>NC_073746.1:302941664-303541664 GCF_029784135.1 Toxorhynchites rutilus septentrionalis | reverse complement strand
TTGTTAGCGGAAATACGGGAGGATAGGAGAATAAGGAGAAGAGAGGGAAAACTGTTCCTTCATCTAGATTACGGTTTCTGAAACTATTTTGGGCAAGAAACTCCCTTTCCAGAATGAAGTGATACCTCAGACTCCTATAACCATTTTTTTTTTAAATTCTATCTATAAGTTTTTCTTATTCATACAAAATACTCGGGAATTTTAGAACTTTGCGGTTGGTTAAGTGAGTAAACTTGACATCATTTGCAGCGACCCCATTATAACAGACGGGTTTATTTGCTCAAGTTTACGATAGGGCCCGATCGAGGCAAAATAAACACATCACTATCGCACGATCCTTTTTTCCGGATCGTGTGAATCATAGGTATAGTTTTATGATAGGGTCGGATCGATCCCAAATAAATAAATACATTTCTCCTGCACGATCCTTCTCGTGGATCGTGTGATTCATAGGTCTAGTTTTACGATAGGGTTTTGTTTATGTTTTGGTGTTACGATAGCGGGGAGCTTATCGTAAGTTCGTTTTGTTCATTATAAACAAAGTAGCTAATAGAATGAACCAACTCTACCTGAGTAGTCAGTCGGTAGGAATTAGGATAGATTAGGTTTCGTTAAGATGAATCAGAAAAAATAAAAGAGAGTCGATTGTGATCCGGGCAAGAGAACGGACGCATATCGGGGAGTCTGAACTCAGAACTTGAAATAAAAAGTTGTTTTTATTTCCTGAAGAAAGTGCCTTGAACCGCTCGGGCGCTTCACATTTTCTAATAAAAATAGACATTAAGTTCAGGAAGTATCATGTGCAATTATTACATATTAATACAAATTATCCACAAATACTTAACTAGGGGCGGAGGCGATCTGGTGTAGTGGTAACATCCATATCTCTCTCGCAGAGATCACGAGTTCGATTCTCACTCCTGACATTTCTCCAAAAATGGAAGTAAAAGTGACGAACCAGCCGTAATGTGTTGAAAGTCACATTAATTTTCGGTAAAAAACTATGTAGCTACGATAAAAAAAAAATATTCAGAGGAGGGAAGATAATGCTGTAATCTTTTGAATTGAATTAGATTGGTACAGGCAACTCTCCCTTACTCGATGTTCTGTAACTCGATATTTTCCCTAACTCGATGAATTTCATGGCACCTTTGATTTTACATGCATTCTTCTCTCCCTAACTCGATACCTCCCTTACTCGATGCCTCTCTTACTCGATGGGCTTTGTTTCATTTTTCCATGGATTTTTACCTCGCTAACTCGATTGATTTTCGCGTACTTGTTTTTGTGCGTTTCTAGCTGTCATTTCAATTGCTCTTGAAAGTGAAGACGAAGTGTTCGTATTATCAAGGATTTTTTTTTTCAAGTATGGAAAACCAGGGAAAACCTTTCAAGCGAACGATTAAAACGCTAACCATAGCGCAACGTTTGAGCATCATCGAGCAGGTCGAAAAGTATGGGCGAAAGGTGTCTGAAGTTGCAAAAGATTTCAGTATTGCACAAAGTACGGTGTCAACACTATTCAAGCAAAAGGAAAAATGGCATCGGATGGGAAAATTGAACGTGGACAAAAAGCTTATAAGGTTGGTTGGGAACGAGAAGCTGGAACGGTCAATGGAAATTTTTGTCAATCAAGCCAGAGAGAATACTTTATCTCTCTCAGGTTCTATTCTTCGGGAGAAGGCTTGCGAATTTGCCCAGAAACTGGGAATTCCCAATTTTAAAGGAAGTTCTGGATGGCTAAGTAAATTTTTAAAACGGCAAAAGATGACATTTCGGAAGCTATGTGGCGAGAGTGCCAGTGTAGATCTCAGTGTAACGGACAACTGGATTTCACAAACCCTACCCAGTATAATCGCCGAGTATGATGCACGTGATATCTACAATGCAGACGAAACAGGACTTTTCTACAAATGTTTGCCAGACAAAACATTTGAATTTCGATGAGAAACTTGCCACGGAGGAAAATATTTGAAACAACGTCTGACAGTCATGTGTGCAACCAACATGGACGGAAGCGATAAACTACCATTGCTGGTCATTGGAAAGAGTAAAAACCCACGGTGTTTCAAAAAGAAGAAATCATTACCAGTGATATACGAGAGTAACACCAAGGCCTGGATGACCTCTATTCTTTTTGAGAAATGGATTATGCAACTTGACGAAAGATTTTCCAAAGAAAATAGAAAGGTATTGATTCGGGAATTATGTGTAATGGGAATGTATCATACTTATATCTCTTTCTCCTCAAAGGTGGTCATGTTCGTTGATAATTGTACAGCGCACCCAAAATCTCTCCAACCAAAGCTTAAATCGATAAATTAGCAGTTTTTTCCACCAAACTCTACTTCAGTAGTTCAGCCGCTGGACTTGGGCATAATCAAGAACCTGAAACAGTACTATCGCCATGAATTAGTAAAACGAAGACTGCTAGAAATGGAGGATACAACGGTATTTTTTTCCTTTTTACATTCATGTTATTCAGCACTCATACTGTATTCAAATATACTCTAGGACCCTTCAGATATATCGGTATCGGATGCAATTGAATTACTTTCACGCTCTTGGATAAACAAGGTTAAATCTGAGACTGTTCAAAATTGCTTCAGGAAAGCCGGATTTTCCATAAATGATGATGATGATATTCCGCTGGCAGAATTAATGCGTCGTGAGCTTGCTGCTGTCGACAGTGCAGTACCATTCGATTGTTCATCGTCATTTGATGAATATTGCGAAATGGATCAAAACGTGATTTGCTGTGATCTAATGACTGATACCGATATAGTGTTGAAGAAGCTGAAAAAACGTTGAAAATAGTAGTCCTATGGAGTTAGAGGAGGTTCAGGAAGTTTCAGCTGATTGTTTTGAAATTACACCTTCGAACGTTAAATCGAACCTAAAGAATATGTCCGAAATATTGCAATCAACTGAAAATGTTCCCGTGAAACTATTTGAACATTTCTTTGCGATTGAACAGTTCCTGCGCGATCGTTACAATTTAGTTTGAACTACATACATAATTAATATTTTCTTTGTTAACCTAGTTCCTTTTCCATTTCCAATTCCATTTTACAATCAAATTGGCATACTAAACAAACATCCTATGTATTTTAAATTTATATTAATATTTGAGAAAAGAATGTATAATAGTACATGCGCATTAGTACAAATAGGGTAAATGTACTAATGCACAAAAACAAATCAATTATAGTAATATCCTGTATACGCAATGGTACCAATTATAGTAAACCTCATGTACCATAATTGGTTTATTCCTAATTGGGTCATATTTTTAAGCCCTAATATTGGGACACTTACCCTAACATCATATATTTGCAATTTGTGGCATAAAAAAAAATATATGAAATGAGATCCAGAACGCAAATCAACTTGCAACCTAGGAGCTTGTTATGTTTGCTTGGACATGAATTTAATCATGACTTCCTTCATAGTGAATCGCGTATCTGTATCAAATACAGATCAAGTAAAACACACATGCTCGCACTTTTTTACTTGCCGAATTTTTCATCTTGTACGAACATATGCAGGTTTTTTGTTGAATTTATAAAAAGTACAACAATAATACTTTCTACTAAAATATTTGTTATTCTTAAAGGGTGTGTCACATCAAATTGCATCACGGAAAAAACGCTGTAGAAATTCGCCCAGTAGACCTATCCTTTTGAAAATTTTAGACAGTAAAATAAAAACTATTGAACAACTTTTGGCATTTTCTTTTTATTCATACTTCGAGCCCAAGCCCGTATGGTCGCACCTTCCTCTTTACCCCGTCCATAAGGTTCTGTACAACGTCAGGTTGTAGTTTTTTTGAACAGAAATCCATTTTCTCTTGAAGTCCGCCTCCGATTTGACAACTTTTGGGTTTTTCCGGAGGGCCTGCTTCATAATCGCCCAATATTTCTCTATTGGGCGAAGCTTCGGCGCGTTGGGCGGGTTCATTTCCTTTGGCACGAAGGTGACCCCGTTGGCTTCGTACCACTCCAACACGTCCTTTGAATAGTGGCACGAAGCGAGATCCGGCTAGAAGATGGTCGGGCCCTCGTGCTGCTTCAATAGTGGTAGTAAGCGCTTCTGTAGGCACTCCTTAAGGTAAACCTGCCCGTTTACCGTGCCGGTCATCACGAAGGGGGCGCTCCGCTTTCCGCAAGAGCAGATCGCTTGCCACACCATGTACTTTTTGGCAAACTTGGATAGTTTCTGCTTGCGAATCTCCTCCGGAACGCTGAATTTGTCCTCTGCGGAGAAGAACAACAGGCCCGGCAGCTGACGAAAGTCCGCTTTGACGTAGGTTTCGTCGTCCATTACCAGGCAATGCGGCTTCGTCAGCATTTCGGTGTACAGCTTCCGGGCTCGCGTCTTCCCTACCATGTTTTGCCTTTCGTCGCGGTTAGGAGCCTTCTGAACCTTGTATGTACGCAGGCCTCCCGCTGCTTGGTCCGCTGGGCGAATGAACTTGACAAATTCAGCTTATTGGCGACATCCCGGACCGAACTTCTCGGATCACGTCTAAACTGCATAACTACGCGCTTGTGATCTTTTTCACTGACGGAGCATCCATTTTACCGTTCTTCACCTTCCGGTCGATGGTTAGGTTCTCGAAGTATCGTTTTAGTACTCTGCTGACCGTGGATTGGACGATTCCCAGCATCTTACCGATGTCCCGATGTGACAACTCCGGATTCTCGAAATGAGTGCACAGGATGAATTCACGACGCTCTTTTTCGTTCGACGACATTTTTCCAAATTAACGAAAAATTGACAGTGAAGCATGGCCAACGTGATCTATACACTCTTATCTGATTATAAGCGAAAGCTGAAGATATAATTCCTAAAAATTAAATTTCTACAGCGTTTTCTCCGTGATGCAATTTGATGTGACACACCCTTTATAACAAGTTGGTTCACGTAATTCAACCTATATAGTATCTTGAAAGTTTCAAATACGAACTTGTGTAAATTAATAAGGGTTGATTTTAGGATCTCGTCGACCCCCAATTTCAGTTTTCGTTCATATCGCCCCTGGCAAACCTATATGGACCCCAAGGGATCGATATAAACCACTTTTAAAATCCGTGATCTAGATAGTATAAAGGGTGTGTCACATCAAAATGCATCACGGAAAAAACGCTGTAGAAATTTAATTTTTAGGAATTATATCTTCAGCTTTCGCTAATAATCAGATAAGAGTGTATAGATCACGTTGACCATGCTTCACTGTCAATTTTTCGTAAATTTGGAAAAATGTCGTCGAACGAAAAAGAGCGTCGTGAATTCATCCTGTGCACTCATTTCGAGAATCCGGAGTTGTCACATCGGGACATGCTAAGATGCTGGGAATCGTCCAATCCACGGTCAGCAGAGTACTAAAACGATACTTCGAGAACCTAACCATCGACCGGAAGGTGAAGAACGGCAAAAATGGATGCTCCGTCAGTGAAAAAGATCACAAGCGCGTAGTTAAGCAGTTTAGACGTGATCCGAGAAGTTCGGTCCGGGATGTCGCCAATAAGCTGAATTTGTCAAGTTCATTCGCCCAGCGGACCAAGCAGCGGGAAGGCCTGCGTACATACAAGGTTCAGAAGGCTCCTAACCGCGACGAAAGGCAAAACATGGTAGGGAAGACGCGAGCCCGGAAGCTGTACACCGAAATGCTGACGAAGCCGCATTGCCTGGTAATGGACGACGAAACCTACGTCAAAGCGGACTTTCGTCAGCTGCCGGGCCTTCTCCGCAGAGGACAAATTCAGCGTTCCGGAGGAGATTCGCAAGCAGAAACTATCCAAGTTTGCCAAAAAGTACATGGTGTGGCAAGCGATCTGCTCTTGCGGAAAGCGGAGCGCCCCCTTCGTGATGACCGGCACGGTAAACGGGCAGGTTTACCTTAAGGAGTGCCTACAGAAGCGCTTACTACCACTATTGAAGTAGCACGAGGGCCCGACCATCTTCTGGCCGGATCTCGCTTCGTGCCACTATTCAAAGGACGTGTTGGAGTGGTACGAAGCCAACGGGGTCACCTTCGTGCCAAAGGAAATGAACCCGCCCAACGCGCCGGAGCTTCGCCCAATAGAGCAATATTGGGCGATTATGAAGCAGGCCCCCCGGAAGAACCCAAAAGTTGTCAAATCGGAGGCGGACTTCAAGAGAAAATGGATTTCTGTTCAAAAAAAAAAAAAACTACCACCTGACGTTGTACAGAACCTTATGGACGGGGTAAAGAGGAAGGTGCGAGCATACGGGCTTGGGCTCGAAGTATGAATAAAAGAGAATGCCAAAAGTTGTTTAATAGTTTTTATTTTACTGTCTAAAATTTTCAAAAGGATCGGTCTACTGGGCGAATTTCTACAGCGTTTTTTCCGTGATGCAATTTGATGTGACACACCCTTTACTAGTCGGCCGCAATAATAATAAAGTTACACGTATTTCCGCTTGAATTACTTCCTCTTGTATCGTGTTATCCGGATCTAATTTCCAGATATATGTTTACAAAACATAAACAAACGTTAAATTAAAAAAACAATTTGACTTGTTTTACTAAAGATACTATAATATATAAGAAATGGAAAAATACGAAAAATATGAAAATAAATATGTCAGTTGTGAAGCATAGATGATAGTGGTTGTTTCAATAATCATCCTAGGGATTTTATAAGTTACTAGCTGACTCGGAAAACTTCATCCCGCCCAAAATGTATTTTTCGCTATCACATTCACGTTTTTTTTTTACTAACCGCACGTTCATAGGTCCAATCGCAGAACTGTTCATTGATTGATTTTCTAATCTACCCTTTAAAATTACCTTTTACTATAAAATTCATAGCACTTCTACCAAAACTCGTCATTATAATATCAGATTATTTTGAGACACAATTCTCGAAGATTTTTTAACCACTTGCAAATAACATGTACCTCCGTTACATGGAATAAATGTTTGATACAGAAAATATGATAGAATAAAGACAGCCTTAAATCGAATAATTCATTTCTCGAGCTTTCCTCTTATCAACACATTCGGTGATTCATTTTTGTTTATATAGATAGAAGAAAACTGGAATATGTTTGGTTGAAATATGTGTATTACTTTTACGGGACCCCCTTTTCATTTCAGAGGAGTAAGGGGTGTCATACCATCATAGAAACATTTCTCACATTCAAAAACCTTCACATGCCAAATTTAGCTCCATTTGATTGGTTAGTTTTCGAGTTATGCAGAAATTTGTGTTTCATTTGTATGGTAGCCACCCTTTAGAGAGAAGGGAGGAGTGTCGAACCACCATGCTTGAATAATTTTCGAGTAATGCAGAAATTTGTGTTTCGTTTGTATGTCAGCTCCCCTTTAAAGAGGGGGTGGAGTGTCTAGCCACCGTAAAAACATTTATTGCACTCTAAAACCTCCACATGCCAAATTTGGTTTCATTTGCTTGATTAATTCTCGAGTAATGCAGAAATTTGTGTTTCATTTGTATGACAGCCCCCCCCCCTCAGAGAGGGGTGGTGGGGTGTTTAACCACCATAGAAACATTTATTGCACCCGAAAACCTCCATATGCCTAATTTGGTTTTATTTGCTTGAGTAATTTCCGAGTAATGCAGAAATTTGTGTTTAATTTGTATGCAAGACCACCCCCAGTCTCAAACTATCATAAGAACCTTCCTCGTCCACAAGAAAAACCCTACATACCAATTTTCATGTCGATCGGTTCAGTTGTTTCTGAGTCCATAAGAATCAGACAAACAGACAGACAGACAGAAATTCATTTTTATGTATATAGATGTGTAATATGTCGAATTTGCGTTCGTTCCGTCCTGTATAAAATTCCTATAATTATTCTGCAGGACATACTTTAGAAATACATCCAAATCATTGACATACGTTTGAATAGGTTGAATTATAAAAATAGAGGCATGCTATTATTCTTTAATTTTAGAATCTCCTAAATTTCCACACATCACTGCTGTTCTATTCATGACTATATTTATCGATAGTGATTTTTTACACAATTAGTCAAAATAAGAAAGACAAAGCTTCATTAGAAGACCTATAATTTGCAATCTTCAAAGGCGATGTTTTCTACAAACATGTACTTTTACAGTTTCTCGAAACCTTATGCCGGATGTATAAATAACGAATATCTGTTCATCTGCAAAACATAAATATCACCGAATGGAACGACACAAAGTATTGTCGCCCTATGATTCACGTCCAAAGAATCCGTGTACTCGCAGGAAGCTTCATCATTGTCCAATATATTTCAGATTATTAATATCGAAGCGAGAAACAGTAATCCTCTCAATGAACCACCCTGAGCTCGGCCCAAACAAAGACCTAAATTTATTCGAACTTTTTTTTTCCCCATTTTGATACACGAGAAGCGAGAAGCATCCAAACATATGGCGATTGTCACGAGCCGCAAGCCAAAAAAAACACATTCCACGCGTCCATACACTGCAGCACACCGCAAATCTTCTCCGGAGGAGATTTGGGTGATCTACTGGGCCGCTACACATCCCCTCACAGAGACCGCTCTTGTATTCCCACCAATGATTTGTGTGCGGTGCCCCGTTCTCCCCAAATGCATCCCATTCCAACGGACCCAACGAACGACTTTGATTTCGTTTCGGCGGGTGGATGGAATGGGAAAATCCGGACGGAAAGCTAGAGCCTGGAATGCCCACCCGTCTTATTAACTCTCACCGAAACTAAAATATTTATAGCATTCGTATACGGGGAGGAAATCTCTGCCTTCAGAAAGAGATTTATAAATATTCTTAAGGAGATCTGAGCGTTCCTTGCGTGGGAGTGTGGCTTTATGTATCGACACAGCATCAGAAGGATAAGGAAAACCTTCCCACAGGCTAGGAACTGTGTGCATTCCTGCTTTGGCCGATTTACCGCAGTCCCCGCACTCGCGAGGCCCTGAGATCAAAGACGTTATCATACGATAATCCGGGGTGATTTATTGCGGATCATAAATATTACTCATTAATACGATAATAATAAAGAAAGCAGAAGTCGGCGGTCTGTCGGCTGGCCGCATCCCGGATTCAGCGGACAAGAGTGAGTCCATTAGGAGCTCCGTTTTTCGCGCTACTTCCACTTTCGGCGGGTGGAAGGCTAATGAGTGATTCTCGTCTTATCCTCGGCGCTCGTTTGGGACGGTGCCTGCGAGATTGGTCGGTTTGATGGGTTATGAATAATGAAAAGAATCACAGATCTCTGATTATTACAACCGGAGAAATGGCGGGACTTGATGGGTCTTCAGGGATTGTGTGGAATTTCCGTACGCTCTGATCTTTGATTGATTGGGTGAGATATTGGATTGAGGCTGGGCTGGATGAAAACAGGGCTCCATCAAAAGTGACGACCAGTTAGCCTCCGGCTTCCATGATTACAAGACAACATGCAATGAAATGCAAACACAAATCAATTAACAGCCCAAACTGCCACGAGCCATTTTTCTCCGCCATCGAGCATGATACTTCGGAACGTGTCCTGACTACGTGAGTTCAATATCAGCATATTTGGACCGATAGGGGCGCCCACATATGTTCCCGTGCACCACAGAACCGCAGTCATCCGGCGCCAGGGATCGTGTCATGGCGGGGCAGCGGTGGCGGAATGCAACTTTGCCGAAAGGAATAAAACCGAACGGAAACGTGTAGTTGATAGGCCACTGCTGATATCGAGTCTCGAACGATGCAGCGTAGGTGTGTTTGCTACCCGCTCCTGTCCAGGAAGATAATTGGGGGGTTTGGGGTGACAACGTTGTAATTGATTTTAATAGCAATCCTATCAAGCCACGATGGACATCGTTTAGACGGTGTTTAGGGCTGAATGGGAAAGTGTTTCGACGCGTGTAGCCTCCTTTCAATGGTGTGGTTTGTCGCTGTCATCTGCCAGGCGGATATGTGCTGGACGCTGGTCGTGGGTGGCGGATTTGGATTAAGCCCTCGGGCGAGAGGTGAAGGTGTGGTTTGCTCTGTCAACACGTTCGATTCAATTATTGGCGTACCGTCAGCGTGGAATTAGGAGAATGAATTTAAGTTATATAACATGATGTCGAGTTCACGGCTGATTGCTTTTTATCAGCTGGGCTTTCTGTACGATGAGAAATAATTGTTTATTCGAACTGAAATTTATAAAAATGGCAACAATAACATATGTTGACAAGCAGAATGAAATCAACTTAAAAGGGTTATCTTCTATCGTGACGTAATTTTGAAGAGATTTGATAGTGAGTATTATCTTGAGTTTTCCATATGGGCTTCTAAGAACGGGTTCGAATTATGGTCAGATAGCAGTTTTTGAACGATCAGAACGTGGATCCATTCTAACGATTGTGTGACAATGCCGAAAAACCAACATACAGGTTTTCAATGCATATCAAGGATGGGTGATCCTGAACCGATCGGTGATTTTGAATCAACACGTTCGTTAGATCTGATGAATCCTACCGAATTTTCAGTCGTATCAGAGAAAAGGTGCAAAAACGCTAATGATTTGGTTGTATGATTAAGTATTCTTGCTTTCTACATTCTAGAATTTTGACATCACTTTGATTCACCCCCCAAAATTCATTTTACTAAACACCCTATTTTTGAGTTGTTTTGTTGTGTTTGAGAGACAAAGGTGATGGGCATTGAGTAGGATTGCTTTAGGATCAAAATTTTTGATCGAATGTATGTAGGAAATGTATTCCTGATTAGGCCTCTATATTTTCCGTTCATACACTAAGGAACCACGCAAAAAGGTATACAACTTAGTAATAGTTTCTTACTATACCATTCAATGATGAAGTGGCTACAAATTCTTATTTATTCTTAGAATTCTTAAATGTTGAGGCTAGCGAAAAACGATACAGGAGGTCACCACATTGTGTTCATACTGATTGAAATTGAAATTAACGATGCCATTTTTTTGCACAACACATAATTGATATTTTCAGCGAATTAAAATATCAATAACCCAGATTAATTATGACAAGTGATTTCAATACCAACCTTTTGAACGGAATATGCTAAGAACTAAACATTTTCAAAAAGTTCTGCTAAATCTTACACTAGGACTAGTGAATTTTGAATCAACAATCAATGAATAATAAGATAAAAAAAAGGTTAGACTTAAGTCAAGTTACACTCTGTCCAACTTCTATAAGACCAGGTTATGATCTTGCTGCTTTCTGCCTGTTTGTTATTACTAGACGAAACTGGAAGAACCCCTCGCATCGTTGTATCGTTTTCCTGTAGGGGTCTACTGTGTACTAAATAAACAACAGCAGGCAGGCAATCAACCATCGGCTAAAAGAGTGAGACAGATAGAGGGGAAGAATAGATTTTTTGTATAGGGTTGAAATTTTCAAAAAATGAATAGTGGTATTATTGCGAAGGCCTTTTTTGTAGATCTGATTTTATTATATATCCCGACCACCGAAGGCAAAAGGTTGCCATTATCTATGTATTGAGTCCAAAAAAATTAAGTGTAGTCAAATATTGTATTTAGTTTAATAAATGTGAAATTGTAGTATTCTTTGTCGATATAAAGTGATGTTTTCAAATAGTGTGTGTTGTTTTTTAATGAAGTTGATGGAAAACCTTGGTTGCCAACAAAATTCACCAAACTAAATTCGGAGCCAGTTCCCCATCACTGCAATTGTAAACAAACAATGTTCCAACTTATATTCTAGTGTGTTGGTATTGGTGACTACCATACACTGCATGTATTTTCCAAGTGTCAAGTTTCTATAAGACCAGTTACATTTTCTGTTGTTTTAGTTGTTTTGATAAAAAAAAATCTGGAAAATGCCGAAGGGAAAAGTCATCACGGAGGGAGAAGAGAGACAAATTGATGTATTTCACCAAGAAAATGTTGGTATCAGAGAAATTTCTCGTCGGATTGGACGATCCCATCAAGAAGCTCTCAATTATTTTACGAATCCTCAAGGATACGGTAAGAAGGAGAGAGCTCCACGTAAATCGAAGCTCTCTGACCGGGATAAGCGGGAAATAGCTAGAACAGGTTCGAATACCTCAAAATCGCTTATGCAAATAAACCAATATTTCAATTTAAATGTTACTCTGGTGACAATTTGTCATGTTTCGGTAAAAAATCCTCACATAAAGAGCTATATACCGTAACGAAAAGTTCTTCAGAGTATAGGTTATCTTCACTGGGGAAAAACAGTTTAATTAGGATGGTTATGACGGTTTCAACGGGTACTGGAGTAATTTACGGAAGAAAGAACAGTATTTTTCAACCAGGAATTTTGGTGGAGGCTCGTGCATGGTTTGGGCGGGATTCTGTGCAACCGGATAGCTCAAGATAGCTTTCACACCATTCAAGCATTACATGCATGTTCTGGAATTCTCTCTCCTGTCGTTTTTGTGTGGATATCGTCACAAAAAAATGCACATTCCAGCAAAACAATGTTACTATTCATATCAGCAAGGAATGGAATGGATTAAGGATCAAAAACATATTTTTTTGGACTGGTCGGTTCGATGTCCAGATTTGAATCCTGTTGAAAATCTTAGAGGTATCCTTGTACGCAGAATTTACACTGAAGGAAAACGGTACACCACGATTGAAGAAGGTCGGTCGCAATTTCGGAAATTGGAAAAATATCTAGAAATTCGCTCATCAGCATTTGGTAAATAGTATTCCAACACGAATTTTCCAGGCTATTAGCAGAAATGGCAAGATTGCCAATTATTGACATGTAAATCAGCCGATCGTTTTGAATTTTTCATTGATAATACTTACGCATTTTGAAATGGTCTTATAAAAATTGGACAGCTGAAATATTCACATTTAAGCACAATAAATAAACAAACAACTCTTTTGAACGAAATCGACGTTAAAAATACTTTATTCTAAGCATTCAAGAATGTATGAATGTATCTTGTTGAAATTCTAACTGTTTGTGTTGCAACGAAATAAAATCAGGGTGGTCTTATAGAAGTTGGACAGAGTGTATGTTAAATCATGATTAACTGTTTGTATCTATTGATGTGAATAAGTTTAGGAAAAATATCAAATTAATGTTCGTGATTGCCATTAAATATAACCAGATCAACTGGGATTTATTATATAACCACTAGTATCCACTAGTATACATAATTCTTGTCTTGATAACATGCTGGAATGTTGTGAGCCAATTAGAACAGTTAATAAGAACATTTTTTCTCGTTTTTTAAATTCTTTCAGCCTTCTAGGCTGATTCGTCTCTAATGAACAAGAACAAGGAAATAAATTACTTTTTTCATTTCATTTACTTCTCGAAGAGCTGTCCTTGAAAATCTACAATGGAATCCATTAGATTTTCTTGCTCAAAATCATCGATGATCATCTGCACAATCCAAATCGTTGCACCATACCACGAAACGATTTATCTCCTGTTATTTGTTACCCCCAACACTCTATATTACATTGAACTGTTACGTTCATATGATTCCTACTCTCAATCGTTTTTCTCTCATTTTATATTTACAACATTTTTATTGGAATGTCCGTCAATCAATTTTCGAGAACATGAGAACTTTGTAATACATGTCCAATCTACAGGTGCGAACATCTCATTATCTAAATTCGAGGAATCGTATACAAGAATTTTATTCGACTCATTTTGCTAGAATCTGGGACTAGAACAAGAAAACCATCAGTCTGAAGTTTTGCGAGTACTATGAAAATAAAATAGAATTTAAAATAAAGATTACCGTTAAAAGTGTACGTGTAAATCGATCATTTATGGGAATATTTAAAATATTTTTTATTCTTCTGGCAAAATACATCTTTTTAGTTCTTATAAGAAAAATACTGTTTTTTTGTAAATAAAGCCATGAATATGGCCTTTTTCTGTTTTTAGTCATAAACACCAACGAATGACATGACACTGAATTATACACCCAAAACCAATCTTTAGCACATCTTTTGACATCCTTATTTATAACATTAAATGAGTTTAAAAATAACAAGAAGTGTGCTACCCTTCCATACTAGTATAGGTCGGACTCGATTATCCGGATTTTTTTTTCACTCCGGATACTCGAATCCTCCGGATAATCGAGTCATAAAAAAAAGTTCTGTCGATGAACTTATTATAATTATGATTTGCACTTATTCATTAAACGGTTTTATCTAGGGTGACCCGTTTGTATGTTTGTGACTTTGTAACTTTGTAACTTTGTATGAAGCACTGTACCACATTGATAGAAATTTAACCCCCTTCCTGTTGACCGATTGATCTTCAATTTGGAACACATCCTTATCTCTGGTGTCTTTATAAAACTGCGTATTCCATGGTCTTGAAAACCCAAGATGACGGCCACTACAAAATGGCGGTTTACACATTTTCTCAGAACCCCTTCAATATGGGTATCAAATGGAAGGGCTTGACAAGTAGAATACAGCAATCTAGGAAAAATGCAAATCCAAAATGGCCGTCACCACAAAATGGTGCCATATATATTTTTTTACAAAACATCTTCATATGGGTATCAAAAGGAAGTTCTCGACTAGTAGAACATAGCAGATCATAAAAATCCAATTCCAAGATGGCCGCAGTTCCCAAACAACTAATTACTTTTGAAATGGTTTCATTCAGCCTGACCTGTTTGTATGTATGTTTGAATGTTTGTAGGGTTGTCCCACATTAATAGAAAAATTGAACCCGTTCCTATTGACTAATTGATCTGAAATTTGGAAGACACCTTTAATTCTACTGTCATTATAAAACTACGTATTCTATGATCTTGAAAAATTCAATTTGGCCATCGCTAAAAAATGGCTGAATGACTTGACATGGAGAACACGAAGCATGATAAACACCATAAATTCAAAAAGGTCGCCGCCACTTAATGCTCGACTATGTATTTTTTGCAATTCCCTCAATATCGGCATCAAATGAAATGATTTGACTAATGGAATACAGTACATCATGAAAATATTCCGAAGAAAAATAGGTAAGAAATAAACGTTGGATTTCCATTATCCACAGTTAGTTGTTTCATCATATACCCCACGATTTTATTTTAGTCTCATCATTGCCCTAGATCAATGAACGAACGGATATGATAACTATTAACTGCAACTTGCCAAATTATTTTCTAGCTCTTAGTACACTAAACCGTTGAACTTAATATTTTTTTATTTTATTTTCTAGTTTTTAGTAAATTATCTGTATCATTAGTATACTTCTCTACATTAAAACCATTCAAAAAAATTATGTTTTCTCAATTTTTGTTTCTTATCTAACTTTCTTCGGAATATTTCGATGATGTACTATATTCTATTAGTCAAATCACTTCATTTGATACTAATATTGAGGGGATTGCAAAAAATACATAGTGGACCATTTCATGGCGGCGACCTTCTCAAATTGATGTTGTTCATAGTGTAGTGTGTTCTCCAAGTCTAGCCATTCAGCCATTTTTTAGCGGCGGCCAAATTGAATTTTTCAAGATCATGGAATACGTAGTTTTATAATGACAGTAGAATTAAAGGTATGTTCCAAACTTCAGATCAATCAGTCAACAGGAACGGGGTCAATTTTTTATTAATTTGGGACAACCCTACAAACACTGAAACATACATACAAACAGAGCAAGCTGAATGAAACCATTAGAAAGTAATTGTTTATTTGGGAACTGTGGTCATCTTGGATTTGGTTTTTTCATGATCTACTGTGTTCTATCAATCGAACACTTTTATTTGATGGCGCTTTGAAAAGAAAAATGGCGCCATTCCATGATTTGATTTGCAATTTTGATTTTGCCTGAATTTTTACCAGGAGTTTTTTATCGCTATTGCCACTATTTTTGTAGTGGCCGCCATCTTAGATTTGTATTTTTCATAAATAACTGTATTCTACTAGTCAAGCCCTTTTATTTGATACCCATATTTATGGGGTTCTGATAAAATATATAATGCGCCATATTGTAGTGGCCGTCATTTTGGATTTGCATTTTCATAAATAACTGCATTCTACTAGTCAAGTCCTTTCATCCAATCATCTTTCTGTCCAATATGGAGTTATAAACAAATTATTCAAAATTTCCAAAAATCAAAAATAAAATACTCCGGATAATCGAGTCTCCGTATAATCGAGTCCGACCTGTACTGCATTTACTCAAGCAAGAGGCGAGTTTGTGTATAATATATATGCCATAGCAATATGAAAGAGCATAGCAATATCTTTTCGCATACTTTGCCACATACGCTTTTCTTTTTTTTTACGCGATTGATGAGTGCGCGCAAAAAAATCGTTATAAAAATCGCGTAATTTAAAGAAAACCGCGTAAAACACACGAAAAAAATCAAGACAAAAAAAGGAATCTTGTAAATGCATACGGCCCCCGTCGCGGAAATATTACAGGTTCACGTTATTTATGTTCTTTTTTTTACTCTTAGAAAACACTTTTCATATAAACTTTTAAGATCCAACTTCATTTTATAATGTTGTTTAATATTCTCTCGCATTTGCGTAATAGCTCCAGTGGTTATGTGGATAACGTGGTCGTGTAAAACAACCTTACATCCCAGCCGGCCTTGGTACGATCCCTGCTTGACACCGGTTGGATTATTTTTTGGGTACTATTCCATGTTGACGTTCAGTCTGAGAGATCGAGAGGTCTGCTCCGCACATATAACACTCTTAAAAAAGGTGTATTTGTGCATTTCATCATTCAGGACACGAAAAACCTTTTTTTTCTGTCAAAGATGATCTTTTTCTTGCCAGCGCTAGTTGGTACATTAGTGTGCCAATGAATGTATGGGAAAAAGTCAACCTTAAAATTTCCAAAAGTTACCCCACATAAAATGTTCACCACTGCGAAAAAATACCCTATACGAAATTTCAGCTCAATCTGATTTAAGGGAGAGTGGTGCAAAGCGGTCAAAGTATGAGTTTTTTGAAAATCGGAATACAAAAATACATCAAAATGGTGTTTTCGAAAAATAAAATTTCTCTGCCAAATGTCATAAAATTGCATGAAACTTGGAGATCTACTGTCATCTCGAAAAATGTATTGTCAAAAATCGACACGCTGAGACTTTTTTTTCAGAATACGAGTCAAAACGTATGGTTTAAGGTGTCAATGAAAATGTTCTTCCCGACTTTTCATATGGAACTTCGAGTGAAATGTTGATTCACGCGTCAAAATACCTAATGCATAATATTAGCTAAATCGAACTTCATTTATTAGTATTGCAGTATTGCTATGCCAAATGTTTTTAAATTACATGACAAGTCGAGATTAACTGTTATCACAAAAAATTTTTTTTGCCAAAAACCGACTTTTCAGAAGGAAAACCGAGTGCCAAGAATTTCTTTTTTAACAAAACATTTTTTTAGATATTAGCAAATCTCGAAGTTTCATGCAATTACAAGACATTGGGCATTATTTTTTTTTAAACCCGATTGATTTCTAGATTTTCATAAAACTAAAATTTCAACGTCTGCAACACTAATAATTGGGCTAATATTTTGCATAGAGTATTTTATCGTGTAAATCAACACTTCGCGCGTAGTTCTATATGAAAAATCGAGATGATCATTTTCGTTGGCACCCTGAACCATACGTTTTTTTTTTCGAGATGACATTAAAATTTATTAAGAAATTTAATACAATTAAAATCATGTTCGGGAAACATTAGAGAATGCATGATGCTGCTGGACATTACGACTGAGGTTCCAAGTCGTATAAAAATTTGACTTATATATTTTTCACTATAAAAAATTATTATATCTCTAGAACGGTTAGTCCTAGTATAAAACGTTATACATAGTTTTTCATGTGGAATCGCATCTAGATTCTATTTTAGTTTGTTACATTTCTTAAATGGTTACGATTTCTTAAAGTATTGAAATTTCATAAATTTTCAATAATTCGTATGATATGAAGTTATATGATATTTTTGGTGAGTCTGACTCAGTGCCTCTATATGTCAAACTTTGTGAAATTTAAAGGATTTTTCCGTAAAAATATACAAAAATATATAGAAGGTAATTTTAAAAGTTGTTAATATTAAAATAATTAAGGTTTAAGGTTTCAAAAAAATCGAAGAGGGTCGGGTCAGCGGCCTACTGATTTGACGTGGTTACTCTATATGAGAGGCTTAGAATGCAAGGGGTGTAAGTGACTTGATCGATTTCTCTTCATCAACTTTTTCTTTAGTTAATAACTCAACTGCAAGAACGTTCCAATTTGAGTTTGCTATAGAATCCGATAGATGAGGTTCTGACCTATCTTCCACATTGTCAAATACCGGTTGGAATGAGTTTGCAGCTAAGTTATGACCAAAAGAGAGATTCGATGTAGAGAAATCGATGAAATCACTTACACCCCTTTCATTCTTAGCCCCTCATATAGAAGTGCGACTTTCCCCTGAAAATCCATTACCATTTTCGCTCTGTACCAACGAAACACGAAGTTCAATTCTGTCAACACGAATCTCAGTTGGATTAACAACGCTTTCTGCGATGTCACTACAGAGCATATACGAATTCAATTTTCCCGAATTTTCTCATTTTTCTCTAAAATTACCCAATCTAGCTCGCCGTTACATTTCCATGGGAACAGACGAACGCAACCAAATAAAGACAGCCCAAATCGGATGATCCGTTTCGAGGTTTGCCCTTGGCAACACATATGGAGATTTTTTTTCTATTTATATAGATTTACTAGCTAACCCGGCAAACTTCATCCTGCCCAAAATTTGTTTTTTGTTATCAATACCTTCAAACATTCACGTTTTCTTACTATGAGCAAGTTCATGGGTCCAATCGCAGAACTGTTCATTGATTAATCTTCTAATCGACCCCGTTGAATTTACCTTTTACTATAAAATTTTCAACCACTTGCAAATGACATGTTTCTCCGTTATATGGAATAATTGTTTGATACAGAAAATATGATAGAATAAGGACAGCCATAAATCGGATAATTTTTCCCCCTCAGAAAGGTGGGAGGAGTGTTGAACCACTTGAAAAATGTTTCTTGTCCCCTAAAACCTCCACATGCCAAATTTGGTTCAGTTTGCTTGATTAGTTATTGAATTATGCAGAAACGTATGCTTCATTTGTATGGCAGTCCCCCTCCCTCAGAGAGAGGGGAGGAGTATCTATTCACTATTCGTTTCGTGTCCCCTAAAACATTCGCATGGCCTATTTGGCTCCATTTGCTTGATTAGTTTTCGAATTACGCACAAATTTGTCTTTCATTTGTATGGCAGCTCCTCCTTAGAGAGGGGGGATGGGGTGTCTAACCACTGTGAAAACATTTATTGCACCTTAAAACCTTCACATGCCAAATTTGGTTTCATTTTCTTGATTAATCCTCGAGTATTGCAGAAATTTGTGTTTCATTTGTATGGCAGCCCCCCCCCCTTAGAGAGGGGAGCAAACTATCACGAAATGCTGGACGCTCTGCAATGGTTATCTGTGAAACAAAGAATTGTGTATGGTGTTGGTGTTTAACTATGGTGTTCATTTTTAAGGTAGTTAACGGTTTGCTGCCTCGATATTTGTGTGATCGAGTTGAAAGGGGAAGTGACTTTCACAGATATAATACTAGAAACGCGGATGAAATAAGAACACCCCATTTCTTAACATGAGCTTCACAAAATTCGATATATTTTAAAGGAGTAAATGTTTTCAACTCGATGCCAAGACTTATGAAACGTGCAACAACACTAGCAGAATTTAAAAGAAACTGTATTTCACACGTTAAAGCTGTATTTTCCTAACAGCCAATTTTTTTTTATTCTGATAGCAATTTTGACTGACCAAGTTTTATACGAACGGATATCTAAAAGCGAACAGTTTTTTCGGTTTTTTTTGTTTTTATTATTCTCAATGAATGATCTGACAAAGTTTTTTTTAAAACGGATTATATTGTTTAGTCAATTTTGAACAATTTTTCATCTATGTTATATTTTTTGTTTTTCAATTTGTATTCGTCTCTATTATGTCTGTCATGATCTTGGTGATGATAGACTATTTTTATTTTTATTTTGTTGTTTTTATATTGTACTAGTTGAAAAAAACAAAAATAAAAGTAGTCTACAAAAGTTTGAGTGTCGCGCGCTTTGTACAGATAGAAAGGATAAGAATTCAAAAGTTTTGTAAAAGCCGGTCTAGAAATTGTTCATAAAGAAAAATATCTCGATTTCTCTGGATGGGGATATTTAAAGTCAATCCAAAAAAAAGCTGGCGGTTGGACTTGTGTCTTGGTGGACCATTTGGCTGCAAGGGCCTTGTCGGGACCGTATCGGCTCTGTGGCGGACAAGACTGAGTATTGGCTTGTCTTTTGACATTGCAATTTTTTGAACTTACATCTATAAATAGAATCAGTTCTTTTTTATTGCTAAACTGATTTCAATGCTGATAAAACAAAAAAAAATATTTTTTAGATAACTCGTCTTGCTTAAACCTCTGTAGGGGAAGGAGGCGGGACCATCATCAATCAATTAAAATATGGACTTTTGTCAAAGACGTGACCTTTAAATCTTTCATAGTTTCTGAATGACATATCATAACATTTTTGTATGGAGATTTCTGAGAAAAAAGGTTTAACTCGTAACATTGTTGTGTGTAAATTCGTTCGTGTAGCATTTTATTAACGAGTTTTCAAATAACAAAAAAGTTTGCAAAGTGTTACGAATGGAATTTTAATAGTAATTTTTCAAAGAAAACATGAAAAAGTTGTTATTAGAAAAACTCTTTCCCTGTAACAATCCTATCCTTCTGATGTATGGGTGATTTACTGGTAATTTTATGACCTATTGATATAAATATTGTTAAGAATTTAAACAATTTAAATAATTGAGAAAAGCGAATTTTAATTTTCAAAATAATTTTTTTCAATGTTTTTTTTTTATGAGTTTGATATTTTTCAATGAAAAATATGCCACTAAAGAGATAATTCTCAAATTCCATCTCATTTTCATAAATATTCAAAGTGATAAGTGAAAAAATTAAATTTCAAGAATTCCATAATCCTACCTCAACAATGCGGTCGTTTTATTTAAACCACCCTCTATTTTCTTGGACTAAAAGTTTTCTATTCTGGAAGCAACTCTAACAATCTAAATGACCGTGTCTCTGAGGAATATCTCCGCGTTTTACCATCCGAAAATATCAAAGGTATCCAAATGCTTCCGCTGTGATGGTTCGGAAGCTATTAGAACAGATGAGAAACTCCCATTGTTACGCATAAAGAAGGAGTACAATTTGAAACATGTAATCAAAGGTCAGTTGTTTCTTTGTGCCAAGCAAACTTTCATAAAAGAAAGTTTTCCCTTTCAACAGAATTCAGCACCAGCGCATATCGCACCGATTGTTCAAAACTGGTATAAGCGGAAAGTGCCATGTTTTATCAATTTCTCGGAATGGTCTGAATCGTCTAAGGACTTTATCAGATCAGGGGATACATGCTAGGAAAGTTGGATGACGTAAGGCGTTCGAATTTGGACACATTTAAGAATCGTTTCATTGACAGCTGGGACGACATTCCGATCTAAATCGTGCTTGAGGGATTGCAATGATTTCGAAAAGCGTTTGCAAATTGAACATGGTTAAACGTAATTAAACACCAAGGCGAATGCATATTCTCTTTGGAAAAGAATTTGAATCATATAGACGATTCTTTCATCTGAATGTTTATTCGCCATATCATATTTTGACAATTTTTGGCAAGCACTTCTTGTGAAGCCCCATTGTTTTTGACAGCTGAAGCTCACATGATTATTTGGACTAAAGGTTAGAAATAGAGATTATTTGTGACGTTTTAAAAATATGATACTGTTGTAAAAAAAAACTCTCCAACGCAACGGAAAAGTTCGAAGAATACTACTGTAGAACAAAAAAAGGATCCCTCCATAAATAGCCTCAAATAATGTGAAAACGTTGTGGGATGAAAGTATACAAACAACAACATAAAAAAATAACAATATTTGTTGATCCAGATTTGAATCAGCGACTTATGGATTAAAACTTTGAACAATCATACTTTTTAGTCCTCTGCTGTGAGTTGTCGAAGGCACTTAGTTGTCACTTAAAACTTTCTGCTTCAACCCTTCATTGCATCATGGGGGAAATTATCGTCAAAACATTGAAGGCCCAAAATTATATAAATGAACGAGTTCACTTTAAGTTGATCGTGTCTGGACCTTAATTTAATTCACCAATAAAGAAAAAATCAGTCAAAGAAGAGTTAATAAAGGCGACTGAATTATCGGCGAATGCACTGATGATATTTAACGCTTCTGGGCAACCAACATAAAGTGAAAGTTCGCTATCGTAACCGTTTCTGTGGATGTGTTATCAGACCCCCCGTTTTTTCTTCAAACATTGAATAGCAATTTTAATAGGAAATAATTACCGCCAATTCACTGCGAACTTGTTTACCGTATCGAAGCGCAAACAAGCGTCAAATGATGGCCAGGCGATACGAAAAAAATAACAAAAAGAAGCGAACCACCATCATGAATAGAGAGCAATACAAAAAAAAACTCGCTAACCTTTCCAACAACACTGGGAATGAGAATGAGGCGTAATGATATTTACAGCATCCCCATCAACTCTTCCACATCCCACCCTCAAACTCGACGCGATACACACACAAAAAATAAAAAAAAGATCCTAAGGAGAAGCCTTTCGATGCCAAAGAACAGTAGCAGCGGCTGTTTGTGAGTGAATAGGAAAAAAAAACTTCTCTTTGTCCCTCGACCCCGAGGTGACATTTTTCCAGAGTTGACTTTCAAGAATACGAAAGCGCCCGGTGGAACCCGTTCGGTTCGCGTTTCAATTAAAAAAGAATATTTATTCAGTTGCATAGCTTTGCTGAATTTTTTTTTTTGCTCTTCATCTCGTGCAAGGCACTTCCATCGAGATCAAGCAGTAGCAGCAGCTTGATCGGGACGAAATGGTTTGAGAAGGGGGTGGTGAACAATCTGTCTAATTTTCTTTGAATTTATTTCCGTTCTTTTGGATCGCTGTTTGATTTTAGAGTTTTTTTCTTCCTCGTTTTGCTTTTTGACTGTTGAACAGTGAGAAAATATATTCAATTGAAGGATGGTTACGAGCAGAAAGGGTGACTTAATTAACGACTGTTTGTTGATTTAGGAACATTTCTTATTTGGAAATCTCCCGTTTTTTTCTGTTAGTTTACAGACGAAGTGCGAAATGGATTTGGAATGGATCAAGTCGTGCGTGAAATGAGCGGTACTTAGTCGTAAAATAAAGCTATCGCCTCTGAATTATTGTAGGAAATTTTATTCGGCACCAATTCATTCCACAATTGGACCATTATTGGAGCATGAGTTATGATGGCTGAACAGTTTTCCGCAAACAAACGAACAAACATTCAAACCGATGCACTCAATTATTCCATCGAGAACATCTGCAACTAAATTTACACAATTTAAATTGACGCCGATGCGTAACCTCATTCCGTCCACATGTCGCGAAAACCGGCATCGGATGCGATCCGATGCGCCAGTGGCAGTTGACTGTTCAAAACAATTTGACGATAAATATTTTTGCATCCCCCCCAAAACCATTCCCATCACCCATCTCCGCTGGTGGAAATCGAATCGAACATATTCATTCTGACTTCCGAAGGACCAGGAATAACTGCAATTTTGTGGGACGAATAATTTCGCAATCGTGCGTGCGGAATCGCCCTCTGTGTGTTGGCTTTTCAAATTGGGTACCCTACGGATCTGTTCACTCACCGCAGCGCCGCCCCATCCTTCGCATTATGTTGTGTTTCGATGGGCCAAATGTGTTGTTTGTTTGGTGTTTGATGCCCTCCCCCCTCTTGCCCCCAGATGCTTGCAGATCTCGTGGCCACGGTTTCACAGCATCTGCTACGCTCCGGCTCTCGATGCGGCCAGATGCTGGGGCGTCAGATGCTGCGGGGATTGAAACGAATTGTAACAAATTATTTTGAAAAGCGATTGTGTTTGACAGTTTTCAATTGCGGATAGGTCATAAATTTAATACGCGTGCTTGCTTTTGGGCCCCATGATGTGGAGTGCTGGATTGGTGCAACTGGAAGGTCTTTTCAGTGCTGTCCATTAGCCAATTGCTTGAATATCATTGTTCTATTGTTGAGTAATAGCCTAAAAATTCTTTTAAATTTTGAACCATTCCCAAACATCTGTCATTAAGGGTGTCAAGTCAGAAAAAATGACACGTTTACAAGAAGCAGTTTCAACGTTAATACAAATTTTGGATCCGAACAAATTTCGATGAAATACAGATCAATCGAATCGAAAATTATCTAAGTTTAATTCGAATGAAACTACGAGCTGCACTTTTTTGCAGCTCGTAGTTTCATTAGCAACGACTCAAAATTGCAACGTTCATTTTATGAATATTATGCATAATCTCACAAAACATACATGAATAGCTTCATCTTTAACTACTTCTTTCAATCTTTTCCTGTCCTTCAATCTCCTTTCAGTTTTTGAAATCCTACAATTACTGTAATTAAAATACAAATTCTACGTCTGCGCTAATTTTGACTGTTCTAGTCACTTTCTCACCAAGTTTTTAATATCCATATAATTTATTTTCACTCTTCAATTCTTGCAATCTCTTCAGTAATAAATCCTTTCACAAATATTATAAAAACAATACTTAACAACTAAACGAAACGGCTCTTTTCAGGGCCACCAAATCATTCTCAAAGAGTTTAACGATGTAATTCTTCAAACATATTCAAAATCAACAAATAGCCAAACGGAATCGTACGTCAAATGAGCGGTCGTGTCTCGGATACAACCCTCCTGTGACTTTTTTTGCGTTTTTGAAGCGTGTCGCAGAGCTCGCTCTACAATATATTGAAAGTTTTTTGGTCAAATTCTGTGGAACCCACGCATCGTAACGATTTACGTAATCAAGTTTCACCAGATCCTCATGAACGGTTGTAACGTAATATCTGTAGAGAATCTGCTTATTTATTTGTCGTGTCCCTAGGATTATTCTTGACCAAAGTTTCATTTTGGTATCCATATCAGGTGGTTTTCCAAATAATTTTATATTATTAATTAACTATCCAATATTCTTATTTTTAAATGTTCAATGTACCGATTTAATGTATTTAGATGTTATTTACTTCAATATATAACGGAACCGGTACCATTTTGACGTAGAACTACGTCTTTCATTAAGGGTGCCAAATCATAAAACAGGTAACGTTTTCATGAAATAAAGTTAACGTTAATAACTATTTTTGCCACGAACGGATTTTAGCGAATTACATACTAAACGAATCGGAAATTCCCTAAGATTTATTTAATATGCTATACATTAGAATCCCCTGGTTTGTAAATGGTTAAAATTCATGAAAACTTTAGGCGTTTTCATTTTTCCATACATTTGTTCTGTCCATTTGTGTGCTTTCGCGAACAGAGCTGTCAATAACGAGCAACTTATCGACGATCAACGAAGGGTAAATCGTAGGATTTTAAGTTGCCGTGAACAAAGGAAAAGTAGAAGAATGAAGGGGAATATTTGCCTTGAGTATAAACAGAGGATCTCGCTGAGGCAAACTTTCATTCGGCATCGGACTGTTGAGCAATCCAGTTCACTTTGGTTTCGCTGCGCTTCGATCTAAGATTGGACCCCACCAATGGTAATCCAACTTGGATATCGTCGTTTGCTTTTTCTGTTCGTTATTCGTTGTTCGTATCGTGTGTTTTTCTTCCCGCGTCATAAATTGGACGTTTCGCGTAGTGTGTGACGAGCAAGAAGAAGAGGGAGGCAGGCTCTAGCCCTGCAAAAAACGAACGCATTGCCAGGGGCAATGAAATATCGAGGCGTCATCTAATGACGCACGCGATGTTGGTGTAGTGAAAAGCGCTCGCACTGAACCGAGCCTTCGCGAGTGTGACACCGCATCGAACATCAGCAAAATAGGCGATTTCGGCGCGTCGCTCGAAAATGTAAACGGCTTCTTTGGTGCCTTTGAGAGTGCATCAATGCACTCTGACATTATGGCGAAGCAGGCGTTAAGGTTATGCTCCAAAAATATTTGGAGAATACCAAGCATCTTGAATGTCTTACTGGAATGTTATAAGTTATTTAGGTTCGCGTGCCAGTCGCAAAACTGCCTTCAACTAGGATTGCATTTGCGCTAATATTGATCATAATGAAGCATTGCTACTGGTTTCGAGTTTGTTGATATTAACAAAAAGAGTTTATTTCGCTTGTTTAGTCACCAAGAAAGTAGCAGCGCTTACCAGTAGCAAAAATTCCTTCACTAAGGGTGACAGCTGCGCTTCTCTCGAGCATGAGAAAGTATCGCAACTTCTTTTGAGGCCAGTAATATTAACAAAAGCGTTTCTTTTGAGAATAGCGCAAAATGATGAGAAGTATTTGTATTCCTAGTAGCTTCAAGCCACCAATGTATGGTTCTGTATGCATGCTATGGCAAACGCTTGTTTGGCGCTTGATTTACATTGTACGAACGATGCCTAGAGGTGCGATTGCTTTGAGGCAATACTAAATAACATGTAGCATGATATTTGATACTTGCAAGTGTTGTCATTGTTGTTGTTTCCATTCGGTGCCAAAGATATATTGATGTAGTTATGAGATGTGGAATAATGGTGCTGGTGTAACATGTATATAATCGACTGTAGCCGAGTCTATGTCAATTGCGAAAAAGGCCACCGGAATAGCGTTCGAGATAAATTTTCAATGAATTGACATGAAATAAATTGCGACATACGATCAGCTAGTTTATTGTTTTGCGAGGGCAAGAATGAATCATCAATCAATTATCGTCAACTGATTCTACAATGAAAAACCATTTCAAAGATTATTCTACTAAGCAGTTGTTTCGAAAATTTCACAGCATTATAGAATAATATCCGAAGGTATAAACAAGCGACTTATATAAAATAACAGCGTAGTTCTACGTCAACAATGCGGTCGTATCTTGGACACAACCTCCTATAATTTTTTATTTTGCTCGACATATTTTTTAGTGGCTAACATTCCTTTCATTGTTTTCGTTCCTAATCTATTCGTTTTATTAAGATTGAATTGAGAGAAAAGTCGATCAATTGATGTTGAGGAATTTGGAAGAAGCACGGTACAGACTCTCCCAGAAGTGGAAAAGCAAGCGTGTCCCCGGATTGTTTGCTCGTTAATATTGTTCCCAAAAACCTGAAGCACTATAGTTAATTACAGAGAAATCTATACTCAGAATTTACCTGTATTCATAGTTCATGTTTTGAACTTAATATTTACTCACCAAAATATAAAAACATATCAGCAGAGGAAGAAATGAAGATTTTTTTCAAATTTTTATGTTTTATGGTTCGATTATATAAATCTTATTATATTGACTTTCAAAACAAAAAAGAATCTTCTGGGTAACTCCAAAGCATATTCCTTCGTCAATAACATTGCGGCTACTCCTACATACATATCAGCCGCACTAATAAATCCTAATATATCCTCAATCTTAATCTCGTTATAATTCCTTAAATTTTTCAAGTATTCTGGTTTCATGGAATTATCCAGCACAGAATATGTTCGGAATTTTCATTCTGGAAAAACTTATTCAGTCGTTGTAAATCGCAATACTGGCAATATGTATGATAATAAAGTTAGGCACATATTTGTACCAGAGAATTTTGGTAACGATTTTAGTGTGTTTGTTATGGATAATTATAGGATTTATAGGATACTAGCTGACCCGGCAAATTTCGTCCCATCCAACATTTGTTTTTTTATTATCAATACCTTCGACCCCGTTGAATTTACCTTTTACTATAAAATTTCTAGTATTTCTAACAAAACTCATCATTATAATATCAG
The DNA here is from genome assembly GCF_029784135.1 of Toxorhynchites rutilus septentrionalis. Classification (NCBI taxonomy): domain Eukaryota; kingdom Metazoa; phylum Arthropoda; class Insecta; order Diptera; family Culicidae; genus Toxorhynchites; species Toxorhynchites rutilus. The sequence goes on along the minus strand of NC_073746.1, from coordinate 303,513,813 downwards.
ATTATTTTCAGACGCATTACTCGTTTTTTAACCACTTGCAAATAACATGTTTCTCCGTTACATGGAATAAATGTTTTATACAGAAAATATGATAGAATAAAGACAGCCGTAAATCGGGCAATACTAGCGAGTTCTGCTCTTATCAACATATTAGGCGAAAAAAAAGTCTTCCTGAAAACAAAGAAGGATAGAATCTCTGATGAAATGATCTCTGATGATAAAATAAAAAAATACGGGTTAATATTTTGTGATAAAAACTAATAAATATTCTAACAAAACTAAAATTTAATCTTCACAAAAATCTGAGAACCACTATATAGGTTTGGCATGGAATGGCTGTATAGCAGTTTCGATCAGATGAAGACATCACGGAATTCTCTAAACGTTTTATAATTTGTTCTTCGACATCTAACTGCTATATTTTCTAATTCCGCTGCAATTTAATTTTAAACAATTCCTTGATTCCTGGAAGGCTCAATTAGAATCTTTTTATATTGTTGCTCAATAATTGGACTGTCCTTGTACCCCAATTTGTGAAATAATGCTGTATTTGCATGAAAATAGTGTGTTCAAACATCTACTGTTGAGTGTTTCTAGCACTTAACATGGGAACATCAAACAAAATAGTTGAAACAACTACAAAAACTGAGAAATTCAATGCAAACATTTTGTCACTGGTTTTGACAATCACTTTTTCGAAAACGCTTAGTATTATTAGTTATAGGCTGTTGATGTAAATGATGTTAAAATGTAGCCTGTACCCCAAAGAATGTCTGGGTTTTCATTATTCAGTTATTTATAACATCAAAGTTTAGTAAAATCAAATTTGACAATGAAGTGTTCGGAATTTGAGACAAAACGGTATGTGAAAAAATAAATACATGATTTTGAAGGTTAAGATTCGTACTTCAATTTGTTTTTACCCAACACTCGCTAACGCTCGATCGGACGTAATTAAAGCGAGGTCTCCTATCTTTCAAACTAACCGGGGGGCAATGAGTGGAACACAGGTTTGCTTGCGAGAGAACTAAGCTTCCGAAGGCGGACCGGCGGCCTACTCGGATTGCGCCTCAAAAAATATCACTTTTTTCGATTTTATCACTAGTTTTGAGATTGTGATATTTTGGGAAAATTACTCACTTATACCAATGTTCACTTTGAGCTGTTTATTAGAGTGCTGGAAATACCATTACCAGCTTTGTTTCCGAAATCAAATCTTTACCTTGCGTGCTTCTGCTGAAGAAAAATGATCCACAATTGTCTGCTAGCGATTCCTTCTCGATCGAATGAATTGCCGAGCCTGTGAGTTGGTCTTGGTCCATTTTAGAACGTAGATAATTTTTAATAAATTTCCATTGATACCACCTCTGATACAAGTTCCTTTGTATCAACGTCTGAAGAATTATTCCGTCTGAAATTTGACGCAGCCTGCTTCAATTGACCTATAATCATTAGAATGCCAATGGATGTACCGTTTTGTCTCAAATTCCGAACACTTCATTTTTAACTATAAATTTACTGAACTTTAATGTCATGAATAATTGAATAATAAAAAAACCTGACATTCTTTGTGGTGTAGGCTTCATTTTAACATTATTTACAGGTATCGATACTTCCTATAACTTATAATACTAAGCATTTGCAAAAAAGTGTCAAAACTAGCGATAAAATATTTGCGTTAGCAAATTTTGAATTTGAATCAAGTTTCGAAGCACAACATCCAAATTTTTACAATATTTTTCCAAAGAAGAATAGTTAATTGGCTTTAATTTGATATATCGATCATCTGAATCGGTCTGGTTGCAGAAAAGTTATGATTTAAAAAAATACATTTTTGCTGTTCGGATTTTGAGACAAATGTAATCAAACCTATTTTTAGTTTTTCACCATGAATATGTATTTGCAAATAAATTTTCTAGTGGACAAATGGAAGAACATTCTATATTGTATCCAAAAACCACCTTAATTTCGCGAAAAAGTATTATTTGAGTAACGAGACACTGTTTATTGGCCAACAAAGCTTAAGTGTTCGGAATTTAAGACAATACGGTATGGGAAAAAAGTGACCTTCGAATTTTCAAATTGGACTTCATTAAAAATATTGATTCCCACGAAAAACTACCCTATGCAAAATATCAGCTCAATCGGACTTCATTTACTTGTGTCGCACAGCCGTCAGGTTTTTGAAACCCAAAAAAATCAACCAAGGGGGTGAGGTTTTAAAAAAAAATTTGATCTTCAAAATGGATGGAACGTCAAGATCTTCTGTCATCGCGGAAATTTGTTTTTTATGCCGAAAATCGACACTCTACGTTTTTCGGAATACGAGGCAAAACGTATGGTTTAGGGTGCCAATGGAAATCGTCATATTGGTTTTTACATACGGGACTTCCTGCAAAATGTTGATTTGTACGATAAAATACCCAATGCAAAATATTAGCTCATTCGGACTTAATTTACTATTGTCGCAGATGGCAAAATTTAGGTTTTCTGAAAATCATAACTTCTTCACGCTGTACCAACTTTATGCACAGTATGCGTTCTTGTAATGCATGCGACGTTTCAGAGTTTCTTGCGGGGCCCAACTTGCGATATCTAGCAATATTTTTTAATTTCAAGACGGATTGACAACAATAACACATGCCAAAGTCATACTATATGAATTACGCAAAAAAAAAACTGCAATACAAACCATCCGCACTATAAATCAATAAAAATATATTATAAACATTATAATAATATGGTTATAATTTTATTGTTGTTCTAGATATCCAATAGTTACCTAAATTCTATCAAATTCCTTTTAAAAATCCTATCCAATGTGAATAAGGAAAGTGTCACCCATATCTAAGTGACGGGCAACGAACGTGTTTTTGCTTAAATAACTGTAAAACATTGCAAGGAAGGGCGCCCAGGCATGCGTAGCGAAAAAATCAAAAGGGCATTGGTGTAATGTGATGTTGGCTGTTTCAATTTTGCGAAAATAAAGGAAAGGTTATTGGTTTCATGTACGGAAAGAAGCAACTATTCATGATGGATGTCTTTTCACTCATTTGGAAGATGAAATATAATTCGGGAAAAAAATTGCTATTGAGAATTCTTGGATTTTGGCGCCCCAAAGGGTCAGCACCCCCGGCAAATGCCGGGTTTGCCACCCGCACCCTACGCCACTGCCCAACATTATGATATGATGTGAAGTATGATTTAACATTAAAATGGTAGCGTACGTGGTTTTGAAATGCATAAAATCATCATATTGTACATTTGTACGTTACGTTGTTTTTTGTTTTATTTTTCTTGTTGTTCGGGACTGTTTCTGGATCGATCAGTCATGTACATAATTGATTGATTCAGACACCACCCCGAACATTATTGAATTTGAATTCAAATTACTGAGTCGTTTTATAAAATATCCATGTTCAAATTAAACGTTTGTTGCTATTCAATGTTTTACACATCCGAAACAAGAACTGAAGAATCTTCATTAAAACAATCAATCCTCAATCTTGGCTAGCAAAAAAGACTTCCAGTGCCCGGTAGTCCCGACGAATTCCAATCGATGATAAGCGCATATCATCGCACTTCTGCAGTTGAAATCGTCACTTGCATCCCACCCAGATTCCGATGTATCCGATCGGAATGCCACCCACTCCAGCAGCTAAAACAACCTGAAATGCCGTTTTTTCAACCCGGAGACGGCAGCAAATTTGGTTCCCTCGATTGCGCGAGAACGCAGAGAATAACTCTTTCGACCCATCCCAGAGCTGTGCGGGATCATCGGGGTTGGGTCTATGGTTGATTTGATGGCGGCAATGCTGAAGCTGATATTGAGCATGGGTCATCGCCTGCGATCCCGAATGAACTGTATGCTGTGCGTCAGTGTGGTGAACCGGAGGTTCGATTTGTCTCGCCACCCCCCACTCGAATGCACTCGGTCCGGTTCCGGTTGGATCATCAGATGCAAACTCCACAAATGAAGCATATCTACCCCGAGTCGACGGAATGGTTGATTTACGATTCTAAACGCCATTAATAATCCACCATGTCGACCGGCTGTTGCGGCTGCCAACGGCTGACTGCCGTTATTAGATTTCGATTCGAAGTTGATTCTTTGTGAGTTCTTGTTTTGTTTCCGGGAGCAGACAGCAGAGGTAACTCCCACGCATTCAAAGATTATGGGAGAGAACGACATGCAAATTGAAGACTGCGGCAGTGGATGCTATAAATCACCGGCAGGTTCATTCGACGGTAAAAATCGTACGAGACAAACGTTGGAAACAGTACTGAAATGGCAAATTGAAGGAGTTCCACTCGAATTCGAGACGATGGTTGGACTCGCCCGGAAGATATATAGCTGAAATATGATCTTCACTTTTCTCATGAATGTCGTAATCGAAGGAATAATAACGAATGTTGCCAGTGGAATGATTCATCGGAACGTAATGTTCTGGAAATGTTCTCCCGGAGACGTGATTATTTGCTCGTTTATTAGAAACAAAATAACGTCCCAAAAATCCTCTCCTCGCCAACAAAACTTCATTAATTTTGTCTTGGAGAACAATACAATCGAGGCTAGGCTGTTCGGAAAGAATTCCGGTTTCTGTGAGAATCCTAATCACACCCCGACCACAGGGGACAACCGGAAATTTGATGTCCCTCAAATTGACAGTAATGGGCTTAATCGCAAACCCATTCCGCATGTCGTCCGAAGCGCACATACGCAAAAGAATCATTTATTATCGGCAAAACCGACACAACTTCGAACTGTCACTGTTTGTTTACATTTCGAGTGGCAGTGGTCACAATACGCGCACTGGGAAATCCCATCAACCCGAGCTAATAGTCCGAAGGACATCTGCTCCGATGAAGCTGCGAATCCATATATCATTTTGAGAAAGGACAAATGTAATTTTGATATCAAATAAGATTAATGATGGCAGCATTTTTACCGCTACCTATATGCCCATATATTTGCTAATGTCGAAGTGGACGACTTTCTTCCAATGCCCATTTGGGAGGGCGTTTTTTTGGTTCGGCCACACCAAGGTGTGGACAGTTTGAGGGAAAACAGTGCGTTTTGGTTTTTTTTTGTCTCTCCTCCAGCATTCGGAGGGAGGGATAAAATGGGAGCAGCTTACGGTGGTCACATGTATGTATGTAAATGGGCCGCATGATATCGTATATTAATTACTGTTTGATGATATTTCAGTCCGACGGCGAATGGCGTGTTAGGGTGAAAATGCAAATTGTCGCTGTTCACATTCAACATAGGATAATTCATGTTGGTTAGCACTAATTTTCGTTCCAGATATCGGCTGCCGTTAATTCTTTTGATTTGATATCAAAATCTTCGCCGAATTCCACTTCTATTAACCAATATCATCTAATAGTTGTAATATTTAACTCTTCTTTCCGTAAATTAACTTACTGATCCAATTCTAACTGATAATTTTTCATCAAAAATTTAATACATTTTATTGATTGATCCATCATATTGTATACTATATTGACTGTTTCTTTCGTTCCAGTGCAGACGGATCCTCCAGACGATTTGTTTTACTGGCTTTGTATTGTAGAGCAGAATCAAAATCTGACAGTCTGGGGCTATTCTCAATACTTTAGAACGCGATAGTTTTTGTTCAACGAAAACGTTGAACAATAAGAACATCGTATAGGTAGAATTTGTCAGTTTCAATTATTAAGGTGAAACATTCCAAAACCTAGCCTACTGAATATGCCGTTATTCCGAGTCCGAGTCCGTCTTTGGAAACATAATAAACCGGGTTACTGCAAGCCATGGTATTTCGGAATCAACCTTACGTAAACATTCAAGAAGGTCACCAACAAAAGAATAAAGACACTCGAAAAAAAAATCAGACTAACAGAGTACGAAGTCAGATTTTTGAAGTGATTTTTGATACGCTGTAACTTCATGAAAAATCAACGCATTAAGATAAGATGTACATAATTATAAAGCTTCAACTTTCAAGTATTAGAATATTTTACTTACTTTTTTTTATCTTGGTTTGTGTAAGTGTAGTGAACAACAATATAAGGAACAAAAAAAAGAGGATTTTCTTCTGTTTTTTCAAAAAAATTGTAGACTAACACAATTCTTTACTAAACTACCCCAGATCATTTTTTTTGCCTAGTATTTCCCTAAAACTTATGTGAATGTTTCATATTGATACGTTCAGACGTGTTTTTAGTCGAAACGAAAAACACTTACACATGTCCACGCGATGTGAAAATTCCATGTTTTTGTTTGAACACGAACATGATTTTCGCTAGTGTTGAATGTTTATCCCAAACACGATCAATGATACACAAACATAAACATGTGTAAACAAACACGATGTTTATAATTCAAGAACATCATGTGCAAACATAACACTTGTTGTCGCAGTATTCATTGCTTTGTTGAGTAATTTCTTTGTTGAGTAATTTTTCACAGAAACTAACCAAAAATTTTGTTCGTATTAGAAATATTTTTTTAAATATCTCGAGAATGGTTGCATTTAGAAAGAGATTGATAATAACCTTTTATGTTTTAAATCACATAAGCATTCATAATTTGTGGCTAAGAATGATTGCTAACATACAAAAATTCGAAGTTTCGAAAATTCCTAAAAATTCGATGTTTCACAAAGTTCGTCAAAAATAGTTTTACCATCTTGAGCCCATTTTTTTAATTTTCTGCATAACTTCTATTTTATATGAAAAAATTGAAAAAATATAAAAAAATACATGTTTTTTGATAACGCAAATTAAAATTTTATTTTGTAAATAAAAAAAGAGTACTAATTTTTCTTCTCAGTGTATATTTTTTTCAAATTAAGCCAACAATACTCTATAACTCTTTCTAGCACACTATTTCGGTACGACTCATATTTTTTGAGATATAAATTATCAAAGATTTCTCTTACTCAAATCGATACGCCCTTTTCAAAAGTTACGCTTGAGTCAAAAAATGAACCATTATGATGTATTTGGAAAAGTTGTTGGAAATTATAAGCAAATTCATAAAATTTCATGAACATGACGGTATAACACGACAAACATATTAAAAGAGATTATTTACTATGAAAAAAGACAATAAATTTGAAATATTTTTTTAAATATTTTGAGAATGGCTACATTTAGAAGGAGATTGATAATAAACTTTTTTGTTTTAAATCACATCAGGATTGATTATTTGTGGCTAAAAATGATTGTTAACATACAAAAATTCGAAGTTTCGAAAATTCCTAAAAATTCGATTTTTTAAATTTTCTGCATGACTTCTATTTCGTATGAAAAAAATTAAAAAAAATTAAAAATATGTATTTTGGATATTGCAAATTGAATTTTTATTTTGTAAATAAAAAAAAAGAGTACTAATTTTTTTACTCAGCGTACATTTTTTTCATATTCAACCATCAATACTCTCTAACTCTTTCTAAGACACTATTTCGGTACGACTCATAGTTTTTGAGATATAAATTTTCAATGATTTCTGTTACTCAAATCGATACGCCCTTTTTCAAAAGTTACGCTTGAGTCAAAAAATTCCCAATTGCTGTGGAAAACTCATATTTCCTCTAACCCAAACGGAATACACACTTTCATTCGAATCAAAAATACTCATGTTTTGTCATTTGTCGATTTCATTTGGAATTACTCATATGTCTAATTTGGTTCCATTTGCTTGAATAATTCTCGAGTAATGCAGAAATTTGTGTTTCATTTGTATGGCAGCCCCCCCCCCCCCTTTGAGAGGAGTGGTCTCAAACTTCCCCGGTCCCAAAAACCCCTACATACCAATTTTCATGTTGATCGGTTCAGTAGTTTTCGAGTCCATGAGAATCAGACACACAGACAGACAGACAGACAGAAATCCATGTTTATATATATAGATTGCAAATTGAGTAGATCCAGATGCAAAGCACTGGGTCTACCCATGGTTCCCTGCTTCTGTAACTTCTAGCACCTTTCCGAATACTTCTTAGCCTCGAGTTGAGTGGTTTCTTAGTAATGACTATTATAACTGTTTACATGAATACCTAACATTTGCGGGCGGGAACTAAGCTAGAGTCCTAATATTTGGTATTAAGATTGGAAGAGTAGAAGAGTTTTCATTACAAACATAGCTATCGCACATGGTATGGTACACAATCTACGACTTTACCACACCGTACAACAAAAACGATAAACGACACGCAAGAGCCGACGTGGGCTGGGCATGGGAAAGAAAAAGTGTCATTCCCTGGCATTGACTGCTTCCTTACTCTCGCCCGCCGACCGTAAATTTCCAACATATGAATACGGAAAAGCAAGAGTTGTGGGCATTGGTTTAGTGACGGACGGGCAGTAGCCGTTTGACGTCTGTCCGTCAGCAACCATAGCAAATAAGCTTATTCACGTTGAAGATTTATTGCTAATGGATTGATTGATGGACTTTCTTCTTTCATTGCTCTTTTTTTTTTGTTTTTGTTGAAGGATGTAATGACTAATCTATTCTGCTGAGAAATTAGAACATATGTCCACTCCTGGCTCTAGGAGTGGCTTCGGGTTGAATGTGGATGCCGAGAAGGTGCTCGATGCGAAAGCAATGGTTTTGATTAGTAATGCTTGCACACGCCCTTCGATGAATTAAAAACTGGTGTATCGTGGTCTGCACCGGGAAAGTCATCCCGATTAATCAGAACCAAAGGAAAACACCAAACGCAGAAGCAGGAAGAGGAAAGACATCAATCCCCCTCCGACTAACTTAATTATTCATGCCAAATCAATTAGCAGTCACTGGCTAACATCACGCATTCGATCCATCAGAAGCCACAAATTGTCATTCTTGCCGTTTCCCGAGCGCTTAGGCGGACAATGATTGAATTTCGGAGACACCAAAAAATATTTTATTCATTCCACGTCCAAAAACGAAACTTCTTCCTCCCAAACGTTCCGAAATGAGCTTCGATTAGGTCCAGAGACAGGAACGAGATAGTCAGCCTCATCTGATATCACAGATATCTGTGCCACTGCGAGGGATATTTATTACGACTGTCCCGGAGAATGCGAATGTCAAACAGTGCAGGAGCTGACAAATGAGCTAGTTTCGAACTAGATTCCAGTGCTCTCGCAGTGAGCTCAGCACGGAGAACAAATCAATATCAGCTGGAAACTTGTCCCCTGGGGGAAGGGAGGCAGGATGGCTAGCAACGAAGCGTAGTCCTCGGCTCCGTCCGGATGACGACTAATGTAATATATCCCATTTCGTTCATGGTTCCGCTTTGACCTTATGCTCGGTGTTGGCTTTTCCCACATCCAACCACACAAAGTACTTCGCTGGCTTTTATTTATTGCATCTGGAGCGAAATTGGCTGCCACTGGCGTTGCAGCTTCCCCAAAGGATTCAAATCAATTTGTCTACTTGTCACAACAAATATAAGAATTAATTGCGTGTTTATCTTTTCCGAGGCTCTCCCAAGGTGCACCACCGAAGACCGAAGGAAGGTGTCCATCCAATTTTCTCCGTTTTCCGCTAATCCAGATAGCGTGGACGGGGCGAGATGACCGGAGGCGGATGGCAGGACGAGTCGAGAAAACTAACGGATAGGGCTTCTTTCCGATTTATCCGTCCAACCGCTACACCAACCCATGACCGGCGTAAGGATGGTCCTCGATGGGAATATTTATGGCTTTTCTTGGTGTTACCAAGACGATGCTCTGGGAAGACGTGAACGGAACGGCCGTGCGTGAAGTGCTTGTGAGTGCATTAACATACGGATTTTTCTTCGCTCGGCAATGCGGGAGTATAGCGTTTTTTTTTGCGTTCTTCTGCTTCCGTTAGGTGAAGTGACTTTCGGTCGTAAATTAACGAATGCCAACAACTCATTCATTACCGGACGCTGATTGCCTACTTCCGAAATGGACTAATTAAAAGCAGGCATAAATCACCGCCGGGTGTCCCTTACGGTAGGGAAGTTATTGTGGCGTGATGGGTATTTTTGGCCAGTCTCCAGTTCGTTAAGCAGTCGATTGGAAGTCTATTTTCTGGGGTTTAAATGAATCAAAACCAGCCTTGACTATCGATGCTCAATTTAAATGAACGTTTCCGTGTAAGCATTGATAAACTTCCTTGAAAAAATAAATGAAACTAGAAGAACAATTTCTCGCTTATGAATACAAGTAAACCAGTTCGTGTGCGAGGGATAGTAACCGCACAAAAAATATATTTTTCATCACACAATTTCATAAAAACGTGATTTGGGTGGATAGGAACCGCATAAAAATGATCAATCACCGTTCGATTTTCTTTAGTTTTGCTGATGCACGTTGGGACAGTTGGGACCAGTGCAGCAAATAATCATATCATCCATTTGAATTCGAAATACCGATTACCATCAGTAAAGTTTGACAACATCTCTATTCATCACAAATATCTCATGGCTCATGAACTGAATTGACCAATGGTAATGCTTCACTCATGCGGATCTCTGCTCACTAAGTCCCTGCCATTCGGTTGAATAACCGCTCCTTTATTCATGTTGCTTGACATGCTATCATAGAGATTTGAGATTCCCTTCTGTTGTATGAACGGTCGTGCCATTCAATCGAAGTAGTGACAGAGACTCAAATGAGATGCTCATAGCAGTATTTGTCAGAAGTGGAAAAACGCTCACTGCTTTCATTGTTTATCTATATATATAAAAATTTCGTGTCACGGTGTTTGTTACCGAACTCCTCCGAAACGGCTCGACCGATTTTGATGAAATTATACTCAAAATACTTGGTAGGTATGAGAATAGGTTGTAAACTATATATGATACCGGTAGGATACTGATAACCATACATTTAATACCGAATAGGGTGGCTCTATGCAGAAAAAAAATCTGGATTTTTTTTTCAAAAATTTGACTTCATGCCATACATATAACCTTAAATTTTGACCCCAATTCCCTATTTTCAATTGCGATTTTATTATTTTTGTGTCAAAAATATTCTAATAATTTAACCGTTGTTCGTTTTTTCAACAGAACGAATTTATTTAAGTTGTTCAATGACTGATGGCGAAACGCCCGCTTCATTGAACATTCATCTACAAATACACAAGTAACATCAATTCATCTAAAGCAGGGAGAATCTCCGACGAGTTGGAAGCCTTTTTGAATGAGCACAATGAGTTATCGAAATTCTTCAAATCACATTTGCTCGGATTACAAAATGACAATCACGCTATTGCCATCAACCCTGATAAAACATCAGCTGGAGAGCACGAGTGTAGATCCAAAGCACAAGCGCTGCTGGAATCATGATAGCACGGTGACACGAGAAATTTAATGCGAAGAAACAACAATAATCTGGAATTTATCGTTGACACACACCGTTCATACGACCCTCGCTATGTTCTTCTTCAATGGCACTAACGTTCCCAAGGTTTGCCTTCTCAACGTAGTACTACTTGCGTCATTTTTATTAGTAAATAGTTGAGATTTCTATGACGAACAATACGCCATGAATGTATTCTGGAGTGGCAAGCTCACGAATACGCGTGACTACAGTGCAAGTCAGAAGGGTTTCTTTAACGAAAAATCTCTTGCATAAACATTAGACCAACGAGACCCCGTCACAGATACTTAATTCATTATGAACATCATTTCTCATTTTGATTTAATATTTACGAACATGCGACGAAACAAACAGAGGGCGCGCTCGAAGGATTTTTATGTTTATCATATGGTGATTTGACATGGTCAAGAAACGCCAATTCAAGATATCGCAAGCTGTGCCAACAATTTATGGTCGACATATACGCGAAGATAGAGATTGAACGACTGCAATTCTTACTACACAATCAACAAAAGCGGTGCGAGGAATAATACATTCACTTGCGAGACACTATCATGAGCAACGCCGACACAGCTTTAGTTATAGCCAGGCCAAAGCGCAATGCATTGTCATGACATTGCGCGTGTGTTCAAACACAAAATGAAGTTCGATCGTATTCGTCCCCACATATTGTTGGTTGTATTCTGTTGAATGGAAAAAGCGCAATTTTGCATTCTGTTCAAGCTCAAGTCCAATCGAGTTGAACCAATGTGACAACCTTGCCACGCAATTCGACGTAAACAACATTGGTCTCCATGTTCCATTTCTAAGAAGCAAAAATAGTAATGGTTTTTCGGGTGGAATAAACACGTAAAAGTTAGCATTCAAACACATTCAAAACAAATTTAACATCCAAACAAAATGGAATAATAATTTTCATTCAAATTTCAACAATTTAGAATTATTTCCGGAATTATGCCGATCAGATAGAGAGTAAATTGAACCACAAATACGGATGACTTATTTTGACCATTGTTTCGCGACAAGGCGAACGAATTTAAGAGTGTAAAAGTCGATTTCGATCGAATTGTAAAATCCGATCACTCATATGCATATATGAATATTGAGTTCTACAAATCGGTGAAGAGTAATAAAACCATCCATGAATAAAGGAAACAATATGGCTGTGTTTCAAACTTAGATTACCGATGTGAATACTCCTCGATTGAATGACAACGATAAAATAACGCGATTCCAAACAGGCCGATTAATCAGCTCCATTGAAGTTAGCTGGCGTATCGCTGTTTTCCAATTTATGAACGAGACCAAGCTGTTATAAACTAAGCCATGTTGAAAATCACATGCACGTATTTTCTAACAAGGAGACGGCAATAAATATTGATTTTCTATATTTCATTTTTTCTACTTTACGACAAACTTATATGACTTTTTTCAATTGACGTTTAACTTTTAAGAGATCAAACATGTCAGTTACGTTAATGAAATACACCAAGAAACATCATATAACCTTTCGTTCAAATCATTTAATTCGTTTTTTTATCGGTCACATTCGATTTATTTTGAAGATCGTTAAAATATTCAAACACACTTACAACCATTCGGATGGAATATTCACTAGAAATAATTTATTTGGCAGAACAACGTTTGCCTGGTCAGCTAGTATTTATATATTTTAGTAACCAAATTATCCCGCTCTACTTAAACTTAATCAGCAAATTAAATATTACTCCTAGCTGGAAAATTCTTCGTCTTTCAATTGTCACACGTGAAAAGATTATGCACGGTAATTGAGGCTGAATAACTTATCTTGTAACGTGAAAATTTATTTTTACTCTATTGGAATGGTTCGTCAAAACTGGTGACGTCGTTTTAATGTATATTCTCCATACTTTCTTCGTAATTGGATCAAAGAAATTTCCCCGTCCTACACGTCAATCTGATGGATTCGATGCGGAAGGCAGCTGTTGTAGTAAAATAATATTTTACCTCAATGCAAATATCCTTGCAACACTAGAACATGTATTCCCCCAGAGCTAGTTCCACGCCACCACATCGCTGCACACGAAGTTCAATGTAGTCAACACGAATATGACAGTAAATGAACAGAAATCGTATTTCACTGCGGAAAGCCGAGATCATAAAAATGATGTTTTTGTTTTCGATCGATTCAATGCATTCATTTCATTCAAATGAGAAGAGATAGCTATTCGCTCGAAAATGAAGCTTTCGAATCTCAGTTAACGATATTAGCCATGCTCAAACATTCGAGCAATGGTGTCTTTGATGGAGAATGGTAATCTTTGTTATTTTCTTCGATTTCATTCGATTGAGATTTTTACCGCACTGGTTGGGACACTCACTCCTTTTAAGATGCGCGTCGGAACTTGCTGTGCTATTGGCTGCATGTCGGAACTTTTTGCTATTAGAAATCATATCCACGCACAATACATTGTATTTCATGGGATGATATAAATTATCTAAGGAGTGAAAAATATGGATGCACACATGCTTTCTTCACACTGCTAGTTGATTTTTTTTCGTTAACAGATAGTCATCAAATCCGTACCCTAGAATGGTGAAAGCTGCTGAGCTAAGATTTTCGTTTGGTTATATAAATCCTTTTCAAAGCTTCAATGTTCAATTTCCGTTTTTCAAGCAATTCAGGGGCCATCCACATACCACGTGGAAAGAAAAAGCATGATTTTAGACACCCCCTCCTCCCTCCGTGGACAAGCGTGGACATTCTTATACCCCTCTCCCAGTTGTCCACGTGGGCATTCTTCTAGTTTTTTTTTTGTGAAAAAATCAATGAAATTCTATCTTTTTCGCTGAAATTTCATTCCATGTTTGTTTCTATTTATTTATTTTATTTATTTATTTGGTAAATCAACAGACACTTTCTGTCCTAATGATATTAATTAAAATTTTTTATCATAACAATGAAATTTCGCCGAACCGCACTTCGTGAAATATGGTAGTCGAAACCCGAAGCTACTTTGTTGAACAGCCGCTGCAGGCCTTGAACGGCTGAGTTGCATCCATAGCTAGTACGACGGAAAGGTACTCGAAGGAAGACGTAGTTTCGTAGAGTTCGAGATTGAATGTTAAAATTGATGTTTTCGAGGATCACTGGGCATTCTGTCCTAGCCATCAAGACGTCATACACCAATAAGGCGCGGTTTATATCTCTCCGTACATGTAGCGTTTCTAGACTTATTAGTTGGCATCGGCTCTCGTAACTTGGAAGCTGATGAGGGTTGTTCCACGGTAGATGCCGTAAAGCGAACCGAATAAACCGTTTCTGCACGGCTTCAATCCTGTTGACTCCATTCAGGTAGAATGGATTCCAAATCGATGAGCAATATTCCAGCGTAGAGCGAACTGAAGCACTGAATAGAGATTTCAAGCAATAGACATCGGTGAAATCTCTCGCAATACGCATAATGAACCCAAGGCTGCGGGAGGCTTTACCTACGACGTAGTTGACGTGTGCTTTGAAGTTGAGTTTGGTGTCCAAATAAACACCCAGATCCTTCACACATTCGACTTTGTCTAGTGGAACACCATCAAGATGATAGTCGAAATGAATTGGATCTTTTCTTCTTGAGAAAGTGATCGTTGAGCATTTATTCGGATTCAGTGTCATACGATTGTTCACACACCATATCTGGAAAATTTCCAATTGCCGTTGGAGAAATAATGCGTCAACCTCAGACTTCACGTGGCAAAACAGCTTCAAATCGTCTGCGAAGGAAAGCCGAGGGCCCTCCAATACTAGATTTACATCATTGAAGTAGATCAAAAAAATCAAGGGACCGAGATGGCTTCCCTGAGGTATTCCTGATGTAGCCGAAAATTCAACAGAGAGGCCATCGCCAATTTTCACCGTGAGAGAGCGTCCGGTCAAATAGGATTTCAACCAATGCAGGAAATTTCCGCTGAAACCAAGCTTGTCTAACTTTTGCACTGCAATATCGTGGTTGATTTTGTCGAAGGCGGCTGACAGGTCGGTGTAGATAGCATCCGTTTGGTTCACACCATTGGACATTCCATCGAATATGTACGTTGTGAAAGAGAGAAGATGCGTTGTGGTAGAACGCTTCGGCATGAATCCATGTTGATCGATGGAATTGTATTGCTTGCAATAGGAAAATATCGGTCCCATAACTACGAGTTCAAAAAGCTTAGAAACCGCGCTTAGGGCAGAGATTCCTCAATAGTTATCAACGATCATTTTGTCCCCTTTTTTGTGGATCGGAAAAATGTATGCTCTCTTCCAAAGCGACGGAAAGATACCCGTTGACAAGGAAAAGCTGAACAAAATCCGCATTGGAGACATCAATCCAACAGCACATTTTTTTAAAATCAATGATGGGTTTCCATCCGGTCCAACAGATTTCGAGGATTTCAATTTGTTGAACGCTGATTGTAGCATTGAATCGTCGACATCGATGCGGAAAAAAGAGTTGTTCTGAAGTGGAACGCTTCTTGTGGCCATTGAGAGTTGCTCTTGAGAAAGGCTCTCATTTGAGAAAATGCTTGAAAACTTCGCTGAGAAAAGATTGCAAATCTCTTGAACATCAGACGCGCTTTGTCCGTTAAGGAACATAGATAATGGAAGTCCCGACTCTTTACGTTGCTCATCGACGTATTTCCAAAATGATTTTGGATCTCTTCTAAACTTTCTTTGAACCCCACGTAGATATATTGCATGGCATCGTTTGCACGTTCTTTGGTATTGATGGTTCAGTCGTAAATAGTGTTGCTTGAGGATTGGGAGACGGTTCTTTGAATATCTCCTGAGTGCAGCCCTCTTGGCAGTTTTGAGTCGTCGAATTTCGATGGTTTGCCACGGTTGGTGAGTAGATGAATGTCTATTTTTCTTAGGAACATGCCTATCAATTAGGTAGCTCATGATGTTCGTGAAGGTTTGAACAGCACCGTCCACGTCATCCTTGTCCAAAATTGCGTTCCAGTCAATATTCAAGAGCACATTAATTATGCTACTGATGTCAGCATTTTTAAAATCGTAGTAGACGGCGATAGGAACGGCGCTGAAACTATTCGCAGAGACTTCCAGTGCTAAACATAGTGGAGGGTGATTAGGTACTAATTTCACAAGAGGCGCTGGTGCTACCGATAGTGTTGGAGCTTCGTCAGTCTTACTCGCAAAGCAAAGGTCGAGCATTCTATTATCTATTCCATGTTTTTTTTATACAAATGATAGCCATATTAATAGCTACAATTTATTTAAATTTTTTACCAACATTGTCAGGGATGCTCATTATTTTCCTCCGAATTCCATTTACGTGAATTCCATATTAATATCAAAAAATACTCTCGAGTATTTTTATTGAAACTGATTGGCGGTTTGAGTTGTAAAAAATCAAACAATCAAATCAAGCACTTTGTTTGAAAGGCCTGCCATACAAATGAAACACAAATTTTTACATTACTCGAGAATTATTCATGCAAATGAAACGAAATTTGGCATGTGGAGGTTTTAGGGTGCAATAAATGTTTCTATGGTGGTTAGATACTACACCCCCCCCCCTCTCTAAGGGGGGGCTGCCATACAAATGAAACATAAATTTCTGCATAACTCGAAAATTAATTAAGCAAATGAAACCAAATTTTGCATGGGGAGGTTTGAGAGTGCAATGAACGTTTTTACGGTGGTTAGACACTCCACCCCCCTCTCTAAAGAGAGGATGGGGGAGGGTGCTGAACAACTCGAGAATTAATCAAATAAATGGAATCAAGCTTAGCATATACAGATTTTAGGGATCAATAAACGTTTCTATGGTAGCTCGACAGTCCTCCCCTGCCATACAAATGAAACACAAAGTTCTGCATAACTCGAAACTAATCAAGCAAATGGAGCCAAATTTGGGATGTGATGGTTTTTGAGTACGAGAAATGTTTCTATGATGGTATTACATCCCTTCCTCCTCTGGAAAGGAGAGGGGATCCCATAAAAATAATGCACATATTTCAACCAAATATGACAATTAAAAATTTTCGGATAACACTGAATGAAAATGGGAAAATTCGAGAAAATCAATTCGCATGTGTTCTACAATTACATATTGACAAGCGTTGTTAGTCCGTTTGATGTTTGCGGTAACGAAATTAATCTTCGTTCGAAAGTGGAAATGGATTTCAATATGATAAAACACACTCCTATATCGTCTTCTATCGATATAAATAAAAATAGATCGCCGAATGTTGATAAGTTCGGGGGTCTCCGTAGCCACATTGGTTGCGCGTTCGCTTAGTAAGCGATCGATCGTGAGTTCAAAACTCAGGACCCTCATTGACCATCGTTGTGTTGTTACAGAATAGCTTCGTCCACGCAACAATCATCAGCGATGGAGATCGATCCACGGTCGAAATAAGATCGATTCATCCATACAACTGCTCTGCTCTGCAAGACACATCGGGCTGCTGTTCTATAAATAACTCAACAATGATGATCAATCAGCTGTCTCCGCTGTCCGTTGGTCCAACTGGATAATGGAAGAACAGAAAGAATACTCTTACGCCTAAATGGCTACTGTGTGAATGTACCATATGTAATGGTATAGAAGGAATACTGGCGAACGGCAACTGTGTAATGTGCTAATTATAGATATGATAACCATGTGACATGTACACGATTAAAATTCGGCTCTGTTACAGCTGAAATGCTAATGAGCCTTAAATAAATAAATGGGATAAAAAAATTAAAAAAAAAAAAAATGTTGATAAGAGCAAAACTCGAGAAAGGAATTGTCCGATTTAGGGCTGTCTTCATTCTATCATATTTTCTGTATCAAAAAATTTATTCCATGTAACGAAGAAACATGTGATTTTCAAGTGGATGAAACATTTTGCACGAGAATTGTGTCTGAAAATAATCTGATTTTTTTTATCCCATTTGTTTATTTTAGGTTCATTAGCATTTTAGGGACTGTCCACATACCACGTGGACAACTTTAGGGGGAGTGGGGGTATCAAAATGTCCACGCTTGTCCACGGAGAGGAGGGAGGGGGTACAGACTATGTCCACGTGGACACGAAGAATAAATATTTTTTTTCAAATATAATTACCGCTACATTCTAAATTTAAAAAAAAATGTTCCGTACTCAAGAATTTTAAAACTCCGCCCATCCTGAGTATTCCGTAATTATCAATAAAATGATTAAGTTGCCTGGGAGTACTTCATTTATTTTTACTAAATCATTGGACTTCTTCACTGAAATCCATATTCTGAAAAAAACTCACATAAACTCCAACATTTTCGTCAACTCGAGAAGACTCGAACATTATTCCGCGAATTGTGTTAAAAGCTATCGATCTTTATCGCTACTTTCACCACTAGCAGTCAAAACTAACCCTGAAAAACCAATCATAACTGCTGTTCCGTGATTTGAGATTAAAGTTGAAGCCTCGGAGCGAAAAATGTTACATTGGACGTTTTGACTGTTCGCGTTTGCACATTGGTCTTCTTACGTTGCACGACAAGAATTTGAAACTAACTACTAAACGACAATCCAAATATCAGCATTTTGTTCTAAAGTCAGATTAAAGGGTGTGTCACATCAAATTGCATCACGGAAAAAACGTTGTAGAAATTCGCCCAGTAGACCGATCCTTTTGAAAATTTTAGACAGTAAAATAAAAACTATTAAACAACTTTTGGCATTTTCTTTTTATTCATACTTCGAGCCCAAGCCCGTATGCTCGCACCTTCCTCTTTACCCCGTCCATAAGGTTCTGTACAACGTCAGGTTGTAGTTTTTTTTTTAACAGAAATCCATTTTCTCTTGAAGTCCGCCTCCGATTTGACAACTTTTGGGTTCTTCCGGAGGGCCTGCTTCATAATCGCCCAATATTTCTCTATTGGGCGAAGCTCCGGCGCGTTGGGCGGGTTCATTTCCTTTGGCACGAAGGTGACCCCGTTGGCTTCGTACCACTCCAATACGTCCTTTGAATAGTGGCACGAAGCGAGATCCGGCAAGAAGATGGTTGGGCCCTCGTGCTGCTTCAATAGTGGTAGTAAGCGCTTCTGTAGGCACTCCTTAAGGTAAACCTGCCCGTTTACCGTGCCGGTCATCACGAAGGGGGCGCTCCGCTTTCCGCAAGAGCAGATCGCTTGCCACACCATGTACTTTTTGGCAAACTTGGATAGTTTCTGCTTGCGAATCTCCTCCGGAACGCTGAATTTGTCCTCTGCGGAGAAGAACAACAGGCCCGGCAGCTGACGAAAGTCCGCTTTGACGTAGGTTTCGTCGTCCATTACCAGGCAATGCGGCTTCGTCAGCATTTCGGTGTACAGCTTCCGGGCTCGCGTCTTCCCCACCATGTTTAGCCTTTCGTCGCGGTTAGGAGCCTTCTGAACCTTGCATGTACACAGGCCTTCCCGCTGCTTGGTCCGCTGGACGAATGAACTTGACAAATTCAGCTTATTGGCGACATCCCGGACCGAACTTCTCGGATCACGTCTAAACTGCTTAACTACGCGCTTGTGATCTTTTTCACTGACGGAGCATACATTTTTGCCGTTCTTCACCTTCCGGTCGATGGTTAGGTTCTCGACGTATCGGTTTAGTACTCTGCTGACCGTGGATTGAACGATTCCCAGCATCTTACCGATGTCCCGATGTGACAACTCCGGATTCTCGAAATGAGTGCACAGGATTAATTCACGACGCTCTTTTTCGTTCGACGACATTTTTCCAAATTTACCAAAAATTGACAGTGCAGCATGGCCAGCGTGATCTATACACTCTTATCTGATTATAAGCGAAAGCTGAAGATATAATTCCTAAAAATTAAATTTCTACATCGTTTTTTCCGTGATGCAATTTGATGTGACACACCCTTTATCATTGTTTTTATTCGTTTGATTGCACTGAGATGGATAACAACACCTGAAAAAAACAAAAACTCAAAACGACCGAAGTACGACTTCGTGTTGTTTTGATTGCTCTGTTACTTCGGACGTTTCGGGAGTCGGAAGAAAGTGGCGTCTGAAGTAACAGCCGGGTGCTTAAAATCCTTATCTATACATTGGATATTTTTTGTATCGGCAATAAAAAGATGAAGAAGATAGATACGTGAACGATTGTATTTGTAATGCATTCAATGATTGAAAACTAATATCGTGCACCCATTAACTCGATTTGTTTACATTTGTTCCATATGACTTAATCAAAAGTTACGCGAGAATTCCATAATGGTTGAGTTTTAATTACATTATGAATATGGTTTTTTCGTCGAATATAAGTTTCTATAGATTTTTTTCTAACTCGAGAACAGTTACTGTTAGAATAAAAATGCATGTACATGCATGTGTTTACATCGAGTACCGTTATCTATTATCCATATAAACTGCGTATTAATTTGTGATCAAATTCACTAGACATTAAAATTCGTACAAAAGAAGTGTAAATTGTTGCATGTGGTTGGATAAAGTATTTAGTATGATTCCTTGCTGTGGTGGCTGAGAGCAGACATACGACCGCAAAGGGTTAATGAATTGCAGAATGATTGATAAGGATTTAAAAAATAATAAAATATTTTATTACGCTTTCAATACCCTCTGAAAATTCTCCGAACTATGGCGGAAAAGGTTTCGTATTGCGCTACCGACTAAAGGTGAATCGGAGATCCAGAGTGAAGATGAATCGGCATTTGCTGTAATCAATCATATTCCGGAGTGGGCAAAGATCAGCACTCAATAAAAAAAAGGACCAGAATGCGGCATCGAAAGTTTTGAGTGGGTTTTGGAACGCTGTAACTCTGTCATAAAACGTTGCATTTGTCAAAGCAATAACTGGGTCTTGTATAGAACATTTAAAAACTGCCCGTCGATTTGCTATGCGATCGTTATACCATGAAATATGCATAATCCAAAATGAAAATATAATTTTTCATTCGGTTTCCAGATGGCATAAGTACACTTATGAAATGAAGCTGAGAACTCAAATTAACATTATTGTATATATGCATTATATGTGATATCAACACATGTGTTGAAAAAATCCTGAAATTAAATTGTATTTGAAAATAATTTTAAGACCATTTATTTTTATTCGATTGGCGTTTGCAATCACAATTAGTAAAGGTCAAGATCAATCTTTGATGTTGTGTAGTTCATATTCAGATGCGGATTGTTCCTCACCTGGTCAACTTTACATTACGAGTTTCCGTGTTGGCAAACTAGATAGCCTGCATATCTTCGCTGATAATGGAAAAACAAAAAAATCTTGTTTACTCAAAAGTATTTCAAAATTAAATGAAACATGTGCTTTGTCATGCTACTCATTTCTCTACCGTACAACAACATTGAGCCACAGCAAAGCTGGTACAGCAGGGTACAGCTAGCAAAAATTGAAATAAAATAAACTTAAATGGAATTCAGACGCAATTCAGTTATTTCCTTAATTATTAAAAAAGGAAAAATGTCCATGTGAACAAAGGGAGGTAGGGGTATGAAAATGTCCACGTTTGTCCACGGAGGGGGAGGGGGGAGTCTAAAATCGTGCTTTTTCTGTCCCCCTGGTATGTGGACAGCCTCTTAGCTGTAACAGAGCCGAATTTTAATCGTGTACATGTCACATGTTTATCATATCTATAATTAGCACATTACACAGTTGCCATTTTTCGGCGTTAGAGTATTCCGTTCTATACCATTGCATATGGTACATTTACACAGTAGCCATTTAGGCGTAAGAGTTTTCCTTCTGTTCTTCCATTATCCAGTTAGACCGGACAGCGGAGACAGTTGATTGATCATTGTTGAGTTATTTATAGAACAGCAGCCCGATGTGTCTTGCAGAGCAGAGTAGTTTGTTATGGATGAATCGATCTTATTTCGACCGTGGATCGATCTCCATCGCTGATGATTGTTGCGTGGACGTAGTTATTCTGTAACAACACAAAAAAGATGGTCATCGAGGGCCCTGAGTTTTGAACTCACGATCGATCGTTTACAAAGCGAACGCGCAACCAATGTGGCTACAGAGACCCCCTAATCTGATATTATAATGTCGAGTGTTGGTAGAAGTACTGAAATTTTATAGTCAAACATAATTTTAAAGGGTAGATTAGAAGATCAATCAATGAACAGTTCTGCGATTGGACCCATGAACGCGCGCTTAGTAAGAAAACGTGGATGTGATAACGAAAAATAAATTTTGGGTGGGATGAAGTTCGCCGAGTCAGCTAGTAAAGAATAAAAAAAACGATGTCGATATCGTCGTGCTATTCAAACTGAAAAAAAAAAACAATTGTAATGTATTGCTAGTTTTGGATCGTTCAACACACCCGAATTGCCGCTCAAACGCATATAATTCAGACACTTCAATTTCTTATTTATTTCTACGTAGATTCATAAATAACATTAGTTTGACTGCTTAAACGTTGTGCTCCGTTTTCTGGGAAGAGATAATGACAATATATTGTTGGATTGAATACACTTTGAAAATTAAAATCCTCATCTCAAATTTACTTTTCGTATCAATGGTGGTTCGATACTCCTCCCCCTTCTCTTGAAGGTGGCTGCCATACAAATGGACACAAATTTTTGTATTACTCGAGAACTAATCAAGTAAATGAAACGAAATTTGGCATGTGGATGTTTTAGGGTGCAATAAATGATTCTATGGCGGTTAGATACTCCTCCCCCCTCTCCAAGGGGAGGCTGCCATACAAATGAAACACACATTTCTGCATTACTCGAGAATTAATCAAGCAAACGAAACCAAATTTAGCATGTGGAGGTTTTAGGGCGCAATAGATGTTTTCACGGTGGTTAGAAACACCTCCCCCCTCTCTAAGGGGGGGCTGCCACACAAATGAAACACAAATTTCTGCATTACTTGAGAATGTATCAAGCAGACGAAACCAAATTTGGCATGTGGAGGTTTTAGGGTGCAATTAATGATTCTATGGTGGTTATATACTCCTCCCCCTTTCTAAGGGGGGGCTCCCATACAAATGAAACACAAATTTCTGCCTTACTCGAGAACTAATCAATTGAATGAACGAAATTTGGCATGTGGATGTTTTAGGGTGGAATAAATGATTCTATGGTGGGGGGACTGCCATACAAATGAAAAATCTTGAACGAGAATTGTGTCTGAAAATAATCTGATATTATAATGATTGGTAGAAGCACTAGGAATTTTATAGTAAAAGGTAAATTCAACGGGGTCGATTAGAAGATCAATCAATGAACAGTTCTGCGATTGGACCCATGAACTTGCTCATAGTAAGAAAACGTGAATGTTTGAAGGTATTGATAACAAAAAACAAATATTGGGCAGGATGAAGTTTGCCGGGTCAGCTAGTAATATAATAATATAATCAGTAAGCTTCACGAATTCCTGACAATCTTGAATTTTTTTTTCCATTCCTGAAAATATTCACGCACAGCAATTTGCAACAGGTAAGGTGTTTTGTACCATCTTTTTTATCTTATTAATTTTAATTCCTGTATCCCATATGAACAGGAAGCTTTTTTGTTTACTAATAACACTTTCATTCTCTTGCCATTCAGGAATGGAATCCTATATAACACTGTTATATTTCTACTAGTACAGGTCGGACTCGATTATATATAGTCGACCATTTTTATTACAATTATTTTCAAATTCTATACGTAATCGAATCTCAAGAAAACAATTTTTCATTAATGTATGAATGTCAAACATTAATAGAAAAACAGCTTTTTTGTGATTCGATTATGTATTGGATTCGAAAATTAACGTTGAAAGTAAAATTGCGATTATATATAATCGAGTCCGACCTGCATGTTACACCAAAGCAGTATCGTAAAAAATTTCTACAAGAAATTTAGCATCCTGTGTTTCACTTGAATTAACTAGTTTTGACGATAGGACTACGTAGGATTTTCTTCTATGCAAAATCAGAAAACATGTAACGTTTTTGAAATTGTGAAAATAGTTTTAACGGTAATAAACGCAAAATCGTTCGCTCTAAATGTAAATGCAGTGTTTGTTCGTGCCAATACCGCGAAGAGAGGAGATATTGCAAATTAGCCCCGCCTTTTATAACTTATTTAACAACAGTCTCTCCTAACGCTGATGTCACATGGAACGGTTCTGCTCGGTACAAGATTCAAGAGCAAATTCACTTCGAAGGATCGAAAAAAAGAAATTAAACAATTGTATAAATATGGTACATTGGGTTCCCTTGTATTAGCAACCACCCAATACCAAAAGTTCTGCTTATTTGTCCATTAAATTCTTGATTTAATATGATTTTGTGGAGATGGAACTTTGAATCAAACCACGGTCGAGCATAAGGGATCGATTCTGAGCGCGAAATGTCAAAATGTCGACGGTAGTCTCTTCGTTTCGCAATCATTGACCGATTGTTTTCAAAAATGGCGCAGATGACGAAACCCCGACGTTACCCCACTGAACTTTTAAAGTGTGTAAGAAAATGGGATCTCGAGACAAACACAGCGTCATGGCACCTCTATTGTCTTGGACACAATCCTCTTTTCTGTATTTCACTAGTCAAAAGAACTTTTCCCCTTTCATGTTGAAGAATTCTAGTGAAATCAGAAAAATAACAACAGCTTTAGACACAGATCTTTTTCAACAAAGCGAATAAATGGTTCAAATGTCACTCTTGTGAGATGCAACCGTGAATGAATTTCATGCCAACTCGTCTTAGGAGTTGGCAGAACCATCTCAGATAGTAATGAAACGTTGTGGGTGTAAAGACATGGGTCATTTGAGCAACTTTGTATACTTGAAATATTCGAAAAAGAATGAAACTACTTTTTGGAAAAAGACAATTTGTTTTCTTAATTTTTTACAAAAATTTATAATTTAAAAACCATGATACCTACAAAATTGTTGTCAAAGGATTAAATGTAGGAAATTGTTTATATTTTCCCCAAAAAATACCAAAAATTCTTTGACTAAAATTTTGTAGGTCTGATAGATTTTGTTGGTCAGAGAATGAAATGTAGTAAATTACTTAGGTTTTCATTAAAAAGTATCAAAGAATTTTTTGAAAAAAAATGTCATTGAAAAAAAAACATTTTGGAAATTAAAATTAATTTTTCTCGAAAACATATGCTTTTAAAATTCTGAAAAAATAGCTATAAATAACCCTTCAAATTTCCAACAATTTTTCCATACATTGGTCGATGGACACATTTACATGGAAAGAGTTTTTCGAACAACAATTTTTTCCTTTTTTTTCTTTGAAAAAATACTATTAATGTTTAATTCGTAACATTTTTATGTACAAATTATCGCAATTTACATGCTCTGCTAACTTTTCTCTATTTAGAAACACACAAAAATGTTACGAGCAAAACATTATTTTTTTCAGGAGTCTACAAAAATGACTTATATTCCAAAAACTATAAAAGATAGAAAGTTCATGTCTTCGACAAAAGTTTATATTTTAACAATTTTAACAACATTAAACAAAATTTGGATAAGTTGTATTTTTTTCAAAGAAAACATGAAAAAGTTGTACGAAAAACTTTTTCCCTGTAAAAGTGCCCATCTTCCGATGTATAGACGACTTGGTGTAAATTGAAAGGGCTATTCATATACAGGTCGGACTCGATTATCCGGAGTATTGATTTTTTTTTACTCGAATCCTCCGGATAATCGAGTCAAAACAATTCTTTTCTTTGTTTTTTTTTGCCTTTTTCGTTTTTTGAAAATAAAAGGGGAATTTGATTTTTGATTCATCCCCTTAAAGTCAGAAAACACCTTTCTCACATAACAAAATAATTTATCCAGATTCTCTCAGGAGGTGATAGACGATCATATTTGATGAAAAAAATCCTCCTACGCATATGTTCGAATTTCAACAATGACAGAGTTACAGAATTTTTTTTTTTGTTTCAGACTCTGTTGTTTCATACAGGCTCTACATTATAAAGTACGCTACGGAAAACGTGATGATGCTTTCATTTGAAAGATTAGAAAATTTAGTACAGGATATAGTAGTGGAAAAACTAAATTAGTGAATTTTAATAACATTTTGGAAGTGAAACACTTAAAGGTTAATAATTTTTAATGTGTTATTATTAATTTTATCCTAAAAAAATATATTAAACTAGATTGTTTCTATCAATCAAATTGAAGGTCTTCAACCGCTCTACATTTTTTTCTTTAACGCCCAATTTCTATCTTTCTTAATTTGGCTGCAATATCGGTATAAACAATTCTTGGTGAAAATTCAAGCAAGATGTTCAAAAATCACGATTTTTACCCCACTGTACATGTAATAGCCACTTAAACTTCACCTTAACGTTGAAAGGTTACATTTCTTCATGAAATAAGCCGTGTTTGAAATATTTAAATAATATTTTTTCCAAACTGTATACAGGACGGACTCGATTAAATACAGACTCGATTATATATATACACGATTATATGTGATTCAATTATATACAATTTTGGACTCGATTATATACAGTTTGGAAAAAAATATTTTCTTTCTATCACTCTGTCATTGTTGAAATTCGAACATATGCGTAGGAGGAGTTTTTTCATCAAATATGATCGACTATCACTTCCTGAGATAATCTGGATAAATTTATTTTTTTATGTGAGAAAGGTGTTTTCTGACTTTAAGGGGATGAATCAAAAATGAAATTCCTCTTCTATTTTCAAAAAAGACGGGTGGGTAATGTCGGGGACATAACCGGAGTGACGTAGGACTATACAAAGGGGACAGCTTTTGTTAAATATATATTTCAAATATATTGTTTTATTTTCTTTTCCTACGTGAATACCTACCTATCTACCTGAAAAATGGATTAGTTTACTGTTTAATCACTCGATATCCCCATCTTGTTCGGTTAAACCTTCCTGTTTAGCTTTTGCGTTTGCCACTCGCCACAGCTTTCACAGTTGGAAAATTTCTTCCCATCCAGCTTGTGACATGTTGGTCAGTAAATTAAATTTAATGCGACGTGCCGGAGAAACACTCAGTGTCACATTTGAGGCGATTTAAACCTGTAATTGAACATTTCCGATGACAGTGGTACAGTGTCGACTTTCAATGTGGGGTCATAATTTGGACCCCGAACTCTATGTTTACAAAAATGTCGCATTACAGATCCATCCAATCAGCTCAATGTCGAGCTAAATATAAATTACTGTACTTTCAATCTAGAAGCAAATTAAGAATTGGTGAAAATTGGATAATCGGGAAAGTCCCTAACCATCAATAAGCTCAGAACAACTGCCAAATTCACATACTCATCAGATCCTGGCAAACAAATTATGAAAAAATCAATTTGTGTTTTATTATTATTTTGGATATTATTTTAGAATGCATTGAACTGTATTCCGTAAACTCTTTTTTGAAAGGTTTAATGGCCCTGATAAACGCCGTGTTTTATGGAATGGTTCCAATTTAGAAAACTTAGTACTCGTGGTTTAAAAAAAAACATTTCGAACGCCCTCGATGCCGCCTTGTTCTGGATTTGCCACCAAAGCAGTTTGTATAAAGAACAAACTTTTTTCTTCTGCTACCTGATGCCGTTTTGCGATTGCGTTTGCCACTCGCCACTTGCTGCAACTGCCTGTTGTCTTGATGTCCACCGAACCGAATGTGTTCTGTTCTGAATGCGGGTTTTCTTATCGTCGCGAGCAGCTTTGTCAGCTAACTCGATCACTCCGGCGGCCGAAACTATATAACGCCGGCTAGGTGGACTGGTACACAGGTACTAACGCGCTCGGCCTAGCTACCCTTCCGGTGCAATTGGCGGATACACCTACGGGAAATTGCAGACCACCACGGTTCGAGCGGGATTTTGCCTTTCCCTTCTCTTTTCCTCCTTTGTTGAGTACACGATGCCGATGCCGTACAACCACACGGGTTTACGGTTTGAAAGAAAATAAGATATTTTTTTGGGGTCCGCGTGTTGACGTAGGACTACGTCTAACCGGAAGATATAGGGGGTGAAATGGAAATCTAGGCACTGAACCAGTAGAAAAAAAATGCAAGATTTGGAACGCTTATAACTCGAGCATTTCTCAACAGATCGCAAAGGTTTTTGCATCAATTGATAGGAAATATATCTACGCATCTATCATAACGAATAACATTTAATTTTTCTTGAGATAAATAATTGAATAATTGTGAAATATCAAGCATTGTCCAAATGCACTATGTGCCCATTTTTGATTGGTCCATTTTGTGCTCCTCAAATCGTACCGACCGAAACGGGCAACCAGAGCAGCAGCGAAATAGAAAGAAGCACAATTGGAAAGGAAAAAGAAAAAAATGAACGAAACATTGGTCGCAGTCGCACACATGCGTAATTCTCGAGCCAGCCAGTCAGCTTAAAAATCCTCGCTCCGCTGCCGTAACGATCATTCTCATTCAAACCGTACACCACATCGGTTGGCATCACAACACATCAACAAACATACCCAAGCAGCCATGTCTGGACATGGTAAAGGAGGAAAAGTGAATGGAAAGGCAAAATCCCGCTCGAACCGTGTTGATCTGGAGTTCCCTGCAAGGGTACCTAGGCCAAGCGCGTTAGTACCAGTGCATCAGTCCACCTAGTCGGCGTTATATAGTATCGGCCGCCGAAGTGATCGACGGTAAGAAAACCCACATTCAGAACAGACCACATTCGGTTCGGTGGACATCAAGACAACAATAGGCAGTTGCAGCGAGTGGCGAGTGGCAAACGCAATCGCAAAACGGCAGCAGGTAGCAGAAGAAGAAAGTTTGTTCTTTGTACAAACTGCGTTGGTGGCAAATCCAGAACAAGGCGGCATCGAGGGCGTTCGAAATGGTTTTTTCCAAAACCACGAGTACTAAGTTTTCTAAATAGGAACCATTCCATAAAACAAGGCGCTTTTCAGGGCCATTAAACCTTCCAAAAAGAGTTTAGGAAATACAGTTCAATGCTTTCTAAAACATTATCCAAAATAATAATAAAACACAAATTGATTTTTTCATAATTTGTTTGCCAGGATCTGGTGAGTATGTGAATTTGGCAGTTGTTCTGAGCCTATTGATGGTTGGAGACTTTCCCGATTATTCAATTTTCACCAATCCTTAAATTGCTTCTAGATTGAAAGTACAGTAATTTATATTTAGCTCGACATTTAGATAATTGAATGGACCTGTAATGCGACATTTTTGTGACCATAGAGATCGGGGTCCAAATTATGACCCCACATTGAAAATCGACACTGTACCACTGTCATCGGAAATGTTCAATTACAGGTTAAAATCGCCTCCAATGCGACACTGAGTGTTTCTCCGGCACGTCGCATTAAATGTAATTTACTGAACAACATGTAACAAGCTGGATGGGAAGAAACTGAAAGCTGTGGCGAGTGGCAAACGCAATAGCTAAACAGGAAGGTTTAACCGAACAAGATGGGAATATCGAGTGATAACAAAAACACAACACCAAAGGTTCTTTTCAGAACCATACAGTAAACTAATCCATTTTTCAGGTAGATAGGTAGGTATTCACGTAGGAGAAGAAAATAAAACAATATATTTAAAATATATATTTAACAAAAGCTGTCCCCTTTGTATAGTCCTACGTCACTCCGGTTATGTCCCCGACATTACCCACCCGTCTTTTTTATACTCTAGCGGTACACACTCACAGGATAGCGACAAATCGGCAGACTCAGCCAGAGGGGCGAGTCCAACGAGACGAACGAATGAGCGTTAAAAGGGAGCGATGGCAAAAACAGGAAGTGGGTTATATCTATGGTATAACCGCAAGGGTGACGTAGGACTATCGTTGATTTAGAGATCATTTGTTTGAAGTTGAATCTAAATCCATTCTGAATGAATGAATAAATGAATATTTGGGAGACTTCGAAAACAAGAGCGTTACGTTGGAGGCACAAGGTTTTATGCATCCAATATAGGATACGAAAAACCTTGTTCTGAAGAATAATCTTCAGAAGCTAACCTGCTAACTGTACTTGATTGACAAATCACAAACCCAAATGTATTATATGGATATTTTATGGATAGAAAACATTAAAATAAACTCTTTCAAATGAATGTAATTTTAAATTCCCAGAGGAACTGGCAGATTATTTTCAGTAACGATTAGATATTTCCACATTTTCCTCGATACTGGAAGCCCACCTGTGGTTAATGCTAATTCGATAACCATCTGTTAATAGCACTTGCTTGAAACATATTTGGTCACAGTGTTACATGAATAGAAAACATTCAAATAAACTCTTTCACATGAATGTATTTTTAAATTCCCAGAGGAACTGGCTGATTATTTCCCAGCAATGAATAGATCTTTCCGGAACTTTCTCGATGCTGAATGGCATCCAAACGGAA
This sequence comes from Toxorhynchites rutilus septentrionalis, assembly GCF_029784135.1. Taxonomy (NCBI): domain Eukaryota; kingdom Metazoa; phylum Arthropoda; class Insecta; order Diptera; family Culicidae; genus Toxorhynchites; species Toxorhynchites rutilus. The sequence goes on along the minus strand of NC_073746.1, from coordinate 303,483,146 downwards.
AGAGTTCTGCGCGTGTATGTGTCGATCCTTCGCCGTCCACCTCCTCCAGCACGTTAGGCAACGATGTTGTCTTGTCGATGTCCTCACGAAAAATGAATGTGTTTCATCACCAGAATATCGCTTAAGTATGCTTTTTGTATGTGATTGAATCGAGAGAAGGTGTGGTTTACGATGGCAATTTGGAAGGCAAACTAGAGGGGAATGAACTCTCTGAGCTCGGAACTTTCGGCGACAGAGCAAGAATCGATTGCGGGCGCATACAATATTGGATACGGAAATATTCTACTGATGGGGAAGAATAATCTTCTGAAGCTATCCTGTTAATTGCGTTTGATTGAAAAACCACAAAACCAAATGTATTTGGTCACAGTGTTACATGGATAGAAAACATTCAAATAAACTCTTTCACATGAATGTAATTTTAAATTCCCAGAGGAACTGGCAGATTATTTTCAGTAACGATTAGATATTTCCACATTTTCCTCGATACTGGAAGCCCACCAGTGGTTAATGCTAACTCGATAACCATCTGTTAATAGCACTTGATTGAAACATATTTGGTCACAGTGTTACATGAATAGAAAACATTCAAATAAACTCTTTCACATGAATGTATTTTTAAATTCCCAGAGGAACTGCCAGATTATTTTCCGGATCTTTCTCGATGCTGAATGGCATCCAAACGGAAAGAATTCCGCGCGTGTATGTGTGTGTGTGTGTGTAGCGGCTGCTTCGAGATCTTCCCGGGGAACCGTTTGTGGCATCACTCTCCTCCTGATGGATTCCCTTCTGGCCTAAGGTGCACAAACAGGCTCTTGGTGACACCGTTCATCCGCGCTTTCATGATAAACGAAGAGCTTCACCACAACAGCGACAACATGCTCCAATCGCTGTTCAATTAGAACTGAGTGGATTTCCGAGCGCCGCTCGCTTATATACCGATTGGTGATTTCAATAGCCTGTTTTGAAAGCAATTTTAAGACAATTGAAACAAGTTTTTGGATCAAAAAGTAACAAGTATATAACGCGTAGACATTTTATCTTTCGATGAAGTGTTTATCATACCATTTCGTTAAGTTGTTTAGGAGCTATTATCGCTCAAAATCTCGGTCTCCGGCGTAACGCTTTCGTTTTCGAAACTTTGATTTTACACCCCGGTATAGAAATGAAAGACGTAGTCCTACGTCAAAAAATACATTCATTACGATTTGTTCGCTCGTTGGATTCACATACAGGCTAAAAAGGGTCCTTTTCAGGATCACAAAAAGTCTAAAGAGTTTATTGTTTTGTTATCATTCGATATCCCCATCTTGTTCGGCTAAACCTTCCTGTTTAGCGATTTGTTGCCACTCTCCACAGCTTTCACAGTTGGAAAATTTCTTCCCATCCAGCTTTGTGACATGTTGTACAGTAAATTACATTCAATGCGACGTGCCGAAGCGCCACTCAGTGTCGCATTGGAGGTAATTTTAACCTGTAATTGAACATTTGCGATGACAGTGGTACAGTGTCGACTTTCAATGTGGGGTCATAATTTGGATCTCTATGTTTACAAAAATGTCCAACTAAATAAGTCGCATTACATGTCAGTCCAATTAGCTAAATGTCGAACTAATTGTAAATTACTGTACTTTCAATCTGGAAACAATTTAAGAATTGGTGAAAATTGAATAATCGGGAAAGTCCCCAACTATCAATAAGCTCAGAACAACTGCCAAATTCACATACTCATCAGATCCTGGCAAACAAATTAAGAAAACATCAATTTGTGTTTTATTATTATTTTGGATAATGTTTTAGAAAGCATTAAACTTTATTTCCTAAACTCTTTTTTGGAAGGTTTAATGGCCCTGAAAAGCGCCTTGTTTTATGGAATGGCTCCAATTTAGAAAACTTGGTACTCGTGGGTTTGAAAAAAAAAACATTTCGAACGCCCTCGATGCCGCCTTGTTCTGGATTTGCCACCAAAGCAGTTTGTATAAAGAACAAACTTTTTTCTTCTGCTACCTGATGCCGTTTTGCGATTGCGTTTGCCACTCGCCACTTGCTGCAACTGCCTGTTGTCTTGATGTCCACCGAACCGAATGTGTTCTGTTCCAAATGCAGGTTTTCTTATCGTCGCGAGCAGCTTTGCCAGCTAACTCGATCACTTCGGCGGCCGAAGCTATATAACGCCGGCTAGGTGGACTGGTACACTGGTACTAACGCGATCGGCCTAGCTACCCTTGCGGGGAACTCCAGATCAACACGGTTCGAGCGGGATTTTGCCTTTCCCTTCACTTTTCCTCCTTTACCATGTCCAGGCATGGCTGCTTGGGTTGGTTTGTTGATGTGTTGTGATGCGAACCGATGTGGTGTACGGTTTGGATGAGAATGATCGTTACGGCAGCGGAGCGGGGATTTTTAAGCTGACTGGCTGGCTTGAGAATTACGCATGTGTGAGACTGCGACCAATGTTTCCCTCATTTTTTTCTTTTTCCTTTCCAATCGTGCTTCATTCTATTTCGCTGCTGCTCTGGTTGCCCGTTTTGGTCGGTACGATTTGAGGAGCACAAAATGGACCAATCAAAAATGGGCACATAGTGCATTTGGACAATGCTTGATATTTCACAATTATTCAATTATTTATCTCAAGAAAAATGAAATGTTATTCGTTATGATAGATGCGTAGATATATTTCCTATCAATTGATGGAAAAACCTTTGCGATCTAATGAGAAATGCTCGAGTTATAAGCGTTCCAAATCTTGCATTTTTTCCTACTTGTTCAGTGCCTAGATTTCCATTTCACCCCCTATATCTTCCGGTTAGACGTAGTCCTACGTCAAAACAAAAAATATATGCAAAAAAAAAGAATAAAAAATTTTTTTTTACTCGATTATATACAGGATTCGATTATATACAATGAAAAGAAAACAAAAACTGTATATAATCGAGTCCGCGCTGTATAATCCAGTCCAAAATTGTATATAATCGAATCACAAATAATCGAGTCTGTATATAATCGAGTCAAACCTGTACTGTATTCTATTAGTCAAATCATTTCATTTGATATCAATATTGAGGGGATTGCAAAAAATACATAGTAGACCATTTTGTGGCGGCGACCTTTTCGAATTTATGTTGTTCATAGTGTAGTGTATTCTCAAAATCAAGCCATTCAGCCATTTTTTGCGGCGGCTAAATTGAATTTTTCAAGATGCGATGGAATACGCAGTTTTATAATGACGGTAGAATTAAAGGTGTCTTCCAAATTTCAGATCAATCAGTCAACAGGAACGGGGTAATTTTTCTATCAATGTGGGACATTTTTCTATCAATGTGGGATAACCCAACAAACATTCAAACATACATAGAAACAGGTCATGCTGAATGAAACCATTCAAAAAGTAATTAGTTGTTCGGGGACTGCGGCCATCTTGAAATTGGATTTTTCATTATCTGCTATGTTCTACTAGTCGAGAATTTTCTTTTGATACATTTTTGGGCATTTTTCATAAATAACTGTGTTCTTCTAGTCAAGCCTTTTCATTTGATACCCATATTGATGGAGTTTTGAAAAAATGTGCAATCCGTTATTTTGTAGTGGCCGCCATCTTGGATTTGCATTTTTCATAAAAATGCACTTAGCATTCTACTAGTCAAGCCCTTTCTATCGATACCCATATTAGCTATTCAATATAGAATTATTATACAAATTATTCAGAATTTCCGAAAATCAAAAATAAAATACTCCGGATAATCGAGTCTAAAATTCCGGATAATCGAATCCCGGATAATCGAGTCTCCGGATAATCGAGTCCGACTTGTATATATATATTTTTGGGAAATACGTTTTTGAGGAAAATGAATTTTGATTTTTAAAATAACTTTTTGGTATATTTTGTGAAAATTTAAATAGTTTCCTACATTTCATCATTTGACAAGAATTTTGTAGGTATCATAGTTTTTTTTTCTTTATTATAGTGATTTTCAACATATTTCGGCTGGTTCGTCACTTTTACTTCCATTTTTGGAAGAATATCGGGAGCGAGAATTGAACTCGTGAGAGGTATGGATGTTACCGCTACGCCAGATCGCACCTCAGGTATCATAGATTTTAAGTTATAAATTTTTGTAGAAAATTAAGAAAAAAAAATCTAATTATTTTTCGAATATTTCAAGTATGCAAAATTGCTTAAATGACCCATGTCTTTACACCCACAACATTTCACTGCTTTCTGAGATGGTGCTGCCAATGGCCAGTCGAGTTGGCATAAAATTCGTCCATAGTTTCAAATAAATCGTAGTAGAACAGGACATTTTACAACTACTGTTTTCTTCGTACTCAAAATACGGTACAAATTGATAATAAGACAAGACAATCCAAAATGGTCAAACAATATAACGGTACTGTCCTTTTCAAAACGGTATGTTTGGTCTGTATACTAATATTGTATGTGAGGGGCTTAGCATGAAAGGGGTGTAAGTGATTTGATCGATTTCTCTACATCTACTCTCTCTTTTGGTCATAACTCAGCAGCAAACTCATTTCCCGTTTTTTTTTATTTCACAAAGTGGAAGATAGGTCAGAATCTCATCTGTCGGATTCTATAACTAACTCAAATTGGAACGTTTTTGCTGTTGAGTTATCAACTAAAGAAAAAGTTGATGAAGAGAAATTGATCAAGTCACTTACACCCCTTGCATTCTAAGTCCCTCATGTAAAATAGTAAATAGCATGAAATTATGCATAATTATATGCAAATTAGGCATATTTTTTTAAAATTTTAAATATCTCACATTCATAAAGTTTGAACATTGGAATGATAAATAACACACTGTATGTGATTATTCTGTTGATTCATCATCTATCGGTTACAAATAATCTTCACAAAACAATCGAAATAATAGTAACAAAAATTCAACAAGATCAACATCACGACGGCGATCAGCATATAAGAAACGCCCAGGTGTTCTGTGCAGGTACACTCCACAATGGTCCAGGAGATGCATTTAAGTGGAAATTAGCATTTAGAACTCGACAGTTATTCTCTAGACAAAAACTGTATTCGACAAAGTTGTTACATATGATAGAGCGCTCATTTTCATGTTGCCACATCTTTGTAGAACAAAGTTTTTTGCTATCTGTTGAAATAACCGATATAGCGCCTTTTTCCAGAGTTGCGTTGGGGTCACAATTAAAAAAACGGTTTTTTTGCTCTAACTTTTATATCATATTTAAAATTTAAAATTTTAAAAATTTAAAATTTAAAATTCTACATCAAAATTGTCTTCGTATGACTTTTAGAGCTTATCAATACCAACATTTTGCGATACAGAATTCGTCAATACCTCAATCCTGCTCAAAGTTATTGACGGGTTTTCACCCAAAAACTCATAATTTAAATTTTAATTTACTCAAATACGAAAAATAACATATCTTTGAAAATCACATATTATATAGAGTAAAACTTTTTCTTTCAAATTCCGTCAACAAACAACAAGAACGGCAAGCGTATTTTTTGGGAAGAAATATCAATAACTTTGAGTGAAGTTGAGATATTGACAAGTTCTGCGTCGAAGAATGTTTGTATCAGTTTGTTCTAAAAGTCTTTCGAAGACAGTTTGTATGTAGAATTTAAAATATAAAAGTTAGAGCAAAAACCTTTTTTTTAATGGTGACCCCAACGCGACTTAGGAAAAAGGCGCTATATCGATTATTTCAAGAGATAGAAAAGAAACTTTGTTCTACAAATATGTCTTAAATAACTGGGACTACAACATTGTCGAACTATATATATCTCTAACTATATATATCTCTATCTCTATCTGAAAATGAGCGCTTTATCATATGTAACAACTTTGTGGAAGACAGTTTTTGTCTAGAGAATAACTGTCGAGCTCTAAATGTTAATTTCCAGTTAAATGCATCTCCTGGACCATTGTGCACTCCTACATCTTGGAAGCAAATAATTTTGAATTCTCAACTATGATCGATCAATTACGTTTGCGAATAGCAGAGAATTTCTAATAGAAACACAACTCGCAACCATCATTGCACAGAAGCAGAAAATACGCACGACACTCGACTAGCTAGTTAATGGAAATAAACAGTCAAACGGAATCCTTCGAATGAAACAACGGCAGAGGATGGGCACTTGGCCACATACAGAAGGAAAACAGTCCGAAAGCAACTTTCCACTCGTCATGATTTACAGCTCGACTCACCTTTTCTCCAATAGATCATACGAAGGTCGTAATTCTTCGGAACAAAAACAGCATACGAACCGTCACACGGCAGTGAATCACGACGTGGACATCTTCCCCCGCAGGCCTACCAGGAGCGAGAATAAGACGAGCCGTCCGGAGCGAGAGCATGCGTCAAACAAAGTATGAAATCAGTTAATATAAATATTTCATTCTACTGATATAATTTCAATTTATTTTCTCTCGCTCGGCTCCTGGAGCTGCTGCCCTTCTCATCGTCAACAGAGCCGTTGTCGTCGTCGACATAGACTTCGTCGTTGGCGCTCGTTGGAATCGGTGACACAAGAAGGATTCACTCACTGATTGCCTGCGGTGTGCATATACACTTGAAAGGAGCTTCCTGTCCGCCCACCCGCTGCTGACGACGGTGGCCACGCATCATATCCTCGGAAGCGAATAGATGCCTCCCTGTGTGAGAAAAGACGTGTGGCTGTGTGTACGTACATACATGATGAACATCTCTCATACTTCGTTCTGGAAAATTATTTTAATGGTATTTTTCGCTGCCAGCAAGACCATCCTCCCACTGCTCATGGTCCAGGATGGCAATCTTATGACTCTTCTCGCTGGCAGCCGCTGTAATCTATTCAAACACATTTACAAACATCCTTCGGTGATTGTCCGACCGTAGAGCGCCAGTCAAACAGTCAGCTCGGTGGGAATGCAGCAGCAGCATCTACAGTTGGTCCAAATCTCCAGGATGGTGATTTCAATCGCCAACTGAACCAACTGAGTCTATTGCATCGGTGGCCGAGGCAAAGTTACAGATTCATCGCCTATTTCCGGCCGGGCTGACACAGCTAGACACACAAAGGACTTACTGCCTCAGAGTCAGTCAGATGAAACGACCCTAGAACTGCCTTTCAGCTGTGGCATATCTGAAATCTAAATCTTGACTTACCGAAGGGACCATGTGCATTGTACCTTGCGGAATCACAATACCCCGATACTTGGCGCTGAGAGCGGTGGGAAATGCGCGGCTCGGAAAGGGGTTGGAGAAATGATAATTTACAATCGGATATTTTTCATCCCCGGCAAGAGCTTTCCGTATTAGAGGAATTCGTTCGGTCGGAGCACATTTTATCGTCAAGCCGACCAAATCAAGGACGGCAATCACGGAGTGAAAAGTTAATTCCTGTTTGAGTGATAAATCATGATTGATTATTTATTGCGGGACGACGAGGCGATTGTTTCCGAGAAGACGGTTCGATAGTCCACGGAATTTGGGCTTCCTCGAACGGAAAAGGGGTGCTCATCCTTCGCTGCCAAGATGGTTTGTTGGGTCGGGTGCGATTGTCTGTGGCAATCTCTGGTCCCAAACAAAGCCGGATTCCGGGACGAGATAAATATCTGCCCGAGTGCTTCCCAATTTGTCAATCAGAATTTATGGACACTGCCGCCGTGGGGATACATTTTGAATTTACGGGAGGGAAAATCCTTTCGATTCTCGCAAAGTGATGGCTGAGCGGGAAATCACTAATTTATTGATTTGTGGACGGACGGATTAAAATTGAAACCCTCAGCGGAGCGCGAACAATGCTTCGTTTGGATAGGGGTGAATCGCAATTGGAACTTTCTTGAATTATCGTTCCAAGAATGAACACTTTTTTTCATTTTCCCCACTTTCCAAACTGGCCATCAAAAGCCGGTCAATTTCAGAGCAGCGACAGTAAACCTTTTAACGAGCAATCACCGCCCAACTAAACCCAATCAATGCTTCCTGTCCAGAATATGGTTCCATTAAAACTAGCAACTACTATTTTGATCCTCCGTCCAATTGCCGGCCGTTATTGCTTCGAGTTCGTTTGATCGCTCTTTAATGAATTTGTTGGGTAATTTATAGATACTGCCCGTTACAGCCCACCTTCAACCTGCCGGGACTGGCCAACAAAGAAGAGTAGTTAAATTATAACTATTCTTTTACGGCCAGTCTCGTTCGGAAGTCACCTTGGACCTATCAAGACGTTACGGAGCCAACCTTCGAAGAAACCAGGGGACATTCATTAATATCCTATCAAAATTTAATGCCGCAGATAATAAAATGAAAAATCTTGGTTTCGTTTACGAGACTCCCGAAAGTTCCACCCACATCTTCCCCCCCCCATTCCAAGTCACTCGGAAAGGGGGAGAGAAAAATCGAAGCGGCGAAAAATCGACTGACCAACAGCAGTGCATTATATCATCGTTAGAGGCTAAAAGCAGCCTCGCATAGACAATCGGAGCATACACATGCCGAGCCTGCGAACATTACTTCTCATCTCTGGATCTCAAACAACACAATTGCCTGGGAGGTAGAATGCCATCAAAATACGATTTCCATCGTCCCCATCCTCCCCCAACAGCAACAAAGTAGGAAAAAGAAACCCATCAAGCTAATTCACAGATCACAGTAGTTCCATTATCGAGCCTGGACACAACACGAGAACCACAAGATATGAGGTCATAAAGTGTTTCCCCCGGCCAGGCAGAAGCATCCCTCCTCCAACCGTAATGGACGTCTGCCGACAGCCAAACGCCGGCCCGAGATCGGAGGGAGGCAAAAACATTTAATACCATGTCATTTTTCTCATCAAGCGCAAATCAATAAATACGAGCTGATCGTAAAAATTGAGCTTCATTTCGGTTTTGGCAGAAAGGACACGGACCGAGCGCCCCCGCAAAAATGATTGAATCAAGGATACTGTGTACTTTCGTTGGTTTGCGAACAGACAGTGTTTCTTCCTCCCTGTGTTCCTTGCTCGTTTATTTGCGATTGCACATAGGTGACAGAGCTCACAGCCGACGAGGGACTATTAGAACTATTGCATGTAGACTAGAATGAAAAAATGAAAAATCCTGATAGGTTATATCGCAGAGATGTTTCGAAATAATTCTGTTCTTCTTTAGTTTATATTGTTCCATAATAATTTTGCTTTCCTTTAGTTTGAGTAACAAAATGACAGTGATGCTGATGAATGCGTGATGACGTTATTTTTTCTAAATAATCCTGAAATATTTACGAGCATCGGTCAAATCATGTTTGAAATGATGCGAAATGATCACACTGTTCTGTGAGTATGCTGTCTACGACGTCATCGATAAAAAGATACCGCTAATGAGACTAAAGAGTTATTGGATAAAAATAGTACACCCAAAACTGCTCACCAAAATAATCTTTTATCGGATTCTCTTGGAACTTTCAGGAAATAAAGGATTACTAATTAGTTATTATTTGCTTCAATTATTTCATTTATTTTATTCAATTTCAATTATTTGTTGATGTGAAACCAGCAAGATCAGGCTAAAATAAAGTTGAGTACTTCTTGCGAAATGACAATAGACGCCTCTGAAGACACTCTTTTTTATGTACATTATGTCAAATATCTACCGGGAAATCGTTAATTTTAATTCTTCCCGCTGAACCATTTTCAATTTTTATTTTTCAGGCGGGTACTACTGATAGTGGTCTTAATGTCAATTTTGAGCGCGAACTCTAATTGAGTTTGTTTACGGCGTCATTAAGAATAAGTCAACCTTTTCTTTTCTAGTGTCAAAAGAACTCAATTTTCTTCAAAAATTTCAAGGCAATCAAGTGGCAGAAAATATGCTTGAACGATCAAATTCTGATCCCAGGTTCATCCAACACATAATTACTGGCTACTTTTCCTATTTCCGAAACTTAAATTACCGCTTCTTGGGATCCGTTTTAACAGCATTGAAGAAATAAACGAAATCGATGCGTGAACTGAAGACAATTTTTGAACACAGCGATAAAAAGTGTGTCAACTGCTGGATTGTTCGTTGGAAAAAGTATATTGCCTCAGAAGGGGCCTGCTTTGAAGGTATTATGTGCTCTTAGCCATTTTTTTTAAAAAACATATTTAAAAAAACTGGATTCTTGTCGCTTAGATCTTGTCTAGTCGTACAGAAATATTGCAAGAAAACATGTAAATTTTGAAAAATCATATCTCAAAGACGAAAAACAACACCTCTTTTATTTTTGGATATGTTATGTTAAAAAACTTCAGCTTTCGAGAAAAAATAGGAAAGAACAGAGCGCCCTTGGTCCTTAAATTTTGTTAACTTAAAAAATCACATACAATCAATAATTACGAATACCAAATCCGTTTGTAATATTTTTGTAGCATTTCAGTCCGGGTGTAATATTTTTTTAAAGAAGTTATGTCATTCTTCATTTGAATTCGACCGGTAATCCAATAGTTATGAATTTTTGTAGTGTAAAAAAAGGGAAAAAAATGATTTTTCGGACTGTCGGTTAAATTTAGGAAATCATAACTCAAAAACAAAAAAACTCTGATTTTTAGATTCTCAGCTATGAAGAAAAAATATAAAAAACCCGAAACCGTGTAAACTATGAAAATCGAATACAATCCATAATTACAAAAACAAAATCCAATTTTTGTGCAAGTATAATATTTTTTCTAGAAAGACATTGGCTCTAATTTGATATATCGATTATCAAAATTAGTCCAGTATTTCAAAAGTTATGAATTTAAAAAAAAAAGTCATTTTTGGAGAAAGCAGGAAAAGTAGATTTTTCGGACTACCCTATAATGGAAATAGTCACTAATAAAAACATAAAAATACGGATCTAATGTTTTGCTATGAAGAACAAGAACCACTATATCGGTTTGGCATGGAATTACTGTGTTAAGGTATTATTTAGATTTAGATTTAGAAACACAAATTCCCGGTATATATTTCACTGAATGAATGTGTATCGCATCCACTCTTGGATGTATATGCTAGTTAGGCGTATCATATTTCACCCGAACACGTAATAATAGGAGTACGGTAAGTTTCTTCGTTTTTTTTTAATTAATGCTTTATTCTGGTTACAAATTTAATATTCAAAGCATTGAAAAAAAATATTTTTAGCTCATGTTTTGTCATCCCGATTTATTAAATTAAATGAGACATAACAGAACAGAAAATGTAATGACTCTCAAATACTGATAAGCATTTGTTTAATATACATGGTGCAGCAATATAAGATTAATACGAGCGAGCGAAACAAAAGACAAATAATCTTTCCGCATACTTTGCGACATGCACAGCCCAGACCGAGATAGACATTGCTCTCCTTCATGCGCTCCTTTTTTACTTTTAGAAAACACTTTCCAACTTAATTTTATAATCAGGTGCAATATAATCACGCATTTGTCGAACAGCATCATTACCCATGAGGATAGATAGCGTGGTAGTATAAAACAGTCTTGCGTCCTAACCGGTTTTTGTTCGATCCCCGTTGTCGTCGTTTGGACTTTTTTTTTGGTGCAATGCCAAAAAAGATGAAAAAAAGAAATGTCTGCTTCCATACATACAAACATTTTAAAGCGTTGGGGGACAGATGACATTATTTGCCTATAAGACATGAAATGGCATGTTTTCTGTCGAAAATTAAATACTCTCAGACAACGCTAGTTTGGGTGTAGTCACAACTTTTTCCCATCTTTCTGGCAATTCACGGATCCCTTTGCGGAAATAATCGGCCGGTTTGTCAGCCAACCACGAATCGATCCAATTTTTAACTTCATCAAAATTGGAGAAGTGCTGGTCAACCAAGCCATGTTGCATCGATCGATTTCAGCGTTTCTAACTATGTTTTGACCGGTTTCGTGACATGCGGCCGAGCATTGTCGTGCTGCAAAATAATTTCATCGTGTCTTTGCTCGTATTGTGGCCGTTTTTCCTTCAGTGCATGGCTCAAACGCATCAATTGTCGTCGGTAGAAGTGCCCCGTAATGATTACATTCGGTGTTATATCATGGACAGACATACAGCTGTACTAGCGTTGTACGTGTACAGTGTTGTACAGATACCATCGTACCATGACAGACATACTTTGGTTGTACATTGTACCGCATGTCAAACTGACAATCAGATTTTTTTCCGATTTTCGCCACATATTTGAATGGAAATGGTTTTTATTTAGCGTTCAAACTATCAAACATAACAAACAAGTTTAAAATCTGAGTTAATAACTCAAGAGAAAGTCAATGGAAAGAACGTTTACCAAGTGTTTTGATCGGTTTGTTCATGCTACCCACCACTAACCGTCTATGGCGCTGCGCACAGTACAGCTGTAGCCATGTACAGCGGTAAAATAGGTCGGTACAGGTACAGCGATTGTACCGAGTTGCTTGCATGGTTCTAGCGCTGTACATGGTGACAGACATACAATTTTCGAAGTACAACGGTAGTACAGCTGTATGTCTGTCATAAGTATTAGCAGCTCATAGTACACCACACCCAGCTGGTCCCACCAAATACACAGCATAACTTTCTGGCCGTGAATATTACGCGCGGCCGTCGATGTTGATGCATGGCCGGGTTATCCATACGATGCCCGACGATTAGGATTATCGTAATGGACTCACTTTTCATCGCCAGTAACGATTCGATGCAAAAAAAACGCTTTCTTTTATGCCATTGGAGCAGTTGTTCGCACGTGAAAAACACGGCATTCGACGTCTCGTGGCTTCAATTCATACGGCACCCAAGGTCCTATCTTTCGGATCATGAACATTGCTTTTAAACGATCGGATATGATTTGCTGTGCTGCTTCAAGTGTATCTGCAAGTTCTTGTTGAGTTTGTGACGGATCATGATCGTGTGAAGCCTCCAATTCTTCATCTTCAATCTTTTGTGGCGGTCCGGAGTGTTATTCATCTTGTAAGTGAAAATTACCACTTTTAAACCGTGCAAAGCATGTCTTACACGTTCGCTCAGTTGAAGCATGCTCACCATAAACTTCGACCAAATAAAGGGTGTGTCACATCAAATTGCATCACGGAAAAAACGCTGTAGAAATTTAATTTTTAGGAATTATATCTTCAGCTTTCGCTTATAATCAGATAAGAGTGTATAGATCACGTTGGCCATGCTTCACTGTCAATTTTTCGTAAATTTGGAAAAATGTCGTCGAACGAAAAAGAGCGTCGTGAATTAATCTTGTACACTCATTTCGAGAATCCGGAGTTGTCACATCGGGACATCGGTAAGATGCTGGGAATCGTCCAATCCACGGTCAGCAGAGTACTAAAACGATACTTCGAGAACCTAACCATCGACCGGAAGGTGAAGAACGGCAAAAATGGATGCTCCGTCAGTGAAAAAGATCACAAGCGCGTAGTTAAGCAGTTTAGACGTGATCCGAGAAGTTCGGTCCGGGATGTTGCCAATAAGCTGAATTTGTCAAGTTTATTCGTCCAGCGGACCAAGCAGCGGGAGGGCCTGCGTACATACAAGGTTCAGAAGGCTCCTAACCGCGACGAAAGGCAAAACATGGTGGGGAAGACGCGAGCCCGGAAGCTATACACCGAAATGCTGACGAAGCCGCATTGCCTGGTAATGGACGACGAAACCTACGTCAAAGTGGACTTTCGTCAGCTGCCGGGCCTGTTGTTCTTCTCCGCAGAGGACAAATTCAGCGTTCCGGAGGAGATTCGCAAGCAGAAACTATCCAAGTTTGCCAAAAAGTACATGGTGTGGCAAGCGATCTGCTCTTGCGGAAAGCGGAGCGCCCCCTTCGTGATGACCCGCACGGTAAACGGGCAGGTTTACCTTAAGGAGTGCCTACAGAAGCGCTTACTACCACTATTGAAGCAGCACGAGGGCCCGACCATCTTCTAGCCGGATCACACTTCGTGCCACTATTCAAAGGACGTGTTGGAGTGGTACGAAGCCAACGGGGTCACCTTCGTGCCAAAGGAAATGAACCCGCCCAACGCGCCGGAGCTTCGCCCAATAGAGAAATATTGGGCGATTATGAAGCAGGCCCTCCGGAAGAACCCAAAAGTTGTCAAATCGGAGGCGGACTTCAAGATAAAATGGATTTCTGTTCAAATAAAAAAACTACAACCTGACGTTGTACAGAACCTTATGGACGGGGTAAAGAGGAAGGTGCGAGCATACGGGCTTGGGCTTGAAGTATGAACAAAAAGAAAATGCCAAAAGTTGTTTAATAGTTTTTATTTTACTGTCTAAAATTTTCAAAAGGATCGGTCTACTGGGCGAATTTCTACAGCGTTTTTTCCGTGATGCAATTTGATGTGACACACCCTTCAGCGATGACTTTCCGCAGCTTTTTTCTTCATACTGAAGTAATGAAGTAACACTCCCCGCAAAACACCCTCGTTGTTACTAAATTCGACCAAAAACTATGTTGTTTACGCTTCATCTTTTTGACATATACTGAAAAAGACGCGAAATGCCAGTAGCTTTCCAACGAATGTCGGGTAATTTGATTCACTGGAATAATAATCAAGTTACGCCATTTGTTATAAAACTGAAAAAACTTGCCGTTACACCTAATATATGAACCTGTTTAATGTAGTTGAATGTGTAGTGTAATAATAAAAAATAAAATCCTCAAAACAAATGCAAATATCAGACAACTAATGACATAGCTCGCATAAAAATCTATTATATACTGTCCTCAAACCATAGTCGTTATTAATAAACAGGGCTCGGAATAGCCATATTTAACTGAGTATAGTCAGCGGACTATGATTCTTCCTCGTGCTCAATTGGAAATGACTTTTGGCTTCACGCAGTTTTTCCGTCAACATGGCTCAAGAGTCACTCGGGCGTTTAGTCACTATCTCATTCTACGACTCGACTATCTCATTTCATTCTTCCCCATCAAATGGACTTCACTGCATATTGAATTCCACCCCTTTATCTCAAAAAGTACGGCTCAACTTGGATTTTTTATAATGTCATCTCCTCTCATTGTTGAACCGTATGTACCTAACGTAAAACACCTTTGGTAAAATTCGACAGGTGGAAGGAAACGGTAGCATGAACACAACAAGCACCTTGATTGTCGAAAAATGTGAGTTCTCCGATCGTGATTTTAAGGTTTTTCCCGCTTTCCCCACTTTTCGTGTATTGTGCAGTGAAGTTCTGTTCGCCTACAGAAGAGGAACCATTTGATGCAGCGAAACTGTAAGTTCATTAACAATAAATGAAATTAAGTGCATTTTTATTTTAACAGGTTTGAAGCTTTTCTTTGGTATAATTGATTCCAGATGCCGCTGAATCACAGAAAAGGATGGGCAGACAACGTTGGAAGAAGTAGGAGCTTGAAAGAGCAACGCAGGTCATCAAGGATGGATTTTCTTTGACCAAACATCGAAAGGTTTGAAAATGCTCGAATAACAGTGAAAAGATCCATGCAGAATTCGAAATGGTGTCATTACACTTTTTCTGGTATGGAATCTGGCCAAGACAACTGGTATCGATTCCAGAACACTGTTACTGATTGTAATATTATCGTAAATTACTTAATTAACTTACTAAATTAGTATGTTTTTTCGTTGAATCACACACTGGACCAAATCCCTTCGCATCAAATTTTAATCTCCAAAAATAATCTCTTTTATTTTATGATATATTTGGTAATTTGAAGCTCCATATTATGATTAAATATTATTGATTTAGAGAAAACAAGTGTATCTCAGTGTTCAATGTGACCTTCTTTAAACGGTTTTATTTAGTTTGCCCTATAATCTGTTTGTAAGTTTGTATGTTTGTATGTTTGTAACATGTTTGTCTTTAGCGCTGACCCACATTAATAGAAATTTGACCCCCTTCCTGTTGACCGATTGATCTGAAATTTGGAACAAAGCTTTATCTCTGTAGTCATTATAAAACTGCGTATTTCATGATCTTGAAAATCCATGATGGCGGCCGCTACAAAATGGCGGATCACATATTTTCTCAAAACCTCATCAATATGGGTTTTCCAAAACCCCATCATTATATTCACTACAAAATGGCGGACTACATGTTATGTCAAAACCCCGTTAATGTGGGTATCAAATGAAAGGGCTTGACTAGTAGAACACAGTTATTTATGAAAAATGCAAATCTATTATGGCTGCCACTATTAAATGACGGGCTGCATATTTTCTCAAACCCCAATTAATATGGGTATCAAATGAAAGGGCTTGAAAGTATATCACAGTAGATCATGAAGAATCCAAATCCAAGATGGCCGCAATCACAAAATAGCTAATTACTTAATTAAACGGTTTTATGTAGCTTGAACTGTTCGTATGTATATTTGTATCTTTGTAGGGTTGTCCCACATTAATAGAAATTTGACCAACAGGAACTGACTGAATTTATGAAATACCTCTATCTCTGCTGTCATTTTAAATCAGCTTATCCTGAAAAATTCAATTTGGTCCCCGCTACAAAATATCTGATTCCATATCATCTCAAAAACAAAGGTTGATTAAGATATGTGTATCAAACGAACGAACTTGCCCTGGAGAACACACTATGTTTTTTCTGCAATCCACTCAATAGCGGTATCAAATAAAATTTTTTGACTGATAGAATACAGTACAATGTTTTATTGGAGAGAAATATTCTAATTAAACAGATAATGTACTAAAAACTAAAAAAATAAAATAAGTAAAAAAAGCTTTTTAAGTTAAACGGTTCAATTGTGATTAAACATAATAATGTACTAAAAGCTAAAAAATAATTATGCAAGTAGCAGTTAGCAGTTATCACACCTTTTCTTCATTAGTCTAGGGCATTGATAAGACTAAAATAAAATCGTAGGGCACGTTGGATTTCCATTATCCACAATTAGCGACTTCATCATATGTTTTTTTACTTATTTTATTATTTTATCCAAATTTCCCCCAGTTCCCCTACTACAAGTGGGCTGCATTTTTTTGTATCGTACACGAAAACTACTCACACGTATAAAATAGTGTGCAGTGTGTGTGCGCTATTTTGCACGCTCTTTACTAATACTAACGCAAGGACCTGTAAAGCATACCTAATAACGGTCTAAGTTCGTTGGTTTGAATTCACGGTAGGTAGACAATAAACTGTCCATTAATGGTGTAACTAATTTTTTCATCGGAAATCAAGTTTTCGTTTCATTTTATATGGTCGAAAAAATAAGATTCGTGTCAGGGGGAAGTAGAAATGTGAATTGAAGTCAGTTGAATTTATATTCACTAGTCACATCAATTTAAATAATCATTGACTGAAATAGTTCATCAGTCATGTTCGCTTTTACACGGTCGTCAATTTATTTCTAGTCAATTCAATGCATGTTGACGGCGAATTTTGAAGTAGTGCTAGTCGAAGCGATGCGACTGAGAGGAGAGTCGATATTCATTTTTCATTTCGAAGATTTCGGGCTCTGCTAATAAATACCTAGTATACACTCTGTCCAACTTCTAAGACCAGGTTATGATTCCAAAATTGCGACCTTGAGCTCTTCAATTTCCAGATCAAGGTCGCAATTTCGGAAACATGGAAAGATATCGAGAAATCCGTTCAACAGAATTGGTCCATAGTATTTCAACACGAATTTTCCAGGTTATTAGCCGAAATGGCCAGGTTGCTAATTATTGACATGTAAATCAACCGATCGTTTCGAATTTTTCATTGATAATACTTATGCATTTTGAAATGGTCTTATGGAAACTGGACAACTGAAATTATCATATTTAAGCACAATAAATAAACAAAGAACTCTTTTGAACGAAATTGACGTTAAATATACTTTAATCTAAGCATTCAATAATGTATGAATGTATCTTGTTGAAATTCTTTATGTTGGAACGAAATAGAGTCAGGGTGGTCGTATAGAAGTTGGACAGAGTGTAGACATAAATTCCGATACACGGAGTATTATCCACAAAATCAACTCAAATCATCTATCTATAATTTTTTTTCTCGTCTTGGCTGCTGGCTGGCCAATCTTCTGTTGATATGAAATCTGGAACATTGTTTTTGAGCCACGTTTGGGTTGTTTTTGCCTTGTGTGCTGGTGCAGAATCTTGCTGGAAGGTCCAAGGCTTGTTGGCGAACATTGTTTGGTTAAGAGGTTCCACAATGTTTGCCAATATATCTGATTGATATACCTTGGACGATGTTTTCACCCCTTTTTTGCAAAAAATGTATATCGATTACGAAGTTGATATCAATTACGCCTATCAAATTCCTACGAAACCATCCCAGATGCTGGATGATGGGCTTTTTGGCTCTCGGGATAAGCACAGATGCTTCCCGTGATGATCGAGCATATACACGATCGTTCTGCATATCAAAAGATTCTTCGATTGTGGAAATCTTCTCATCAGTAATCAAATTTTGTCTGTGAGCGTTCTTGGCGTATCGCTTGCACAGCTTTTGACTTTTGTTTAGTAGATGTCAATGATTGTAAACAACTGATACTACAAAATTGATTGCGCAATAATGATCTAGAAGTAACAACTGTCAAATCTTTGAAGAGAAGGATTAGATACGTCTGTTTCTGTTTGCGTGTAGAGTACGTTTACTCATGTACCTGTATTTATGACTATACTAGGTACAATCAATGATACATCTACTATATGCCAAACCGATATAGTGGTTCTCAGATTTTCGTGAAAAGTGGCAGTTTGTTTCTTATCGCAGAGACCCGCATTAGATCCGTATTTTTTCATTTTTTGACGTAGGATTACGTCTTTCGGGAACATATTGGGGTACAAATTGAAAATCTAAAATCGAGGACATCTTGAAAATTGTACAATTTCAAACACTTATTGCTCAGTCATTTCTTGATGGATTGATGAAATTTCAACCCCTACCCTAACGGATATATCCACTGATTGATCGAAATTGACGACAAATGCAGAGGGTCACTAACAGAGACATCAAAACCAAGCTACCTGGGGGAAATCGATATTGCAAATACATGAAAGTAGGGAAAGCTTTTGTTTCTACCGCAATGTGTTCCCTAACGAAGACATTAAAACCAAATCATTATCAAAGAGTTTAACGATGTAATTCTTCAAACATATCTAAAATCAACAGATAGCTTAACGGAATCCTACGTCAACTATGCGGTCGTGTCGTGGTCCGACAAATCATTTTTCTCCTTCTTTCCAAAAATGACTTTTTCAAAAATCATAACATTTTAATTACTGGGCCGATTCGGATGATCAATATATCAATTT
This sequence comes from Toxorhynchites rutilus septentrionalis, assembly GCF_029784135.1. Taxonomy (NCBI): domain Eukaryota; kingdom Metazoa; phylum Arthropoda; class Insecta; order Diptera; family Culicidae; genus Toxorhynchites; species Toxorhynchites rutilus. The sequence goes on along the minus strand of NC_073746.1, from coordinate 303,463,918 downwards.
GAAGCCAATGAGGAAAAAATACCAGATTTCTGTAAAAATTGGACTCTAGTCGCATAGATATAGTCTAGTCACTTAGGTATATTGAACGAAAACTGAAAACATGTTGAATTTGAAAAATGGTAACTCAAAAACGAAAAAAATACATCTCGGATATTTGAATGTGTTATGAGAAAAAACCTCAACTTTCAAAAAAATCTATAAAAAATATATAGCGCCCTTGTTTCCGAAGCCATGTAAACTATGAAAAACAACTACAATCAATAATTACGAAATAAAATCCAGGTTTTTCTCCAGTATAATATTTTTTTAAACAATACTAGATCATTGACTTCAATTTGATATGTCGATCATCTTAATCGGACCTGTAGTTATGTTATGAATTTTTGTTGTGGAAAAAGGGGTAAAATTTGATTTTTCGCCGATTTAACGCTTCTCTGATTTTTGGGTATGTTATATAGAAAACCTCAATTTTCAAGACAAAAATATAAAACAAAATATACCGTCCTTAGTCCCGAGACCATGTAAACTATGAAAAACAAATACAAACAATAATTACGAAAACAAATACCAATTTCTGCGCAAGTGAAGTCAAAAAAGACTAGCTAATTGGCTTCAATTTGATATGTTGAACATCGCCACTGAAATGTGAAGCATTGTCCAAACGCACTATGTGTCTCTATGTGTCGCATTCTAAAGAGATATCCGAATAATAAAACTACTCGGATATTCGATAAGTAATTTCAATTAACAGCACTAGTTCTAGACTAAGGTCTCTGCGGTTTTGTGCCCCACATTACGCACCCGTCTTTTTTGTTCGAGCAATTGTATCATATGTAACGTTTGAATGGAATAATGACGTAGTTCTATTTAGCTTTCATATATTGTTAATAAATGGACAATCAACAGTATTCTCAGTTTATTACGTGTTCATTTGAACTACATTCTTTGTAGAATGACAGTGAATCCAAATATAGCAGATATGTCCCATTGCTTCGTTTTTTCTTACCAATAAATCTCGGAAACATTGAAATGTTGCCCATATAATTAGTACTCCCTGTTTACTGCACGGAAATAAACGTATACGTACCAATCTCATTGTTTATGTTGTGGTTAATTAAACTTGTAGTGATGACTTAAATCTACGGGCTAATTCGGGGGGATTGAGAGCATGTATGGAAAAGTTCATTCGCTCATTTCTCCACACCTTATTATAAATCCATTTTGTATCTGTTCGAAATAATCATGGCGAAGAAAATGCAGCAAGCAATCGTGAGATTGCACGATGAATCATTATTCACTCTTGGACCATCTTCATTCGGAACGATGAATCATTTCATGCAACATTTGATGCATGAATACTGCTTTGGAAGGATCGCACGAAACGAAATAGCGAGTAAGCCAAAATAAACTCAATCTGCGTGTATGTATGATTTTATTTTCCCTTCTACAGGGAAACTTCGATATAACGTACCCTCGTTATAACGTACCCACGATATAACGTCATTCGATATAACGTACATTTTACTTCGATATAACGTACACATTTCCAAAGTGTAAAGGATTTTTTTTTCTGATAGAACTATGAATTATCTGTATTGTGATGCTAAAACAAGTTTCATAACTTCAATCAATCCCGAAATACAGCTAGTTTTGTTATTCCGGATTCTAAATGCTAAATGCTAAATGCTAAATGCTTTAATCAACAGTACGAAGGGAAACATCAAGAGAAAGGCTGGCTTCGTCTTCTGATGAAGTTATTCATTATCTTTACTAAAACAGCAACACAATAATGTATCATAGACTACGTTTGTGAGTACTTTATTATGCTTCGATATAACGTACAATTCGATACAACGTACAATTTTGAAAGTGAAATGTACGTTATATCGAAGTTTACCTGTACTCTCTTTCTTGTCAGCATTCAAGTGCAAAAAAAATCTACCTTCCCGTTCACCAATAACTTGCGTTAATATGGTCTTTTCATCGTTTTACACTAAAAACAAAAAAAAATTATAGGATGTTGTGTCCAAGATACGACCGCATAGTTGACGTAGAACTACGCTGTTATTTTATATAAGTCGCTTGTTTATACCTTCGGATATTAATCTATAATGCTGTGAAATTTTCGAAACAACTGCTTAGCAGAATAATCTTTGAAATGGTTTTTCATTGTAGAATCAGTTGACGATAATTGATTGATGATTCATTCTTGCTCTCGCAAAACAATAAACTAGCTGATCGTATGTCGCAATTTATTTCATGTCAATTCATTGAAAATTTACCTCGAACGCTATTCCGGTGGCCTTTTTCGCAATTGACATAGACTCGGCTACAGTCGATTATATACATGTTACACCAGCACCATTATTCCACATCTCATAACTACATCAATATAGCTTTGGCACCGAATGGAAACAACAACAATGACAACACTTGCAAGTATCAAATATCATACTACAAGTTATTTAGTATTGCCTCAAAGCAATCGCACCTCTAGGCATCGTTCGTACAACGTAAATCAAGCGCCAAACAAGCGTTTGCCATAGCATGCATACAGAACCATACATTGGTGGCTTGAAGCTACTAGGAATACAAATACTTCTCATCATTTTGCGCTATTCTCAAAAGAAACGCTTTTGTTAATATAACTGGCCTCAAAAAAAGTTGCATTACTTTCTCATGCTCGAGAGAAGCGCAGCTGTCACCCTCAGTGGAGGAATTTTTGCTACTGGTAAGCGAAACCTAATCACATACAAAACTCCAGAACGACATTTACTTTCTTGGTGACTAAACAAGCGAAATAAACTCTTTTTGTTAATATCAACAAACTCGAAAACAGTAGCAATGCTTCATTATGATCAATATCAGGGCAAATGCAATCCTAGTTGAAGGCAGTTTTGCGACTGGCACGCGAACCTAAATAACTAATAACATTCCAATAAAACATTCAAGATGCTCGGTATTCCCCAAATATTTTTTTGGAGCATAACCTTAACGCCTGCTTCGCCATAACGTCAGTTTAATGCATTGATGCATTCTCAAAGGCACCAAAGAAGCCGTTTACATTTTCGGCCGACGCGCCGAAATCGCCTATTTCGCTGTTGTTCGATGCGGTGTCACACTCGCGAAGGCTCGGTTCAGTGCGAGCGCTTTTCACTGCACCAACATCGCGTGTATCATTAGATGACGCTTACCTCGAAATTTCATTGTCCCTGGCAATGCGTTTGTTTTTTGCAGGGCTCGAGCCTGCCTTCCTCTTCTTCTTGCCCATCACATACTACGCGAAGCGTTCAATGTACGACGCGGGAAAAAAAACACACGATACGAATAACGAATAACGAACAGAAAAAGCAAACGACGATATCCAAGTTGGATTACCACTGGTGGGGTCCAATCTTAGATCGAAGCGCAGCGAAAGCAAAGTGAACTGGATTGCTCAACAGTCCGATGCCGAATGAAAGTTTGCCTTCTTCTTCTTTCTTTGTTTTTAAGAGGCTTTAAACTTTGCAGTTCATTCGCCTCTATACAGTTTGCCTCAGCGAGATCCACTGTTTATACTCAAGGCAAATATTCCCCTTCATTCTTCTACTTTTCCTTTGTTCACGGAGACTTCAAATACTACGATTTCCCCTCCGTTGGTCGTCGATAAGTTGCTCGTTATTGACAGCTCTGTTCGGGAAAGTATACAAATGGACAGAACAAATGTATGGGAAAATGGAAACACTTAAAGTTTTCATGAATTTTAATCATTTACTAACCAGGGAATTCTAATGTATGGCATATTAAACAAATCTTACGGAATTTAATATTCGTTTAGCATGTAAATCGCCAAAATCCGTTCGCGGCAAAAATAGTTATTAACGTTAACTTTATTTCATAAAAACGTGACCTGTTTTCTGATTTGGCACCCTTAATGAAAGACGTAGTTCTACGTCAAAAATGTCATTGCAATAGTGCACAGGAAGCAACTCGATTTCAACTATCTGCCTATAATTTACTGCCGCGATCGAGGCTTCAATGATTGCTATTTGAGTGAAAAACTAATGATTTTACAGAGACACTCGCTGGCTCAAGCAAAAGTTTCCAATTTGATTCTCTCACCATCTAATGTCATTCCGAGAAGAAAATTCTCTGAAAACAGATGAGCGGAATCGAGACAGTATTTTTCCGTTAAACTCGAGAATGAGCTTTGCGAAGATGATAGGTGAATGTTTTCTGTCTAAAATAAAGTGAGGCATAAACGGAGAATAGAAGGGTGAATTTTATCTGTAAATGAGTGTTGTTGAACGAATTTCGATGTGATTTTGTCCATACCTGATTGAGAGTACACATTGGCCTTGTACGGTTTTCATAAAACTCTTCATCGGATAGCCTTCGGAAGCTTTCGGAAAGATTTCGGATTTCCAAGTAACCGATCGGCTGAATATTCTTGTTCTTGCTATAATTAATTACATCAATTAGTAGCATTTGTTTATTATATGTTATCAATGCTTATAGTAGTTCTACAAAATCAAATAAGATGTCGATCATTGGATGTAATCGTCGCATGTGCTCTATTGAAATATAACTTCTATATTCTATATTCAAACTTATACTAAATTTATTGGAGTTTTCGCAAGTACCTCTTGGTTTGCGGTGTGATACTTGTTTATTAAATTATTCGACATCAAAGGATAATTTTTCATTCAAACAGGAATATCTCTGGGGGTCTTCGTAGCCTAATGGGTTGCGTGTCCTTCACTAAGCGAACAATCATGAGCTTATAACTCAGCACCCTCAACTGACTCAACTGACACAGTCCTGCTGTGTCCAACTGTGAACATTCGAACTATAGGAATATTCTTATGCCGAAAAATGCGACATGTGTTGTGTATCGATAGAATAGGAATACTTTAACGCCTAAACGGCAAATGTGTAATATACAACATGAGAAAAATGTACACGACAAATTCGGCTCTGTTACAGCTGAATTGCTAGATGATCATAATAATAAAAATAAACAGATGTGATAAAAAAAGGAATATCTCTGTACGGAAAGGTCCTACAGGAACGTTCTTAGAACCAAATGAAAGCTGATTGATAAGGTTAATTGGATTTGTTATTGAGTTGGTTGGCGGAAAAAAATTTTTGATGCCAAATTTTTTAAAATTGCATGAAACGTCGAGATCTAGTGTCATCTCGAACATTTTTTTTTTGGTCAAAAATCGACACTCTGGGACGAAAACGTATGGTTTTGGGTGCCAATAAAAATAGTTATCTCGATTTTTCATTCGGAACTTGCTACGAAATGTTGATTTGCACGATAATATACCCCATGCATAATAATAGCTCATTCGAACTTCATTTATTAGTGTTGCAGACGTGACATTTTGAGTTTTTTGAAAACCGAAAAATCACCGGAAATCTGGGTTTTTCAAAAAAAAATATGACACCAAATGTCTTAAAATTTCATGACACGTCGAGATTTACAGTTATCTCCAAAAAAAATAATATTTTTGGAATCCAATTTTTTTTTTAAAACCTCGATTTTCGGTGATTTTTCGATTTTCAAAAAAACTCAAATTTTAACGTTTGTGACACCATTCCGAATGAGCTAGTATTTTGCATAGGGTAAATAATAGTGCAAATCAACATTTCGTAGCAAGTTCCGAGTGAAAAATCGAGATAACTATTTTTACTGGCACCCAAAAACATACTTTTCGTTTCGTACTTCAAAAAAAAACTAAGCCCCAGAATGCCGATTTTTGACACAAAAAAAAATTATTTCGAGAAAACACTAGATCTCGACGGTTCATGCAATTTCAAGACACTTGGCGTCAAACAAATTTTTCGAAAATCCCTATTTCCTTTACTTTCTTCTCGGGTGATTTTTCGATTTTCAAAAAACTCAAACGTTGACCGCTTTGCGCCACTCTCCCTTAAGTACGATTGAGCTGTAACTTTTTGAAATTCGAGATGACCATTTTCATTGGCACTCTAACCTACACACACCAAAATAAAAATGTGTACGTGAAATATTATAATACTTTAAATGAGATGTATTCAAACTTGATGCGTTGGGTTTTCATGAAGGTACAGCATGTCAAAAATCAATCAATCATGACTTCGCATTCTGTTCCTCTACTTTTTTTTGTCGAGTGTATTTCATGACCAACCACGTCGCAAATTCTCAAATATTTAAGTTGATGTATCTTGTATCCGACGGTGAAGGGTATCAATGGTCTACCTGGGAAGGCAACCGGAAAAAATCTCTACCGCCAAACTAACCGACGGTATATTTGATGGACGGCGTTATGTTTAGCGCCGCAATCTTTCATTTCAACGACGAAGTAGGATATCAAAAGGGAACCTAAGAAGACAATCAATGGAATTCTTCTGTGGTAAATTAACCCATTAACGACCAATCTGTAAAAGTTATTTGTTAACAGAAGCCATTGGTGTAATTTGGATTGAAAAATCGAAAAATTTCCAAACAAAAACATTGACCAAGACCTATATTTTTGTTCCTGTAGGAGGTTCAATCGAACGTTTTTTCCTTCATCACAATGTGTGATCTTTTGACGTAGGACTACGTCTTTCATTTCTATACCGGGGTGTAAAATCCAAGTTTCGAAAACGAAAGCGTTACGCCGGTGACCGAGATTTTGAGCGTTAATAGCTCCTGAACAACTGAACGAAATGGTATGATAAATACTTCATTCAAAATATAAAATGTTTACGCGTTCTATACTTGTTACTTTCTGATCCAAAAACTTGTTTCAATAGTCTTAAAATTGTTTTCAAAACAGGCTATTGAAATCACCAATCGGTATATAAGCGAGCGCCGCTCGGAAATCCACTCAGTTCTAATTGAACAGCGATTGGAGCATGTTGTCGCTGTTGTGATGAAGCTCTTCGTGTTTATCATGAAAGCGCGGATGAATGGTGTCACCAAGAGCCTGTTTGTGCACCTTAGGCCAGAAGGGAATCCATCAGGAGGAGAGTGATGCCACAAACGGGAAGACATCGCTACACACACACACATACACGCGCGGAATTCTTTCCGTTTGGATGCCATTCAGCATCGAGAAAGTTCCGGAAAGATCTAATAATTTCTGGAAAATAATCTGCCAGTTCCTCTGGGAATTTAAAAATACATTCATGTGAAAGAGTTTATTTTAATGTTTTCTAACCATATAACACAGCGATCAAATACATTTGATTTTGTAATTTTTCAACCAAGTGTAATTAGCAGGAAAGCTTTTGAAGATTATTCTTCCCCATCAGTAGGATATTTCCGTATCCAATATTGTATGCGCACGCAATCGATTATTGCTCAGTCGCCGAAAGTTTCGAGCTCAGAGAGTTCATTCCCCTCTAGTTTGCCTTCCAAATTGCCATCATAAACCACACCTTCTCTCGATTCAATCTCGCACGAAAAGCATACTTAAGCGATATTCTGGTGGTGAGACGCATTCATTTTTCGTGAGGACATCGACAAGACAACATCGTTGCCTAACGTGCTGGAGGAGGTGGACGGCGAAGGATCGACACATACACGCGCGGAATTCTTTCCGTTTGGATGCCATTCAGCATCCAGAAAGTTCCGGAAAGTTCTAATTATTGCTGGAAAATAATCTGCCAGTTCCTCTGGGAATTGAAAAGTGCATTCATGTGAAAGAGTTTATTTTAATGTTTTCTATCCATGTAACACTGTGACCAAATATTTTTCAATCAAGTGCTATTAACAGGTGGTTATCGAGTTAGTATTAACCACTGGTGGGCTTCCAGTATCCAGGAAAATGTGGAAATATCTAATCGTTGCTGGAAAATAATCTGCCAGTTCCCCTTGGAATTGAAAATTACATTCAAGCGAAAGAGTTTATTTTAATGTTTTCTATCCATAAAATATCCATATAATACATTTGGTTTTGTGATTAGTCAATCAAGTGCAGTTAGCAGGAAAGCTTCTGAAGATTATTCTTCAGAACAAGGTTTTTCGTATCCTATAATCGATGCATAAAACCTTGTGCCTCCAACGTAACGCTCTCGTTTTCGAAGTCCCCCAAATATTCATTTATTCATTCATTCAGAATGGATTTTGATTCAACTTCAAACAAATGATCTCTAAATCAACGATAGTCCTACGTCACCCTTGCGGTTATACCATAGATATAACCCACTTCCTGTTTTTTCAAAGTAATACTGTAGAAAAGTTTACATATTTTTTTAATTTTATAACGTTTTGTTTTTTGTTAGGTTGTGTGAGGTTATGTACTTCCCGGACATAGTTGCTGTAAGATTTTTCGAACACTTGGCATAAAATGGGTTGAACGAAAAATAAAATCTTTGGATAATTGCGCGTAGTTCAATTCAATTGATATATTTGCCTACATACGAATACATACAATAAACCAAATCAATGATTGGAGCTATTGCTCTCTCTAAATCCTTCACTAGTGATATAAAATGAAAATAACTGAAATTCAATCAAATAAATCCTTTATATTAATTGAATTCACACCATCTAGTTTCGATTTGATTCTTGATTCGTGTTACAACATTCTACCATGTTCAAATCTGCTAATAGCGTCGGCATCGAGAACGAGAACGATTTAATGTTGACCGATATTTTGTCTCCCTCCGGCAACTCCGAGAAAATTCGATGTTGCCAACGATGTGCTTCCTAATCGGTTATCGAAAAATTAAGAAAAGTGATTCCATAATTCAAGGTTGATTGATTAAAATTAAGCAAAGGTGGTAAAAATAATATTATTAATTATTTGGCTTTGTTGTTTCTCATTATAACGAAACACTGTTCTGCTGGTCGAGCACAAGTATACTTTTCCGAAGTGATAGTATAACTGCATCCGATAAGACTACAGCTACGAACACACGACAACAACCGTGCAATCGTACAATAACTTAGTTGGAATAATTTTCGTATTTCTTTCTTCTCACATTTCTTTCTTTTTCTTCTTACTTTCTCAGAATTGTAACATACAAAAGACTAACCTAAGACATACTAAGACTAACCTCACGTTGAGCGCCGTTGTCGCCACGTTTTCTCATTGTAGGAATAAAATTTTTCGCGCGTTCTCTAAATGTCAAACGAACATCGTTAAATCATTGGACATACAAATGCAAGAAAAAAGTGAAGTGAAATACTTCTTTCTGTGCGAAAGTTTGCGAAGCTCGACAGTGGGACAATGAAGGTATGTTTCGAAAAGGGCAAACAGTTTGTCCGTTGCATCCAACAAACGTTTATCGTCTCCTGTGCAGGATGACCTTTCACATTAATGAGCTATAAAACTTCACTTATAAAAAACCTTCAAAAAATGAATGTAAAGAATAGTTTCTTTGAACCCATTTATATGATTTTCTGCGCTTCTGTGTCTGAGTCTCAGCTGTGGAAGTGAACTTCTTAAGTATCCTCAGTTGCAGTTTTTACAAAGTAATCTACTTCAACAGTATTTTGTAATTAACCCGTCACGACCAACCCAATGTTTGATGCTAAAACAATATGGAACAAAACGGAGGCCAAATACAATATTTGGCCAATACGGAGTCCAGGACTCTTTGGGAATTAAAATGATATCGATAATTAAACAGCCCACAGTTTCGGTTACACAGCAACTACCTTGGAAGAAGCTTTTTATTTGTAGATGTACTGTATTCTATTGGCCAAATCATTTCATTTGATACCTTTGATACCGATCATTTTTGCGCGACCTTTTTTTTATCTATGTTGTTCATAATGTAGCGTGTTCTCCAAGTCAAGTCTATTCATTTGATACACATATCCCAATCAACATCTTTTTAAGATAATATAAAAAAATAGCCATTTTATAGCGGCGGCCAAACTGGATTTTTTAAAACCGTGAACAACGTAACCGGAAAAACGGGTTTGAATCGACAAAATATGTAAATTTGATAGATTTTATGAACACTATGCCGTGATTCTGCAAGGTGTTTTATCTGTGCGAGTGATTTTCGTGGACGATACAAAACAATATAGCTCACCTGTAGTATATGTCAAATCTCGTTGCTACTAATCAATCCCTTTCATTTGATAATATGGGTTTTGAGAAAAAAAGCAATCCGCCATTTTGTAGCAGCCGCCATCATGCCGCAGTTTAATAAAGAGATAAAAGTGTGTTCCAAATTTCCGACGAATCGGTCAACAAGAAGGGGGTCAAATTTCTATTAATGTGGGACAACATTACAGACAAATAGGTTAAAAATATGGTACAAACGGGGCAAGCTAATTAAAACCGTTTAAGAAAAAAGGATTGATAGCATCATAGACGTAGAATGAGGACCAAATGCGAAAATTACGTGAGCACATAAATTCCATAGCATATCTTGAAAATTTTCTAATTCGAAAAAAAAAATACTTGACCGATCGGGAATGGAACCAACAACCTATCTCCGTACTAACCGTTAATTTACAAAAAAAAACCATTTCACTACTACTTCAACTACTACTTCTATTACTACTTCTACTACTACTTCTACTACTATTACTACTACGTGCAAAGTGAAATTACTCAAAATTAATCGAGGACCTGGCATGGCTTCGACAATATGCTTGTTGACGGTAAATCGTAGTGCTAGGAGGGATAAATCACAAGGACGTAGTGCTCACAAAGGACGAATGCATCCCACTTGAAACCATGAATTAAAAATTTGAATGTGTCTAATTTAGGCAACAGTAGGCTGACCAAACGTACCGCATTTTGAGTATAAAAAATATATATATATATATCCAGCCATTCCATGCCAAACCGATATAGTGGTTCTCAGATATTCGTCAAAAGTTGTTCTTCATCGCAAAACATTAGATCTGGGTTTTTATTATTAGGGTGCCCATTTTCATTTTATTGTGCTCTTTTGTCCGAGTGGTTGGCGTCACACCTAACATGCCGAGGGTTCGGGTTCGATTCCCGTTCGGGTTGGGGGAATTTTTCCTCAAAGAGATTTCCTCCTCTTTGCACTGTGGTCACGCATATTCTAGAGCTTGCCGCTCAGAATGCATTGAAGGCGTGTTATTTGGCAAGGGAATCTCAATTAATTACTAATAAAAATGACGCAAAGAACGTTAGTAACATTTAAGAAGAAAGAGAAGATTTCCATTTTAGGGTGGTCCGAAAAATCAAATTTTTTCAAAAATTGCTTTATTTCAAAAATTCATAACTTTTGAACCACTGAATCAATTTAGATGATCGACATATCAAATTGAAACCAATGAGCCAAACTAATATCGAAGATGCTATTTTTTCGTTTTTGAGTTATGATTTTTTTAAGTTAATCGATGGTTCGAAAAAAACTTTTTTTTTATTTTTTCCACTACAAAAAAATCATAACTTTTGAACTACTGAACCGATTCAGATGATCGGCATATCAAATTGAAGCTTATAAGTTAGTTAGTTCTTTGGAAAAATATACTTTTTGCGAAAAATTTGGATTTTAGTTTTTGTAATTATTGATTGAGTTAGTTTTTCATAGTTTTCTCGGTTAAAGACAGAGGGCGCTATATATATATATATATTTTTAAATTTTTTCTGGAAAGCTGAGGATTTTTTATATAACATATCTCGATATCGAAGATGCTTTTTATTCGTTTTTAAGTTATTATTTTGCAATTTCAGCATGTTTCAAGTCTTTGTTCTGAATTCCTATGTGACTAGACTAGACCTGTGCGACTAGAATCCAATCTTCCCACAAGTATGATATTTTTTCAAAGAAGGTTAGCTTATTGGCCTCAATTTAACATATCGATCATCTAAATCGGTTCAGTAGTTCAAATGTTATGAATTTGCGAAAAGTCATTTTTGGATAAAGGGGGAATGATGATCTTGCGAATCAACGGTAAACTTTGAATAATCATATCACAAAAACGAAAAAAATAGCATCGATGATATCGAGATATGTTATGTGAAAAATCCTCAGCTTTCCAGAAAAAATATAAAAAATTATAGCGCCCTCTAGTCCAAAGCCGTGAAAAGAATAAAAAACGATTACAATCAATAATTACGAAAACAAAACCATTGTTTTTGTAAAAAATTGTATTTTTTAATAAATAAGCTTTAATAAAAAGCTGATCGACATATCAAATTGAAGCCAATTATTCAATTTGATATGTCGATCATCTGAATCGGTTCAGTGGTTCAAAAGTTAGGAATTTAGAAAAAAAGATTTTTCGGACCACCCCAAAATGGAAATGGGCACTCTAATAAAAAAAAATTCTAGGAGGTTGTGTTCAAGACACGACCGCATTGTTGACGTAGAACTACGTTGTGGTTCAATTCAACTCGCTTGTTTATAACTGCGGATATTATTCTATAATGCAACGAAAATTTTGAAACAACCATTCTACCAGTTTGGTCGCTCTGAAATGTTTTTTTTTATTGTAGAATTATTTGATGATAATTGTTTGATGATTCATTCTTGTGCTCGCAGAACAATACTTTGCTCGAGATAAGCGCAGCTGTCATCCTTAATGGAGAAAGTTTTGCTACTGGCAAGCGAAACCAAATCACATACAAAATTCCAGAACATTTACTTTCTTGGTGACTAAATAAGCGAAAGAAACTCTATCTGCACGCCAACCCAAATAATTTAATGACTTATTATAACTTATTGAATAATTTGGTATTCCCCAAATATTTTTGTCGTGCACTACCTTAACACCTGTTTCACCAATAGCGTCAGTTCAATGCATTGATGCAATGTCAAAGGCACCAACGAAGCTTTTATGATGACAGAAACCAGCAATGTTAACTGCTTGGAAAAAGGCTGAATATTTGTCTCAGCAGAGATTCATTACTAATACCCTAGCGTAAATAATTCCCTCCCGCTATCCCTCCTTGTTTATATTTATCATTACAAATGGGGTTTCAGCGGGTTATGGAAAAACGCACACATATCCATATATCGATGGCTTGAAGCAGCTAAATATACACGCACTTATATCTGTTTTGCGTTTAAAGTTTCTGTTTAAAGAGACTTCAAACTTCTTCAGTTCATTCGTCTCTAGCCTTCAAAAAGGCCTTCGGAAAACCCTACTCTTTCCTCATATTACTCCTCCTCCCCTATTGCCATGAGAAAACTATTCGATCCCTCGCCGTCCTACTCGCCCAACAACGGTGTTGTCCAGTCGGTGTCCTCACGAAGAATGAAGTTAGCCTCAACAAGATCCACTGTTTATACTCTAGGCAAGTATTTCCCTTCGTTCATCTTCTTTTCCTTTGTTCACGGAGACTTTACATCTTACGATTTCCTCTTCGTTGCTCGTTATTGACAGCTCTGTTCGAGAAAGCACACAAATGGACAGAAGAAATGTATGAGGAAATGGGAATGAATATACAGACTATGGGATTGAAATGTAATAATATCAAACAAATCTTAGGGAATTTCCGATTCGTTTGGTATGTAAATCGCCAAAATCCGTTCGCGGTAAAAAAAGTTATTAACGTTTACTTTGTATCATAATAACGTGACATGTTTTCTTATTGGGCACCCATAATGAAAGACGTCAGAGATGCCACCCTTCCTGATTTTTCAGGACTTCCCAGACGGGGATTTTAGCACGCTCCCTGATATCCTGACGAACACTCAATTTATCCTGATTTTTCTGAAATGATTCTGATTTTTCCTGATTTTTGTACTGTTTACATTATTCGTAACAAATATACTGGTTTCCATGTCAAAGTTTTCTGTTATGATAGCTCTCCGGTTCGCACTTGTATATACCTTAAATTAAATTCTCTAGACGCAAAGCTGTACTTATTTTTTCTATCTTGTTTCTTGGCTTTCCAAAATAGTGCTAGAAAATTTGATGAAGCCAGATTGTCTGACGAATTTATTCAATTACAACGAGATTAAATTTATGGAACAACATTGCTTATGGAGGATAATGTGTATGTAGATATATACCCAGAGTTAATCATGTCATTGAAGGGAAACATTTTTTTTAATCCACAGTCAATATAAAAGATTTTATATGTAATTTGTTTGTCTGATTCAAAGTAGAATCAACTTTAATTATGGGACTATTGTAAATATATCTATAACCCTCTATAACTTCCACTGCTGATATGCTTTTCTCATTTGTTGAGTAAAGATTCATTCCAAAGTATGGACGATGAATTCAGTGAAAATTTGAATATTGATTTCTTTGCAATTGACTGTAGTGATGCTGTAGGGTTTTCGGAAAAAAATAAAAATATTAACATTTCCACATATGCGAGGGTTTATACCATGCTTATAAATTCTTTTACATATCCGGTATTCGCCAGAAGAAAGATAAACTCTGTTTCTTATAGTTATAATGCTTTGAATGAAAATTATGTTTTTGTTTTCCCAAAAATTGACATTAACTATGTACATTGGTAATAATGACTCAAAAGCTTGTGTATTGTTCTCGCTTTCCAGTAAGAGCCCCCGCAGACTACAGACTTTTTGTCTGCCGATAGTTTGGGTGGCTTCTTGATCAGTACGGATAGGTTGAGTCGTTTTTTGTACTAGCGGGATCAACTCGACCAAACCAGCGGCCGACAAAAAAGTCTGCAGTCAGCGGGGTTCCAAAACTTACAAACCATCTGGCTTTTTCAGGCTCACCAAAACTCTCCACTAAAGAGCTGTTCCAATAAATTCGATTCATTCTAAAGTAATATCTATAATAGTAAAAAAGGAAATGAATAAAATGATTCCGTACACCCAAAATTAATTTTTAGCTCATGTTTTGTCATCCCAATTTATGACATTAAATGAGACATAACATAACAGAAAATGTCATCACTCACAAATACTGGTAAGCATCTGTATAATATACATGGTACAGCAATATAAGATTAATACGAGCGAGCGAAACAAAAGACAAATAAGCATTCCGCATACTTTGCCATATACACGGCCCAGACCGAGATAGATATTGTTCTCCTTCATGCGCTCCTTTTTTATTCTTAGAAAACACTTCCTAACTTCATTTTATAATCAGGTGCAATATCATCACGTATTTGCTGAACAGCTTCTTAAGCATCATTAGCAATGTGGATAGCGTGGTCGTGTAAATTAGCTTTGCATTCCAGCCGGCCTAGGTTCGATCCCCATTGACGTCGAATGGAATTTTTTTGACGTGGTACTACGTCTAACTGGAATATATGGGGGGTAAAATGAAAACATTAGCACTGAACATGCAGGAAAAAATGCAAGATTTCGAATGCTTATAACTCGAACATTTCTTACTGGATCGGAAAGATATTTGCATCAATTGATAGGGAATATTTCTACGCATCTATCGCAATTAATAAAATGTTATTTTGCATTAGATAAATAATTGAATAACTGTAAAATGTTGAGCGTTATCTATACGCCCTAACTGCCTCGTTTTGATTGGCCCGCTTTACGGGTTCCCCAACACAGACTTCAAAATCAAGCAGCCTTGGGGAAATCGGAGTTGCAAATACATGAAGGTTGGGGGACTTTTGTTCTCTCGGAAATGTGTTCCCTAACACAGACTTCAAAACCAAGCAGCGTTGGAGAAATCGACATTGCAAATGCATGAAAGTAGGGGGAACTTTTGTTTCCTCCGAAATGTGTTTCCCTAACACAGACTTAAAACACAAGGAGCATGGGGAAGTTGGCATTGCGAATACATACAAGTTGGGGCATTTTTGTTCCGACTGAAATGTGTTTCCCTCACACAGACTTCAAATCCATGGAGCGAGGGGAAATTGGGATTACAAATAAATGTAAGTCGGGGGCATTTTTGTTCCGACTAAAATATGTTTCCTCAACACAGGCTTTAGAACCAAGGTGTCTAGGGAAATTGGGATTGCAAATTCATGCAGGTCGGGAGTATTTTTTTCCGACTGAAATCTGTTTACCTATAAAGACTTCTAAACCAAGGTGTCTGGAGAAATCGGCATTGCAAATACATGCAAACTGCGAGTACTGTTGTACTCGCTTGCCTTTGTGCAGACTAGAGTGCGTTTCCCTAACACGGTCTTATAAACTTAGGTACCTGGTAAAATCGTGCAGACACTAGAGACATGGCATTTGTTCAAACTTTTTACTTACAATGCAAATATATTGAATTCAATTGAATTCGGAAATTGTTTCTATTAATTTCATTCAATTCAATTTAATCAATACAAACAAATGATTACCAAGCTAAGGTAGTTCCACGTCAACCTTGCGGTTATATCATAGATATAACCCACCCTTTTTTTTGGCACAATCCCAAATGAAATGAGAATATAAAACAGAAAGAGTTGTCTGCACGCATACATACAAACCATTCTTAAGCTTTCAAAATAGCTCATTATTCGCGCATTTGACTCAACAGCACACTAAATGGCAAAGATGGCATGTTTTCTGCCAACGCTAGTTTAGGTGTAGTCCTACGTCAATAAAGTGGTAATGCAGTGACATTTTTTTTTCGAGTGAGAAGGCTCTTACAACTTTCCCTCGTAACGGCTCATCACTCTGGACTGCATTCATTGGCACACGTAATGAAAAGCAATGAAAATCCTATTTTTACGATACATTTCCCCATCCCACGTGTGTGTGTGTATATGTTATTTTACGCAAAGGAATTTCCCTGGTCTGCAGATGACATCGGCTACTTCCGCCTCTCCTCCGCCTGGTGAAAAAGAGAACGAGCGCAGAGCTCAAATATATTACTATTTATTGCTCCATGTGTTAGTCTTCTACGGACGTTTTCCTCCGCTGCCCCCATCCGATAGCGTTAATACTGTGGAAATTGATCGATAAAAACTTGACCAACGCCGCCCCCTCCCAGCAATGTTTTCCAAGGAGCCAATTTGTGCTTTCCTTTCTGAGCTTCTTCGGCAGTCGTAAAGTGGCTCCGAGAGGCGAAACTAGTTCTGCACGTACCTTTCCCGACAATATTAATTTTCATTAGGGCAAATTACAGTTTATTGTTTTCATCAGAATCGACCGATCCCCGTATCGTATATCTGTGAGAGGGCTGACCAGCTTTCGCCCCCGCACCGAAAGTGGAAGGAAAAAGATTTTATGATTGCAACATCGGTGAACAATTGAGTAAACTTTCGGAAGTGGAAAATGCCTTTCCCGATGGGGAAGAAGCAAAACCTGTAGCTCATAAAAATGGTGTCATCTTTCCGTCGCAAAGTCGGAGAAGAAAGGGATGTTTCTCCCTCCACCCAATAACTATCACTTGCGATTTGCTTTCACTCTTTTATTGCTTTTTAGTTCGCAAATCAACACCGGCTTTCGCCAACTACCCTCCCCCTCTCCGCACGTCTTCCGAGGTCACAACCCACGAACTGCGAGGATAAGATAGCACTGTTTAGTGTTCCCTTCGGGAGCACATGGTATCGTTATTAGCTTTCTTCTGCGGTGGCTGGCAGTCGTAATAATATGATGACACTTGCACATGGCGGTCTGGAGCTCGTAAAAATAGTGGCAACATATTTATGATTCCTCTCGGTGTGGCTGTTTTTACCGTAGGATAATTAGTATCGGTTATTATGATCTTGTAACCTCGGCAAGGTAACATGGGTGAGCTTCGCGACCTGACTCGAATGGAAATTTATAAATGAATTCGCTCCAGCAATGAATTTGTTCTTCACCAGTAAATTCGACAAATAAATTCGGGGGCCCCTCGAAAAAAATATAAAAACAGCTCCTCAACAAGTCCCTGTTGAGTCACAGTCACAGATTACCTTTTGCCTTTCGGCCGGGATGGAAGGATGAATAAATGAGTAAGCTTCAATTTTACTCAGAATCCCTGCCTGGTAATCATCGTCAATACTGCCGGGAGGTACCAGTTCAATTTACCTACCACCGAACCCACAAATCACCCCCAACCTCGTGGTCGAAGCACGATACTCCGAATGCACTTCGCCACCGGAATGATAACTATAAAAAAATCGTAAACCCTGCTGTTATTTATAGCTTTGTTTTATTCCGCATCGCATCAACTATGCATTAGTGGATTTTGCTTTTACTGCATCATCCAAGCTCGCACTTTTTGCCCGCTCCTTACAGCATCCCGGGTCGTCCTTTTGCGGCGGAACGCAATCAGAAAATTCGGCACGCAGCGCTTGCAAGTTTGCCCTCCCCGACTTGCACTCGTTAATCATATTGTGCCCGATGGTGGTTTTCCTTCAAAGCGGGTGGAATTTTACAGCCACCGAACGAGGATCGGCTCGACTCGATGACGGCACGCCACACGGGTGGAGGAAAAAAAGAAAGCAACATCGTCAGCATCGCCAGCATCGGAATTGAAACTGTCCCCCGAGAGCGTTAAAACCCCGTACCTACGGTCCGTGGGTGAGTTGACGCATAAGTCAAACTTCTGCGCTCACAAATTGTCGAAAATAATTCCAACCCGAGCCGGGAACCAAGGCAAAGCTTCCGAACTTCCATTTGAATATTTCATTACATCCTAATGAAATCAGCTTTTGGAAACCGGACGAAAATTGGGGACAGCCCGGGAGCTGTTTGAGTGGCAAACAATACACGAATGGGTGAAAAAAATGGGAACTTGTGTTTGACGCTAATCAAAACTTGCTGGAAGAGTGTGTAGTCAAGCAGTGAATTGTTAATTCGATGGATTTTAGAAAAGTTTGCGTTTTCTACAGTCAAATCGGACAAACAAAAACTGTTCTGAAAAAATAATAATACATAGGTGCGAAAAATATGAACTATTGGGTTGCCCGAAAATTCGTGCTGTCACTTATGATGACCCAATCGAGACGCTGATCGAGAATGATCCTCGGTACACGCCACTTGAAGAAGTTGAGATATCTAATAGGGGAAGAGGCGATAAAATGAACCTCCTAAGGAATATATGAGAAGTGTTGTACTAAAAGGATTTTTCGATATTTGATTCCGTTGGAAAGTTACAGCCAAAAGTATGAGGACACCTCAAGCGATATAGTATTGCTGTACGAATGTTCAATCGCGTTTTTCTCGAAACCAAGTTTTTTCAGCTAGTGGTATCGATATATCAGGATCTAATCGACCGATTTGGCTTATTTTTTTATCAACATGCAAAAATGAGTTATCGAAAGTGTTACATAGCCGTTTTTTCGACATCTCATTTTTTAGATTTTTTATGAGCTTCCAAACAGCGGTTTTTCATGAAGAATACTCATTTTTAACAAAAATGTACGTCATTTTGGCAATTTTTAGAATTTTCAAAAACCCCTATGTAACGTTATAGGTATTGTCATAAAGTTTCAAAATGTTCATTGGAATTCATTCTGCGACACCCCGTTACTTCAAAACCGATACCATATTGTACCGATTTTCAGACAGCATTTACGCATCCAGCTGTCAACAGCATAATAATAATCATTATTCGTGCACTCAAAAAAATGGAAAATTAATCTTCAAATATCTATATACAGCCATTCCATGCTAAACCGATATAGTGGTTCTCAGATTTTCGTGAAAAGTGGTAATTTTGTTCTTTATCGCATAACATTTGATCCGTATTTTTAATTTGTTTCATTAGGTTGATCATTTCCATTTTAGGGTTGTCCGAAAAATGAACTTTTTCCTCTTTTTGCCAAATGACTTTTTTCAAAAATTCATAACTTTTGAACTACTAGACCGACTCAGATGATCGACATATGAAATTAAAGCCATTTACTGGTACTTCTTGAAAAAATACTACACGTGCAGAAAATTTGAATTCTATTCAATCAATAATAGTATTCGTTTTTGATTGTTTTCATGGTCTCGGGACCAAGGGCGCTATTTTTATTTTATTTTTCTGAAAAGCTGAGGATTTTTTACATAACATATTTCGACACCAGGGAGGCGTTTTTTTTTCGTTTTTGAGTTATGAATTTTCAAAGTCAACCGATGGTCGAAAAAATCATTTTTCACTATTTTCCCAAAAATGACTTTTTTAAAAAACCTTGACAAAAGTTCAAAAACTTTTGGACTACTGGACCGATTCAGATGATCGACATATCAAATTAAAGCCTAGCCTTTTTTGAAAAAATAACACACTTGCCAATTAATTGGATTATAGTCACATTCATCCAGTCTAGTCGAATAGAAATATTGAACGAAAACTGAAAATATGTTAAATTTGAAAAATCATAACTTAAAAATGAAAAAAAAACGCCTCCCTGGTTTCGAGATATGTTATGTGAAAAATGCTCAGCTTTCCACATAAAAAATATAAAAAAATATGACGCCCTTGGTCCCGAAACGATGTAAGCTATAAAAAAAAATATAATCGATAATTACGAAAACAAAATCCATTTTTGTTCAGAGTGTAATATTTTTTCGAACAAGACTAGCTTATTGGCTTTAATTTGATATGTCGATTATCTGAATCGGTCCAGTAGATCAAAAGTTATGATTTTTTGTAGTGGAAAAAATGGAAAAAAATACAACAAATTTTCTGTACCTGTAGTATTTTTACAAAAAAGACCCCAGCTAAGTGGCATTAATTGATTGTGTTGAACATCTGAATTGGTTCAGTGGTTCGAAAGTTAGGATATTTTGAAAAAAAATATTTTTGGAAAAAATGTATAAAAATGGATTTTTCGGACCACCCTAAAAAGAATATGGTCACCCTAACAAAAACAAAATAAAACAATACGGGTCTAATAATTTGCGATAAAGAATAAAACTACCACTTTTGACCAAAATCTGGGAACCACTATATCGGTTTGGCATGGAATGGCTGTATATATAAAAATGGATTTCTGTCTGTCTGATTCTTATGGACTCGGAAACTACTGAACCGATCGACATGAAAATTGGTATGTAGTGGTTTTTGTGATTGGAGAAGGTTCTTATGATAGTTCGAGATCAATTCCCACTCTCTAAACTCCTCCCCCCCCTCTAAAGGGGGGTTCCCATACAAATTAAACACAAATTTCTGTATAACTCGAGAACTAATCAAGCAAATTGAGCCAGAATTGACAGCTTTTGGGGGGCACGAAACGTTTCTATGGTGGTTCGAAACACCTTCTCTCTAGGGGAGTAGGGGGGGTGTGGCGAACTACTATAGAAATGAAACACAAATTTCTGCATTACTCGAGAATTAATCAAGCAAATGAAACGACATTTAGCAAATGGAGGTTTTAGGGTGCAATAAATGATTCTATGGTGGTTAGACACACCATCCCCCTCCCCCTCCCTAAGGGGAGGCTTCGTTGTTGGTCACTTTGATGTTTGCTGTATCGAAATAGATCTTCGTTCGAAAGTGGAAATGGATTTTTATTTAATAAAACGCACTCTTATATCGTCTTCTATCTATATAACTGAAAATGAATCACCGAATGTGTTGATAAGAGCAAAACTCGAGAATGTTTCCGATTTAGGACTGTCTTCATTGTATCATATTCTCTGTATCAAAAATGTATTCCATGTAACGGACAAATCTTGAACGAGAATTGTGTCTGAAAATAATCTGATATTATAATGTCGAGTGTTGGTAGAAGTACTGAAAGTTTATAGTAGATTTGTACTGAAAATTATAGTAATTTTCGCTTCACACTAACGGGACTCGAAGCTTAATTCTGCAAACGCGAAAATCCAATTGGACTGACAACAATGTCATTGTGCAACATAGGAGAATTATTTATTTTTTCGAACTTTCTCTCGAAGCTTTTCAAAAATTCCAAAACTTTTTCTCACCATACCATTAATCTATAGGCAGAGACCAATACAACAAAATAAAGACGGCTCAAATCAAACCATTCCTTCTTCGGGTTTTGTGCTTAGCCACAGATTTGGCCTTTCATTGTTATTTATATAGACTAGCTGACCCGGCAAACTTCGTCCCGTTAATATAAATTAAATAAATAATAGTAAATTTCCTAGTACTTCTACCAAAAATCGTTATTATGATTGCTTGATTGATGTTTCATTTGTATGACACCATAGAAACATTTATTGCACTCTTAAACCTTTGCATGCCTAATTTGGGTTCGTTTGCTTGCTTAGTTCTCGAGTAATGCAGAAATTTGTATTTCATTTGTATGGCAGCCCTCCCTTTAAGCGAGACCCCTGTATGGAAGGTCGAAAAATAATCATTCTTCGTGATGTTTCTTTCTGATGTTAGGAATAAATTGAAGTGTTCCGGAACCCTTTCACGACCAAGGGAAATATTTTTCCCTTCTACAAAAATCGTTATCGATTGTTTAATTATTATTGAATCGATATTTTGTTACTGAATGTCAAATGTATGTTCAAGGCAGCAAATGTGTTTCTGAACCAAGAAAAAAAGATCTGTCAAACATGGTCCGGTCTGTGTTAACAAAAACTACATAATAAATGTATTATGTGCAATGTTCACTTGCGCTTCACAAGTAAACTTTTTTTTTTTCATAGAATACCATAACTAACTGTTTATTTTATTTTTCTGATAATTTTTATTATGTTTACAATAATAAAGCAATAAATAAAATACCGATATAATAAACCTAACTCTTCATTTATTTACTTTTATGATTCATAGGGAAAAATGTTTCCCATGAAAGTATAGGAAACCTATACACCCTACTATGTTTTTCTGGTGATATCCTCTCACTTTACACCCACGATAGCTAGAATATGGTGTTGTATTGGCATATTTAATCTTCGACATCTTATGGTCCTAAAAGGGTTGAGGTAGAAAAAATTGCCAAAATGGCACCCTTTTCCGTTAACAATTCATAATTTTTCATGAAAAATCGCTGTTTAGAAGCTTATAAAAATCGAAAAAATTAGATATCAAAAAACGGCTATGTAACGCTTTTGATAATTCAATGTTACATGCTGATAAAAAAATTCAGTTAAATCGGTCAAGTAGATCCAGAGATATCGCGACCACCAGCTGAAAAAACATGGTTCCGAGAAAAACGCGTTTAACCCTCCTGTACTCGCGTGCAAAATCATACCATGTATACTCGCGCACGGAGTCACAGACCGAAAATTGAACTTCTATGTAATATTGCCATTGTGTATTTTTCAGGCTTTATTGGCATTTATTTGAAGAAGATGAAAAAACTCCAAAAAATATGTTTTCTTCGTCTTTATTATGTTTTAATAGTCATCTAATTCAGCTTCCTTAAAACAGAGTAATTTTTGATACTCCAACACAAATAACGAAATTCGATTTTTTCTCTGTTATTAATTAAAACTGAATATAATTCATGGAAGTATAAAGAGCTAGAAAATAACATAAGAACGTATGAATCGATTGTGGTTTCATTGGAGTTAGAATCAGAACATAGCATAACTGCATGCTCGAAACAAACATATTTTTTTACATTTCATGCAGTTGTTGCGTGTTTTTCGGGTCTTTTATCGAAGAGAAGCATGTATAACGACCTTCTAAAGGGTGTGTCACATCAAATTGCATCACGGAAAAAACGCTGTAGAAATTTAATTTTTAGGAATTATATCTTCAACTTTCGCTTATAATCAGATAAGAGTGTATAGATCACGTTGGCCATGCTTCACTGTCAATTTTTCGTGAATTTGGAAAAATGTCGTCGAACGAAAAAGAGCGTTGTGAATTAATCCTGTGCACTCATTTCGAGAATCCGGAGTTGTCACATCGGGACATCGGTAAGATGCTGGGAATCATCCAATCCACGGTCTGCAGAGTACTAAAACGATACTTCGAGAACCTAACCATCGACCGGAAGGTGAAGAACGGCAAAAATGGATGCTCCGTCAGTGAAAAAGATCACAAGCGCGTAGTTAAGCAGTTTAGACGTGATCCGAGAAGTTCGGTCCGGGATGTCGCCAATAAGCTGAATTTGTCAAGTTCATTCGTCCAGCGGACCAAGCAGCGGGAGGGCCTGCGTACATACAAGGTTCAGAAGGCTCCTAATCGCGACGATAGGCAAAACATGGTGGGGAAGACGCGAGCCCGGAAGCTGTACACCGAAATGCTGACGAAGCCGCATTGCCTGGTAATGGACGACGAAACCTACGTCAAAGCGGACTTTCGTCAGCTGCCGGGCCTGTTGTTCTTCTCCGCAGAGGACAAATTCAGCGTTCCGGAGGAGATTCGCAAGCAGAAACTATCCAAGTTTGCCAAAAAGTACATGGTGTGGCAAGCGATCTGCTCTTGCGGAAAGCGGAGCGCCCCCTTCGTGATGACCGGCACGGTAAACGGGCAGGTTTACCTTAAGGAGTGCCTACAGAAGCGCTTACTACCACTATTGAAGCAGCACGAGGGCCCGACCATCTTCTGGCCGGATCTCGCTTCGTGCCACTATTCAAAGGACGTGTTGGAGTGGTACGAAGCCAACGGGGTCACCTTCGTGCCAAAGGAAATGAACCCGCCCAACGCGCCGGAGCTTCGCCCAATAGAGAAATATTGGGCGATTATGAAGCAGGCCCCCGGAAGAACCCAAAAGTTGTCAAATCGAAGGCGGACTTCAAGAGAAAATGGATTTCTGTTCAAAAAAAAACTACAACCTGACGTTGTACAGAACCTTATGGACGGGGTAAGGAGGAAGGTGCAAGCATACGGGCTTGGGCTCGAAGTATGAATAAAAAGAAAATGCCAAAAGTTGTTTAATAGTTTTTATTTTACTGTCTAAAATTTTCAAAAGGATCGGTCTGCTGGGCGAATTTCTACAGCGTTTTTTCCATGATGCAATTTGATGTGACACACCCTTTAGATAATCACCAGATGATGAAGGTTCTGGAATATAAAGTTTGCATATTTCTAATATTCTTTGTCTATGTATTCTTGGTAAGCTAAGAATTAATGCCTTTTTTTAGATGGGGTAAAAAAGATGATATAAAAGGATTTCTAGGAACTTTTCTTTTTCTTGTTTTCTTGTCGATATTGTTCATTATAAAAAAATATCCCCAAAACTGTAACTGTTAAAAATTACCATAAGCCACCGATTAGTTTATAGTTTACTGTTTACAATTCTTCCACAAGTGAAATTATTTCACAAGTGTGTATATGTATTACCATTATATTTAGCGAATAACTATACGAAAGTCAAACGTTTATATTTTGATTTCGAACGTATGAATCTAACGACGAATAGTTAATATATGGATCCGTTCAATCCAGTTACAAAAGGGACTGAAATCAAATAAGAATAGTCTGGTAATGATCTTATGCATTATATTCAATAAAAATTCCACGCCACTAACATTTCATTCAACAATATTCTAGAATATGAAAAAGGCACTTGTCCAAAAAAGTTACTCCTATACTCGCGTCGGTGTGTCAGACCGAAGGTGTTAAAAAAGTGGCACACGTCACCTTTGTACCAACACATGCGATACGCTAAACGATGACAAACGACGAATAACGAAGCTAGAGAGAATCGCAAAGTCGTAGTGTTGGTATTTTCTGAGAATTGAACGAATTATTGATTTCTCGGTCTGACAGACCAATGCGCGAGTATAGGAGTGTTAAAAAAAAGTACAGCAATACTACATCTCTTGAGGTGACTTTATACTTTTAGTTGTAACTTTTCCAACGAAATCAAATATCGGAAAATCCTTCTAGTATAACATTGCTGAGGGCATAACCTTCTCAAAACAGGCAAAATAAAAAAAAATCGATTTTTTCGAACTTCCAGACTCCCAGGAGCAGTGTTGCCACACGTACAGATTTATCTGGAAAAGTACAGATTTTTTCGTTATTTTTGGTACAGATTCTCTACGGTACAGAGTACAGATTTTCGGAAAAACGTACAGATTGCTACAGATTTTTTCCGTGAGTTAAATTTCTTACATTTGAACACAGCTACATTAAGGTACATGATGACTTTTACGCCGCAGTATCGCTTGGTGCGGCAGCTCGACACTTTTGATAAATGATAGTATGCTATCTAGATTCAGAAAAACTATGTAGAAACATCATCAAACACACGAATGACGAATGAAATATGAATGTGGTAT
The DNA here is from genome assembly GCF_029784135.1 of Toxorhynchites rutilus septentrionalis. Classification (NCBI taxonomy): domain Eukaryota; kingdom Metazoa; phylum Arthropoda; class Insecta; order Diptera; family Culicidae; genus Toxorhynchites; species Toxorhynchites rutilus. The sequence goes on along the minus strand of NC_073746.1, from coordinate 303,438,049 downwards.
TTGTAGTAAATAAATGAGTATTTTTTATGCTAATAAAATGGATTTTTCTCTACAACGAATATTTTCGATAGTACAGATTTTCTATACTGATTTTTGGAAGAAAAAGTGCAGATGAAATTTTTAACTCCTCTGTAATCCTCCACCTAAAATGTAATTTTGCACCCTAATAGAAAAATAAAAAACAGGAAGTGGGTTATATCTATGGTATAACCGCAAGGGTGACGTAGGACTATCGTTGATCAAGAGATCATTTGTTTGAAGTTGAATCTGAATTCATTCTCAATGAATGAATATTTGGAGAACTTCGAAAACAAGAGCGTTACGTTGGAGGCACAAGGTTTTATGCATCCAATATTGGATACGGAAATATCCTACTGATGGGGAAGAATAATCTTCAGAAGCTATCCTGTTGATTGCGATTGATTGAAAAATCACAAAACCTAATGTATTTGGTCACAGTGTTACATGGATAGAAAACATTAAAATAAACTCTTTCATATGAATGTAATTTTAAATTCCCAGAGGAACTGGCAGATTATTTTCAGTAACGATTAGATATTTCCACATTTTCCTCGATACTGGAAGCCCACCAGTGGTTAATTCTAACTCGATAACCATCTGTTAATAGCACTTGATTGAAACATATTTGGTCACAGTGTTACATGGATAGAAAACATTCAAATAAACTCTTTCACATGAATGCATTTTTAAATTGCCAGAGGAACTGGCAGATTATTTTCCGGATCTTTCTCGATCCAAACGGAAAGAATTCCGTGCGTGTATGTGTGTGTGTGTAGCGGCTGCTTCGAGATCTTCCCGGGGAACCGTTTGTGGCATCACTCTCCTCCTGATGGATTCCCTTCTGGCCTAAGGTGCACAAACAGGTTCTTGGTGACTCCGCGCTTTCATGATAAATGAAGAGCTTCACCACAACAACGACAACATGCTCCAATCGCTGTTCAATTAGAACTGAGTTGATTTCCGAGCGGCGCTCGCTTATATACCGATTGGTGATTTCAATAGCCTGTTTTGAAAGTAAATTTAAGACTATTGAAACAAGTTTTTGGATCAGAAAGTAACAAGTATAGAACGCGTAGACATTTTATCTATCGAATGAAGTGTTTATCATACCATTTCGTTCAGTTGTTTAGGAGCTATTAACACTCAAAATCTCGGTCTCCGGCGTAACGCTTTCATTTTCGAAACTTTGATTTTACACCCCGGTATAGAAATGAAAGACGTAGTCCTACGTCAAAATAAACGGGCTACTTTTCACGAAAATCTGAAAACCACTGACAGTTTGGCTGAAAAGCTCATAAGTTTGACGTCTAGATGGTGGCTCTCGCAAAAATCTACTTGACTATCACAAAGCACCATCTTTCAATGGATACGTGTCAGAATTTGACAGCAATCGGTCGATTGGTTTGTGAGTTACAGCATTGAGAGTGAAGCAACTTTTGTGATTGTGAAAAAAATGGAAAAAATCAATGGAAACAATGGCAAAATTTCCCGAAGTGGGCTTCGAATTGCTTCCGAATCCACCGTATTCTCCAGATATGGCCCCAGCGACTATTTTCTGTTTGCAGACCTGAAGAGAATGCTGGCTGGTAACCGATGATGAAGTGATAACCGAAACTGAGACCTATTTTGGAAAAACCGAAAGATTACTATAAAAATGATATCGAAAAGTTCCAAGATCGCTATAATCGCTGTATCGCCCTCGTAGGCAATTATGTTGAATAATAAAATTGAATTTTGCAAAAAAAAATAGTTTTACTGTGTTACCTTATAAACTTTTCAGCCGAACTGTTATATAGGATTGGCATGAAATGGCTGATAGCTTCTTCTATCTTTAAAAATAAAAATGGATCACCGAATGTGCTGATAAGCTCGAAACTCGAGGAAGGAATTGTCCCATTTAAGCCGTCTTTATTTTATCATAGTTTTGTGTATCAAACATGTAATCCATGTAACGGAGAAACATGTTATTTGCATGTGATTGAAAAATCCTGAACGAAAATTGTGTCTGAAAATAATTTGATATTATAATCACGAGTTTTGGTACAAATACTAGGGAATTTATAGTAAAAGTAATTTATAAAGGGTCAATCAGAAGATCAATCACGTGCGCTTACTAAGAAAACGTGAATGTTTGAAGGTATTGCTAACAAAAAATCTATTTTGGGCGTAACGAAGGTTGCCGGGTCAGCTTGTAGTACTATATTAACTTACATAAGGCTTTGTTCAACAATTTATATTCGCAGCAGAGTACCGAATATTCACAACCCAATACTGCTTAGAGAATTTTAGGCTGAATGTTTTGATGGACTTCCAGTCTTGCAGAGTACAATTAGTCTATGGTCAACGTAATGGTACGCTAGTTATAAAACAGTGCAGAATTCAGAGTCTAAGGCATAAATAAGTATCATCAGTAAAAGGGATCGTTCGAAGAGCGACTGACTTCAAAATAGTAGTGAGGATTACGAGTAGCACATTTTAAAATAAATCATATGTACACACTGTGGGAAATCCTCAAAAAAACTATGACAACAATTCTCATACTGGACGAATGAAAATTATACACCAGAAACGATGCCATCTCAGCGATAGCACAAGTTCTCAGATTCAACACTAAGAGTATAGAATTTAAAAAAAAATGATAGAAACTAATAGTTTTTGAACATGTGGTGTAGAAGCTTCAATCCATTTTTTTAAATTCAACAAATTTGTAAATATTTCGAATCTGGTATTTGAACGGTTTGGAAAGCACATCGGTGTTTTGCTAGGATAGTCCACCCAACCCACCTTTTAGCATTTAAAACCCCTTCCCCTTTACTTGCGAAGCCATAAGAAACAAAATTCGCCGCCATGGGTAGTAAATAAAAATTTAATGATTCGTAACATGCTCTCCATTATCCGTTCCCAGGACGCAAACGGCCGGGAGCGGACAAATTGGAACATATGTTATCGAATTTACTCAACAAACACCCATCTTCCGCTTCCTTCCCAATTTTTGCACCCATAGCTCCGATAAATCACCACACTTTTTGGCAGCGGAGTCCATCCACATATAGACGTACACACGAAGAAAAAAAATGAGCCAAACTTAACTTTTTCCCTACTCGTCTTCCAATAACCATTTGAACGTGAGAGAATTGACCAAAAGTTGGAGAGCATCCGGAAAAGACCACAGAAAGAAACACTCGAGCGCACACAGCCACACTAACGTGAACACGTCCATATTTATGTGTTGAGACAACTTTTTCCTTTCGCTACTTTCGAGCCGGGGGCCACAGTCTCTTGAGGAAAATTTATGGCTTAATTTTTGGGGACGCTCCTGAGCGAGATGGAGAGGGCCTTAAGCACACACCACTGGCCACTACTGAAAGCCGTTTTCATCGTCGACATCGTCGTCGTCTCTGGTGAGTGGTTGAATTGTAGTGGACCAAACACTTGACTGCCCTCTCGATTAAGTTTTATTGTTTTCGAAAACTTTGCCAACGGGCATCCGCTCGGCTTGGTGCAAGAATTACTGCCTCCGATCCTTCCGGCGGACCGTCCGGCTAAAAAGGGCTGGGCAAAGATTTACTGTTTGCGGAAAAGTTGAGACTTTCAACATATTTAGTGCCGGAGATAATGGAGAGTTTAAGCGGCATTCAATGGGGTGGAAATATTGAAGCGGAACCTCATCACTTGAATGTAATGAGTGGGATTGACAACAAGCTGAAAGTGTCGTGTCTAATCCATCGATCACATGAAAAGCTCGCGATGTCCCGCACCTCCACCCCGCTCCATCAGCCTTCAAACAAACACATAAATCTGATGAAAATTTATGACGCTGTAAACTTGTGTAATTATAAAATATCTAATTATCACACATGCGGCCCCTGGTTCAACCTTCTGCTCCAACACGCGAGTTATAAAGTGGATCTATCACGAATTGTGGAAGGTATGCGAGACCGGTGCCAGGGAACACGTACGTTCTTTTATTTATGGCTGCCGAAAAGCGCACGCGGGAGTTTCATTATCACGTCAACAACACACCTCCAACTTCTGCCTTCCGGAGCGCAAACCCACTCTTGCTTCAAATATTGCCATAAAACTAAGTTTGGTACGATATCATTAGCATGTATTCGGTTCGATGATGATAAGCACACACGCATTATATCTACCTGCAAACAAATTGGTATTACACAGATGCTCGACATCGGCTTGACATGGAATATTTTTACTTGACTGAAGATAGCTATTTATTATTTTTTGTAATAAAACTCTCAGCCCCAATTATAGCTGTCACTCTCGAATGTTCCCACTAATTAAAATAATCCGAACTGCAGAAGATCTCCATGTTTCCTGTTGGGAAATTAAATTAGCCCAAGCGTGAAGGATATTTCATACATCGCTCACACTTCGGATCTCCGCCCTGCATTTTTCACTCATTACATGCAGCGCTTCCTCCCGTTCAACTATTATGGCCGCTCGTGACTCGAGAATTGCCCATGTTTGTTCAAAATTCCAACACATCCCACCTCCCCCAACAATCGAGCCAAAGTGACATCCATTCATCTTCACACCTTTGCACACATCAACGCAAAACACCAGCCCCGGTTTTGTTGTCGGTAATCACAGCGAGTGACTTGGGCCTCCTGAAAAAATAACGAGCCGGTTCTGTGTTTGAGTCTCGTTCCGCCACCGTTTTTTGAAGATTGCATTCATGGCACAGGTCTTTGTGATAAGCATCCCGCGGAGGAAGGCCCACCAGGGAGGAGTTACGACTTCTCTGACTAATTAGAGTGTTGCATCACGCGCCCTGATTCCCATTGCTTTTAAGTGTCGAACCCGTCTTGGGGTGGGGTGGTGATTATTATTATAAGCAATTTCCACATTAACTGCTTTCATCCACGACGACTGGCGAACACCGTGGGCTGCGGAGCGGAAGTCTCGTCTAGTACAACGCCGAAGGAAGCAAGAACAGCAAGTGAGTTCCAAGTGAAACTTGGAACATTCCGAAATGTTTGCATGATGGTTTCTGGAACAAGATTCCAGTTTTTTAACGGCAATTTCATCAATATTTGTGAAGGGTGTACCGTTTAAAATTTGCACACAAAATTCATTCTCAAAATTCGAATTGTTGTCCGATTATCACCAAATTTTCAGGAAGTAAAAAGAAAAGCAATTTAAGTTAGTTTTGGCATCATTCATTTAATTTATTTCGCCTTTATATCCGAATGCGCAAACCTTCACCTTAATTATAGCAATAAGGTTCTATACGATTACAGAATCGACATGTTTTTGAATATTAACCCATGCTTTCTTCATTTCTTCTACATTCTTCACCACTTTAGGTCGTTTAGAAGTTGCCCCTTCATAATCGCCCAGTATTTTTCTATTGGGCGCAGTTCCGGGTTATTTGGGATGTTAAGAAATAGACAGCATTCACCTCATACCAATCTAGCACGTCCTTCGCGCAGTGGCATGATGCCAAATCCGGCCAGAAGATCGTCGGACCGTCGTGAGCAAGGATGGAAAACAAGGGAGCATGATGTTATTAACGATTAATCGCGATCTGTATAAACTGCGACTAACTATGAATCCTCTCCCATCGTAACAAAATGAAGTTCTCTGGGTAACTCTGAGTCGACCAATGCGTTTCTAGACTGACACCTCGCAGCAGGGATTTGCTCCACGAGAATGAGTATCTCTATTAGCGAATTCGTTTTTGTTCAGTTTCAACCCCAGTGCCGCACTAACTGCTGTCAAAACGTATTTTTATTCACTCAGTTGCGCACTCAGTGTCGCACTAGTTCGCCCCGAAAGCTGCTAGTTTCGCACTGAGATGCTTCACGGGTTGGCACTCGGGTTCACCAATACAACTATACTGAACTGTCAAGTTCCGAGTATTGTTTTGGAAAATCTAGAAATGAAGACTATGAAAATGGAAAAGCTACTGCTCTTGCTGTTGTATTATTGGAATCGTAATCCAATTCGGATTCTGATTTTGAAGAGTATAGTCGTGTAGACGGCATTAAGCTCCGTGTGCTTTCATTGGGAGGCGAAAATTATTATGGATATTCAGGAGGAATAAACATGCTCTCAAAATAAAAATTATGAATGAAAATTTACTTTAACGTATCGAATATTTATTTTATGTGATGAAATAAGAGGGTTTTTTCCGATATCGCAGAAACATTGAACGAAAACTGTGTCTAACGATGATTTTATATTATAATAGTAATTATTTGTGGAACAAACAGGAAATGCTACGACAAATGGTTAAGTGAGTGTCAGGACTACATGTGTTAGGTAATCAAACAATATGAAGTAAAAAATGTCATTCAAACTTTTATATTTTTACACTGCACTTGGCCCTTCTTATCTGATAGAGAATAATTTACCTCAGAATCACTAATATCGCCACCAGACGTCGACACTGTACATTTGTCGTCGCAAATATAAACAAATCAGACTATATAACGCACACCAACAAACCATCGCATTCGTGAAACTGAAAACGTTTTTTTATTACAGAGTCAGTGTGGCACTGACTCAGTTTTAAAAACGAATTCGCTATTAGTTTAATCACTAAATGTTACAAAAGTGATTGCTGACATTCATACAAGTATCTGAATGATCCTCTCATATTTGGTTATATGTTCGTGAGAGTTTACTTGCATGACACATTGTGTATCATTTGATTTTGATCGAAATCCAAACACTGTTAGCAATGGATGAAAAAGTTATATCTGAGTCACTCAATTTTTGCTCCATAAGATTCGTCTTGAGTAGCCTGAAATCTCTGAAATCTGTTTCACGAGTTCAATATAGAAGTCACAACAAATAGATTTGAAGGTCGGCTTCTTCTTCTCGATACAAACGTAAACATCCTCAGGCTTCTTCGGAAAGTCTTCAAAATCTTTCACATCAAGGTCAGCATCAGCGAATCGTCGCACGTAGCTCTCAAAACATAAGTTACCCGACATGATCAACAATAACATACTTGTCTCATTATAATGTTCGCAAAATTGAGAGCTTTCTGATTGAAAAGTGCAATTGACTTTATTGTTGAGCGGTAGAAAAAAATTTAGGTACAGCATAATCGGTTTAGTTATAGAATCGTTTAAATGAGTCAATATACGATTGGCAGACTGGTCATGGTCATACTTATCTTGGAACGAGAAGAATAGTTTAAGCTCTTCCAATCGCTCAAGATTCCGCTTAACAACTGCCATTTCGTTGCGTTCACCTTTTTTTTCAAATCAAGGTACCTATGTGTGCGCTGTAATAAATTCAATATTTAAAATTGAATTTAAAAAAAATCTGTAAGTTCTGTATTTTTGCTGAAAATCTGTAATTCTGCATATACAGATTCTGTAACTGAAATTTGGCGAAAAATCTGTAATGTACAGAATATTCTGTATATGTGGCAACCCTTTACTAACATTTAATTTCAATTGTTTAAATTTCAACCACCGAACGAGAAACTGATGATCATCGTTCAAATGTACCACGGATTCATTCAAGTCCTTAGCTGCGATAAACAGAACAGTGTCATCCACGAACAAATTAACATCACAAAAACGTAAAACTCGCCGAAAAAGGATGAAAAGAATAGACCCTAACCGCAAAATTAGTTTCTTTAGCCTCGATATTTTCTTTGGCGTCGTGCACAAATTACGTAACGCGAGAAGGGAGGGAAGGGTGGTCAAGGTTGCGTTACTTACTGTGTATTAGAGATAAGAAATTGCGTTACGTAGGGGGGAGAGGGTCCAAAATCCGCATTGCTAGCGTTACGTAATTTGTGCACGACGCCTTTCCGCTTTCCATTAACACCAGATACAGTGCGGTCTCACAAGAGTGTCCCTCTCGATATCCCGACTGTTACGGTATCAGCAAATTGTTATTATCTATATATTCCATCAGCTGGCCTTTCACTACAAGTTCTATTTTTTTCTATTGTGTGCAACAATAGTAAAAAGGATGGGAGTAATATGGACAGTGAAAAGTCTATTTATTCTATACACTGAAAATAATTTTCATATAGATTTTATGGCCGGTAACCAGATAAGGGCGATTCTACAATATTTTGGCTTAATTTATGTGCAGCGCATAATTAAGCCCGAATGATGCTAATTGATGTCCACTAAATTCAATAACAAGGTAAATTATTTTTATATGCAATGCTATGAAGTATAAATGGTTTCTATTTACAACTAAATTTTGCTTAGAATAGATTCTCTGTGTTTGTTTGTCCGTGTTATGACAACCATTCGTGATAAAAAATGACAGAACAACAAACGGTAACAATATCGCTCTCTGAAATGACTCTTGAAATTCTCAAACTTCCAGCAGAGCTGCTGCAGGTTTTCTTCGATTTTTCGAAATCGTCCAAAAAATGCAGATTTTAAAAACATATATTTTTGATTCGAATGAAAGTTTGTTTTCCGTTTGTGTTGGAGGAAATATGAGTTTTCCATAGCAAATGAGAATTTTTTGACTCAAGCGTAACTTTTGAAAAGGGCGTATCGATTTTAGTAGGAGAAATGTTTGACAATTTATATCTAAAAAACTATGAGTCGTACCGAAATAGTGTCTTAGAAAGAGTTATAGCGTATTGATGTTCTCGCCATTCTCGAGATATTTTAGAAAATATGTTTAATTTATTCTCTTTTTAATAGTAAATATTCCCTTTTAATATGTTTGTCGTGTTATACCGTCATGTTCATGAAATTTTATGAATTTGCTCATAATTTCCAACAACTTTTCCAAATACATCATTATGGTAAACATATATATTTAGGAGTTACGTTGGAAAACATTTGAAGACATGTGGGTTAACACAAAACGTAGCGATATTAAAAAATCTTTTTTTATCTTAATAGAAACTCCTAGCATATTATTCGTGTTACACAATCAAAACACGAACAGTAGAATTGAAATCCCAACAACAAATACACCTGGTTGATTCAACCGGACGTTATGGGTACAAATAGAATTAACTTGTTTAAGTTATGCCTAGATTATACCTGAAGTCAGGTTTAGAGATACCTCTGTACAGGTATATAAATTCAGGTACCTCTATAATGTATATAAAGTTACTCATATACAAACTTCGTTCATCATTCGAACAATCTTCCTTATATAGTAAATAACAGTATACCACAATGGACTACAAAAATTTTGTTTCGTGTTGTAGACCGTTTCCGAAAAACGGTAAGAAATGTTCATCTGAAAAAGTCACAGGAGGTTTGTGTCTGAGACACGACCGCATAGTTGACGTAGGATTCCGTTAGGCTATCTGTTGATTTAGAATATGTTTGAAGAATTACATCGTTAAACTCTTTGATAATGATTTGGTGGCCCTGAAAATTGCCGTTTTGTTTGGTTGTTGGGTTGTTGGTGTTGTCTCCACCAGTGTTTACCGAGTGATGATGACAGAAGGATGGTAAACAGTCGTTGGATGGTGCGTATCATATAAAAGACACCGAAGTAGAAAGAGATATGACGAAAACCGCCCTTTGTGATCCTAGACGAGATGCTCCTGTGGATGAAATAAAAAAAAACTCACCAATATAAGATAATTACCAATGCCGAACAAAATTATTAATTTTTCTCATCAGTAAAAACATGTTACTTTAATATGGAGAAAACATATTTGAAATGGAAAAGGTAATGTTATTTTATAATTATTACTTTCTGAGTGTTTATTCAACCCAATGTGAATTTTCATTGGACTAACAACACGTATACGATGTGTAGATCATATGGGGAATCTTTTTTCTAGAATTTCTTCGCTTTCCCAATTATTCTCGCCATATAAATTTTGCTTGGGTGAAATGAACACCACAAAACAGACTTAAACCAAATGACCCGTTCTCGAGCGGGAACACACCTTGAATTTTATTTATGAAAATTGAAATAAATCATGTCATATATCAAGTCATTTTTAACACAACTGCTACCATATACAATTTTACACTTACATTTGTGCTAAATTTTTCGCAATACACGATCGGTCATTGATATGAAATTTCACGAAGCAACTAACATTAAAGGTCCAAATTTAAATTCTATTTGCTAGAGTTTATCGTATCACTTACCTTACTTGCAATACATAAATGCCCCCGACTTGCATATATTTGCAATGCCGATTTCCCCCAGGCAGCTTGGTTTTGATGTCTCTGTTAGGGAACACATTTCGGCAGGAACAAAAGTTCTCCCTGCTTTTATGTATTTGCAATGCCGATTTCCCCCAGGCAGCTTGGTTTTGATGTCTCTGTTAGGGACCTGCCGCATGTGTCGTCAATTTCGACCAATCAGAAGTGGGTATTTCCGTTAGGATAGGGGTTGAGATTTTTCAATTGTTCGATAGTTAATTTTATAACATATAGTATTTTCTTCAATATAAAAAATTGTTATGGAGTGCCGAAATCGATTGACGCAAAAATTTCATCAATCCTTCATGAAATGACTGAGCAATAAGCGTTTGAAACTGGACAATTTTCACGATGTACTCGATTTTCGATTTTCAATTTGTACCCCAATATGTTCCCGAAAGACGTAATCCTACGTCAAAACGTTTCTTAACCGTGTCAATGATTGAGAAACTTAAGTCAATGGGATGCAATATCCTTTTAGATACATATTTAAAAATTTGCGGATCATGCCGTTTATCTGTATGCTCTTCCAAACCAAAGCAGTGTAATACTGTGGAGCAGATCAGTACAGCAGTAGGAAATACTTTAGAAGAAGTTTAGTTTCAATAGTTTCAGTCGTTTCAGCATCTTCGCAAGATTCCCAAAACAGCAATATACCAGAGTATTCCCGAGCGTACAACATTGAGCTATTCAACGAGGAATTCGCCGGTATTAACGTTTCACCAATAATGACGAAAAGACTAGTTACCTCGAACAAAAATTCAAAGAAATTTCTAAAGGTATTAAAAAAAATCTATTTTCCTTTTCACACGAAGAAGACGAAGAGTCGAACTTTAAACAAAAGGCAAAAGAGTTTGATGAGATTATCAATCAGCACAAAGAAAAATTTGACCACACAGAGACAACAAGATCAGAAAAAGTTAGAATTTTAACAGTTTTGCCTAAGTCTTGGTCCATGCAAAAAATGGAGAAGAATTTGGCGTTAACAAATATATGGCAATTCAAGCCAAAAAACTGGCAAATGAAAAAGGTGTATTATCGACACCACATAGCAAATATAGACCACGTTTAGTTGAAGATGTTAAAAATCATGTTATTTTATAATGACGACGATATCAGTCGATCATTACCTGGAGAAAGAGACTATGTTTCTGTAGCCAAAGCTGGGAAGCGTCAACACAACCAAAAAAGGTTATTAATAACATCATTACGGGAAACTTTCAACAGATTTAAGGAACCTAATCCAAATTGCAAAATTGGATTTAGCTCTTTTGCATCAATGCGTCCGAAGCATTGCAAATTGCTGAGTAGTTCACGAAACCATAACTTTTGTGTTTGTACATTCCATGAAAATGTAAATATAGTCTCAAAAAATATTCCTTTAACATTGAAAAAATACTAAAAAATACTATGTAACATATCAAATAGATCAAAATACTGTTACCTTCGTGAATGTAAAAAATGCCCAACAATGGACGAGTTTGGAAACTAGTTTCTAGATGAGCTTCCGGAACGCAATTTAATTGAAATCACTTATGCACAATGGATTTCTACTGATCGATGCGACATAGAAACTCTTGTAAAACCGGTGGAAGAATTTGTATCGTATTTCTGCGAAAAAAAATAGAAAAATTACTTACTCATGATTACACAACGGTCCACATTTCTTAACAATTGAAAAGCTAATTTGCAAGAAAATGAGGTTGTTGTGATTTGCGATTTTTGCGAAAATTATTCATTTGTGCTTCAAGATGAAGTTCAAAGTCATCACTGGAACAATGATCAAGCAACAATCCATCCATTCGTTGTTTATTATAGAGATGAAAAAGGTTCTCTGGCAAATATAAGCTTTGTAGTTTAATCTGAAGTTTTAAGTCATGACACAATAGCTGTGCAAGTATTTATTTCAAACAAATGCAGGTAAAAAGAATAAAATTCATGTCGGATGGTGCTGCATCCCAGTATAAAAATAGGAAAAAGTTTGCGAGTTTATGTCAGTTTAAATCGAAATACGACATTGACGCTGAATGGCATTTTTTTGCAACATCACACGGCTAAGGACCTTGTGATGCAATTGGTGGTACATTAAAACGGATGGCAACAAGAGCTAGTTTGGCTAGGCAGCATGAACATCCGATTACGAGTGCAAAAACGGTATTTGACTGGGCTAGTAAGCGAAAAGAAGACAATCTTACAAAATTGTCATTTTCATATATGTCACAAGAAGAATATGATCAGGGTGTGGAAGAGTTGAGTAGCATGTATGACAACACCAAACAAATTCCAGGTACCCAAAAGTATCATTCTTTTGTACCTGTATCCGAGAATGAAGTAGCAGCAAAGTTGTACTCTAACGACAATGCAGCAAGTTATCATAATGTGTATAGAAATATAAGAAAATAATGAAAAAATTCTAGTATTATTATTAGTATCTCTTAAATTCCGATAAATATAGGAATTATTTGACCAAATTGTAGAGAATTATATTTTTTCCTTTTATAAATGTTGTGTTCTGTTGGCGCAACATGTATAACATGTTAAAAGTTTGTATTAAGATAAAAAAAAATTTAATATCGCTACGTTTTATATTAACCCACATGTGTTCAAATGATTTTCAGCGTAACTCCTAAACATATATTTTTACCATGATGATGTATTTGGAAAAGTTGTTGGAAATTATAAGCAAATTCATAAAATTTCATGAACATGACGGTATATCACGACAAACATATTAATAGGGATTTACTATAAAAGAGACAATAAATTAGATATATGTTTCAAAATATTTCGAGAATGGCTACATTTAGAAGGAGATTTATAATGAGCTTTTTTGTTTTAAATCACCTCAGGAATCATAATTTGTGGCTAAAAATGATTGTTAACAAATAAAAATTCGAAGTTTCGAAAATTCATAAAATTCGATGTTCTACAAAGTTCGTCAAAAATAGTTTTACCATCTTGGACCCATTTTTTTAATTTTCTACATGACTCCTATTTTATATGAAAATATTTGAAAAAAAATTAAAAATATGTATTTTGGATATTGAAAAATAAAGTTTTTTTTGCAAATAAAAAAGAGTACTATTTTTTTTTCTCAGTGTATATTTTTTTCATGTTTAGACATCAATACTCTATAACTTTTTCTAAGACACTATTTCGGTACGACACACAGTTTTTGAGATATAAATTATACTAAAATCGATACGCCCTTTTCAAAAGTTACGCTTGAGTCAAAAAAATCCCAATTGCTGTGGAAAACTCATATTTTCTTCAACCCAAACGGAATACAAACTTTCCTTCGAATCAAAAATACCCATGTTTTGTCATTTGTCGATTTCATTTGGAATTGCTCGTAGATGAAATTTTATAGCGTATTTTCACATGGTATCAAGATACCGTAAGATTACAGAAGCCTCAGCTTCAGTAAGGTTTACCTGCCTCAGCGTATGATTATTTCCTTTGGTCTGAACCAGCTGAAATCTCTACTGGAAAACTCTGTCACGGGAAAATCACTCATGGAAAGAAGTAATACGGGAGAATTCGCCAACCCAAGGTCAGAAAGAGCTTGTAGGCATAATAGCGGAGTTTTGGAATCAAAACCACGGACGATCTATTGGACGACTACGTCTCATAAATTGTTCATTTATTCAAACAGGAAAAAAGGTAATTAACAAACAAACAAAAAAAAACATGAATTGCACAACAACAATTAATCTACATGATAAACCTTTAAATGATTTTTCTTACGGAGATTAAATGTTACGTAAACCTTTTTTGTGACTCTCTCAGGAATTATATTGGGCTGTCAAAAAAGTCCTGCGGTATTTCCGCGAGGTGTCGTTGTAAGAGCGTAGTTCTAGTTGTATTCATTGTATCGAGTCATACTATAGCTTGTTGGAAAGGTATTTTTGCGCGCTATAATATAGTCCTTGACAGTGTTTTGCTTGGTTAAGTCGTTCGTGAGTTATAGTGTCGCAAATATGGAGTAAAATAAAGAGAAAATCCGACATATTTTACAGTACTACTATGACAAAGGCAAAAATGCATCTTAAGCTGCCAATAAAATTTGTGCAGTTTATGGACCCGATACAGTTTCCATTTTCACCGCACAACGATGGTTTCAACGTTTTCGTTCTGGTGTAGAAGTCGTCGAAGATGCGCCACGCTCCGGCCACGCTGTCGTCGAAATTGCCATAAAATCGCTGAATTAGCCGAGAAAGACCGGCATAGTAGCAGCCGTAGCATCGGCCAAGAGCTGGGGATAAGTCATCAAACCGTTATTAACCATTTGAAGAAGCTTGGATTCACAAAGAAGCTCGATGTATGGGTGCCACACACGTTGACGCAAAAAAACATCTTTGACCGTATCGACGCATGTGAATCGCTGCTGAATCGCAACAAAATCGACCCGTTTCTGAAGCGGATGGTGACTGGCGATGAAAAGTGGGTCACTTACGACAACGTGAAGCGCAAACGGTCGTGGTCGAAGCCCGCTGAAGCGGCTCAGACGGTGGCCAAGCTCTCATTAACGGCCAGGAAGGTTCTGCTGTGTGTTTGGTGGGATTGTCAAGGAATAATCTATTATGAGCTGCTTCCCTATGGCCAAACGCTCAATTCGGACCTGTACTGCCAGCAACTGGACCGCTTGAAGGTAGCACTCATGAAGAAGAGGCCATCTTTGATAAACAGAGGCCGCATTGTCTTCCATCAGGACAACGCCAGGCCACACACTTCTTTGGTGACGCGCCAGAAGCTACGGGAGCTCGGATGGGAGGTTCTTTTGCATCCGCCGTATAGTCCGGACCTTGCACCAAGTGACTACCACCTGTTTTTGTCCATGGCGAACGAGCTAGGCAGTCAGAAGTTAGCCACAAAAGAGGCCTGTGAAAATTTGCTATCCGAGTTTTTTGCCAATAAGGAAGCGAGCTTCTATAACAGGGGTATTATGAAGTTTGCATCTCGTTGGGAACAAGTCATCGAACAAAACGGCGCATATTTGACTTAAAACAGATGATTGTAACTAATTTTATGAACAAATGAAAATTCAAAAAAAATACCGCAGGACTTTTTTGACAGCCTAATATTTTATTCGTCGGTGTGGTAGCAAGCGCAACCCTGGAGGAAAGATCTAAAAAAATCAAAATTTTTAATCTCAAACAAAAAAAGGTTCATGAGAAATCAGAGGAAGCTTATGAATCATAAAATTTTGAATCAAGTTCTTTGGAGATTATTGTCGTATTTTTATACTGATACTAGCTAACCCGGCAAACGTTGTTCTGCCATATAAATTACTTCTAGTGAATATTTTGACTGTTGAATAAAAAATAACTAATGTATTGCAATACATGTGTGTTCAAATGTTTAAACGATCTATAAAATTTATTGTTTATGATCGATGAAGGATAGATTCCACGTGAATATCGAGCAGATACGTGAAGATTTGACCGTGTATTGCATTGGACCGTGGGAACTTCCCGAACCTGAGTGCGATGTGGAGATGGAGATGAGATCTATGATGTACAGAGAAATGGACCGGATCGATCGGATCTCAGGATTCGTCTTTTGCATTCAGAAATCTGATCATTCGTGCTATGAAATGTAGCAATCTTGCCTCGTCGCAAAATAAACTTCAAAATAAGTAATCCGTATCTGTGGAGCAATTTAATCTGTGTCAAATTAGCAGACACGAAAATAATTTTAAATTGCTTAAATTTGGATGAAAATCATTACTCGATGTTGTTTAAATACTTAGAAAACAGTCCGAACTCAACGATTCTTCTATAAATCTTGTATACATCCAGCAACATGTTGGACGAAATACGTGTAATTTTGTAATAGAACGTGCTGTCGTTTGAACAAAGGCTGTGTAGGTGTTACTCATGATAGCGTCTCGCTATCATTCCTCGAACCGCTTCAGTTGATTGTCTCATAGGAATCGCAGCCGTTCGCTCTCTACCTTTGCGAATATGTTGACCATGGATTATTGACACAGCTCAAGACATCTTAGAATGACGTTGTCCTGACTGCGCCAATACATCAAACGACACACATAAGAATCCATCGAGGACACTCTTTTGTTTGTTTCGTCTCCTCCAACCACATAATATTAAAATATTAATTCAAAATTTGTAATGATGTTCCTAATAATTAAAGTAACTGTGGCGCATTGGATCTACACACGTGCTCTTCAATCGGTTTTTTATCAGGATTGACGAAAATAGCGTGACTGTTATTTTGCATTCCGAGCATGGGTGTGATTAGAATAATTTCAATAATTCATTGTGCTCATCCAAAAAGGCTTCCAGCTCGCCGGCGATATTCCTAGTTTTAGTCGAATTGAGGTTACTTGCGTATGTGTAGGTTGAAATTCGATGAAGAGGACGAAGTGCCATCTGGCATTAAACAACGTAAATAAATTCGTCCTGTTTAAAAAACGAACGACGAATCAATTATTTGGTATCGTTTATATAAAAATACATATATCGCGATAAAAAAAGGAGATGAGGATGAAAATTGGTTATATATGGTTATAAGTTTTTTTTTCAAGCCAAATTTATGCAAAAAAAATACGAAAACTAAGTTATTCAGATTTTATTTGCATGGGAGCACCCTAATCGGTATCAAATATAAAGTAATAGGTACCCTAGCGGTATTATATATAGTTTACGACCTATTCTCATGCCTACCAAGTTTTTTGAGTGTAATATCATTAAAATCGGTCGAGCCGTTTCGGAGGAGTTTGACCACGAACATCGTGACACGAGAATTTTATATATAAGACTAGTATAAAATGAATATTATTATTAATCTAAGGTTAGTCTTATGGAAGCAATAGAATTCCTTCTACAATTTATTTAAGTTATTTAAAACGTAGGTGAACAATGAATTGTTGGTGATTTTAATGATCATTTTGAAGCCATCTCAAGCCAATAAGCCATCATATGAAGCCATCTCTATGACATAACTAGATTAAGCGATATTGATGGGCCTCCAATATTTGTTCATAATGCCATGAACAGACTTTTGTTCCGAAAATCTCATGAATGGAACATGAAGATGTTTAGGTGTTAATAATTATTTTAAGAGTAATATGTTATCAAGTTCAATAATAAATGTACAATGCCATGCATTTTTGTTTCCCTCTCGAATAACACAAGTAGGGAATAAGAATGTTTCAGTATTTTTGCTTTTTATAATAAGGAATATGAATAACGTACACAATTTTCATATAATTCCTGACGATATTGCATTGCAATATTGCAACATTGCTGAAATTGACTTTTTCCCTATTTTGAGTTATATAAAGTAAAAAGAATACATTTTGAGTACAATGAATCCATTATTATATGCAACCGCACATAAAATTAATTTCCATGTGCAAGATTCATCTAATCATGCGCGGCTAGATTGCAAAAAAAATATGTGTCGTACAGATAAATCTGATATGAAAATTTTTCTCGGTGTACCTAAGAAATGGCTCGCGTCTATAAACGAAAATTAAATCGTTAAATGTGCGGCTGAGTGTAGCCAACACCGAAATAATTGAGTATATCTTCGTTTATATTGCTGAGAAGTACGATATTACTTCTAGAAGGATTAGTTCGATTTATTTTTTTAATTATTTGAAGAATATTCAATATAATTTCATACCTGGGTTGAATTATGTTATTCCACATGAGTTTCCGAGGGTACAATCGATGTTCTTAACATGTCCGTATTCTTTAACATGTTCTTTAGTGTGTTTTTCGGATTTGTCGTGAATAATCGCGAAAATACATCCCCCAATATAATTTTCACCAATATCCATTGTGTAGCGATTTTCTTCCGATTCGATAATCCCGACCAAGTGATGCTGGTCACCAGAGAACCAACGAAGCAACGCTCTCTAATTTCCAGTGTGACTTTGTCGCTCCTTCCATTTGCCCAGTGGGGCCACTATTTCTCCGGGAATCACCACACCGATCGTCTGATTTTAATTGAAATCTATAAAAACGACCAATCAAACGAAATTGATTCCTCTCGGCCCGGTGATTATCCGAGGCGAGGTCCGTCCTCCAGTGTTATTTCCCACCGCCAATTCGCTCGAACGCAAAAACTACCAGCGCACAAGTTGTAGTAGTTGTAGCATCAACAGAACGTCCGAATGGCTATAATTGTAATTGTTTCATCCCAAAATCATCATTAAAGGAACAACCAATTAACAGTAAAAAAAATTCTGTACAGCTCCAATGTGTCGATACGGTTCAGGATAGTGGTGGATGGAAATGGAAATCGCCGTAAAAGTAAATCGTTTTCCATCCGCATCGGGGATTAGTGCCGGATGGGAAAGCGAAATCAGCGGTCGGGGGAAATGTACCGGCTATTCTATAGATCCATTTTCCCCCGTCCAGTCACAGCTCGCAGCCGTGATCCTAATCAAGTGGGTGAACTATTAATTGTCTTGTTGCTTTAACTGCCTCCGTTCGGTAGCAATTATTTCGGGGATAAAAATGGCAACCATACAACGGTTGAATAGATCGAACCAGCATCCGTGCTCGGAACTTTAACATTCTGAAAACTTACCGAAAGTGATTTATCGAAGCGATTCATCCCCCTGAACCTCCACCACTGAAATCAATAAACTGTTCTCATTTGTGATGTTTTATTATGGTCCCCATTTCAGATTACAAAAATTGCTTTTGGAGGAGATTAATTGATTCCTTTTGTGAGATGATTCCAATAAGATTCTTATCACAATTCGTCCGCAGTTCCATCGGTTGCCTACTTCGATCGTAAAACGCTGGGGAAATACGGATGATATAAATGAAGACGCCTTGAATTATGTTGGAACGGGAGCGAAGTGTGCGTTTGAATGCTTGAATGAAGAGAATGAGATAAATTACTTGCATGCAAGCTTTTCCAGATTAAGACTCATAATCAGGGATGTCAGGTAATTTTTTTCAGATATCTTCAGACGGCACGAAAAAACCTGTAATGAAAATTGTCTTTGCTTGTCTTTTTCAAAATTATTAATGCAATCTTCTCTATCATGGTAGTACCATATATAAGTAATGATATAAACATAATATAATTCATTTCCTTTTACTGTAAATTCCCTAGTAATTCTACCAAAACTCGGCATTATGATATAAATTTATTCTTAGACACGATTTCACATGAACTTCTTTACATGGAATACATGTTTCATACAGGATAGTAAATTCTCATTCATAATTTTTATTTTCGAAGCGCTTTATTCTCCCTGAGAGTTGATTGCCATTTTCGCTTCACACCAACGGAACACGATACTTGATAACGCAAACGCGAAATCCAATTGTTCTAACAACGATGTCATTATAGAACATATGGGAATAATTTTGACGTAGAACTACGTCGCTCATTAAGGGTGCCAAATCAAAAAAAAAGGTTACATTTTTATGAAACAAAGTTAACGTTAATAACTATTTTTGCCGCCAACGGATTTTGGCGGAAATTTTCTAAGACTTTTTTGATATACTATGCATTACAATCCCATGGTGTGTAAATGATTAAAATTCATGAAAATTATAAGCGTTTCCATTTTCCCATACATTTGTTCTGTCCATTTGTGTGCTTCCCCAAACAGAGCTGTCAATAACGAGCAACGAAGGGGAAATCGTAAAACTTAAAGTCTCCGTGAACAAAGGCCAAATTACTAACTCTAGCATTAATAACTGCCTCTAGCATTGTAATAATTGCATCAAACTGACGCCATTGCATTAAGGTTCTGAGCTATACAATTGTGTTGGGAATCATCAAGCTAGGATATCGTCAGCTCACCAAGAAAATAAATGTTCTGGAATTTTGTCAGTGATTTGGTTTCGCATGACGGTAAGAAAACTCTCTCCACAAAGGATGACAGCTAAGCTAATCTAGACTGGCAATATTAACAGAAAGGGCTTCTGTTGAGAAGAGCGCAAAACGGAGATAAGCTTGGGTATATTTAGATGCTTCAAGCCATCGATATATGGATATTTGTTTGCGTACGTGCGTGCTTCATAACCCGTTCGTAAAAATAGTTCATCTTCGCTACGCTGAAACCCCATTTGTATCTGCTCCCGTGTGCATTGGCCCTGTAACGATGCAACAATCACCTATTTTTTTTATGCTATGATTGCCGATTGTTTTGTGTTACAAATTATGCAGTCGTAATGATAAATATAAACAAGGAGGGGAGATAGCGGGAGGGAAATATTTACGCTAGGGTATTAGGAATGAATCTCTGCTGAGGCAAATATTCAGCCTTTTTTCAAGCAGTTAACATTGTTTGTTTTCTGTCATCAATGCATTGAACTGACGCTATGGTGAAGCGGGTGTTAAGGTTGTGCACCAAAAAATTATTTGGGAAAAACCAAGTTATTCTATAAGTTATATTGAGTTATTAATTTATTTGTGATCGCTTGCCAGTCGCAATACTGCTTCAACTAGGATTGCATTTGCGCAAATCTTGATCATAATGAAGCAGTGCTGCTCTTTTCGAGGTTGTTGAGATTAACAGATAGAGTTAATTTCGTTTATTTAGCCACCAAGAAAGTAAATGTCGTTCTGTAATTTTGTATGTGACTTGGTTTCGCTTACCAGTAGCAAAACTTTCTCCACTAAGGATGACAGCTGCGCTTATCTCGAGCAAAGTATTGTTCTGCGAGCACAAGAATGAATCATCGAACAATTATCATCAAATGATTTTACAATAAAAAAAATTCAGAGCGATCAAATTGGTAGAATGGTTATTTCAAAATTTTCGTTGCATTATAAAATAATATCCGCAGTTATAAACAAGCGACTTGAATTAAACCACAGCGTAGTTCTACGTCAACAATGCGGTCGTGTCTTGAACATAACCTACTGTATTTTTTTTTTTTTCTAAAATTTCGTAGCATTATAAAATAATATTCGCAGTTATAAACAAGCGACTTGAATTAAACTACATCGTAGTTCTACTGTTCAGGAATCCGCAAATTAGACTCATTCAAGAATCCAAATGATGCCCCCAGAAAAACTGTTTGGTATATGAACTGAACTGAACTTCAAACTGGTTGTAAGAGTTGTAGTGGTAGCAAAAATCCGAAACCAATGATTAACAATACTTTCAATTTACGATAGTAAACTCATGAAGAAAAAAAATAGATAGGTATTCCAACATTAACACGAAAAACTCGACATTCTCTGGTTTTCTTGTATCGATGTTCATAAATGTACAATAAAATAGATGAAACTGTCCCTACAGAAATATTATTCTGAATATTTTAGCTGAATACGATTAGAAGCCATCATGTTACAGAGTATTTCAAACATAAGTTTAAATCGCAAGCTTGCCTTGCCGATATTATACGATATTATTGCCTTTTACTGTGAGCGCTGCCTCGTGAACTTTGAGTGGATTGAACTGATCCCAACGGGTGCTGCTTATCTATTGGGAAAAGGAAATGGGCAAATGAATTTGAAGAAGTATAGATATGCGTGAGTCAACCCTTTTGAGTCTCTTAATCAGCAGTCAGTTTAGTACTTTTATTGGAAAACTTTCGACATTACCAACATACTCAATATTATATTCTACATAATAGAGACGTGTATTGAATACAATATGATTAGACCACAATATTTCAAATAAATTCTTAATCAACGTTAAGTTCCTTAAACTAGATTGCCGTCGAAACATTAGGGATAAGATAGTGTCGCCGTCTTCCTATCTCCTCTTTTGACGTAGGACTACGTCTTTCATTTCTATACCGGGGTGTAAAATCAAAGTTTCGAAAACGAAAGCGTTACGCCGGAGACCGAGATTTTGAGCGTTAATAGCTCCTAAACAACTGAACGAAATGGTATGATAAACACTTCATTTGAAAGATAAAATGTCTACGCGTTATATACTTGTTACTTTTTCATCCAAAAACTTGTTTCAATAGTCTTAAAATTGATTTCAAAACAGGTTATTGAAATCACCAATCGGTATATAAGCGAGCGGCGCTCGGAAATCCACTCAGTTCTAATTGAACAGCGATTGGAGCATGTTGTCGCTGTTGCGGTGAAGCTCTTTATTTATCATGAAAGCGCGGATGAAGGGTTTCACCAAGAGCCTGTTTGTGCACCCTAGGCCAGAAGGGAATCTATCAGGAGGAGAAAGATGCCACAAACGGTTCCCTGGGAAGACATCGCTACAAACACATACACGCGCGGCTATTAACAGGTGGTTATCGAGTTAGCATTAACCACTGGTGGGCTTCCAGTATCGAGGAAAATGTGAAAATATCTAATCGTTACTGAAAATAATCTGCCAGTTCCTCTGGGAATTTTCAAAATATATTCATGTGAAAGAGTTTAATTGAATGTTTTCTATCCATGTAACACTGTGACCAAATACATTTGGTTTTGTGGTTTTTCAATCAATCGCAATTAACAGGATAGCTTCAGAAGATTATTCTTCCCCATCAGTAGAATATTTCCGTATCCAATATTGTATGCGCCCGCAATCGATTCTTGCTCTGTCGCCGAAAGTTCCGAGCTCAGAGAGTTCATTCCCCTCTAGTTTGCCTTCCAAATTGCCATCGTAAACCACACCTTCTCTCGATTCAATCACACAAAAATCATACTTGAGCGATATTCTGGTGGTGAGACACATTCATTTTTCGTGAGGACATCGACAAGACAACATCGTTGCCTAACGTGCTGGAGGAGGTGGACGGCGAAGGATCGACACATACACGCGCAGAATTCTTTCCGTTTGGATGCCATTCAGCATCGAGAAAGTTCCGGAAAGATCTAATTATTGCTGGGAAATAATCAGCCAGTTCCTCTGGGAATTTAAAAATACATTCATGTGAAAGAGTTTATTTTAATGTTTTCTATCCATAAAATATCCATATAATGCATTTGGGTTTGTGATTTGTCAATCAAGTACAGTTAGCAGGTTAGCTTCTGAAGATTATTCTTCAGAACAAGGTTTTTCGTATCCTATATTGGATGCATAAAACCTTGTGCCTCCAACGTAACGCTCTCGTTTTCGAAGTCTCCCAAATATTAATTTATTCATTCATTCAGAATGGATTTAGATTCAACTTCAAACAAATGATCTCTAAATCAACGATAGTCCTACGTCACCCTTGCGGTTATACCATAGATATAACCCACTTCCTGTTTTTTCAATAGTCTTAAATTTGCTTTCAAAATAGGCTATTGAAATCACCAATCGGTATATAAGCGAGCGCCGCTCGGAAATCCACTCAGTTATAATTGAACAGCGATTGGGGCATGTTGTCGCTGTTGTGGTGAAGCTCTTCGTTTACCATGAAAGCGCGGATGAACGGTGTCACCAAGAGCCTGTGCACCTTAGGCCAGGAGGGAATCTATCAGGAGGAGAGTGATGCCACAAACGGTTCCCCAGGAAGAGATCGGAGCAGCCGCCACACACAAAACGCGCGCGGGACTCTTCGTTTGGATGCCATTCAGCATCGAGAAAATTCCGGAAAGATTCAATCGTTGCTGAAAAATAATCTGCTAGTTCCCCTGGGAACTGAAAAATACATTCATGCGAATAAGTTCATATTAATGTTTTCTATCCATGTAACACTGCGACCAAATATTGTTCAATTAAGTGCTATTAACAGGTGGTTATTGAGTTAACTATAACCACTGGTGGGCTTCGAGTATTGAGGAAAATCTGGAAAAATCTAATCGTTGCTGAAAATAATCTGCCAATTCCCTGGCAATTGAAAAATACATTCATGCGAAAGAGTTTGTTGATGAAGTCGCTAATTGTGGATAATGGAAATCCAACGTGCCCCACGATTTTATTTTAGTCTTATCAATGCCCTAGACTAATGAAGGAGAAGTGTGATAACTGCTAACTGCTTGCCTTGCCTAATTATTCTGAAATAAAATTTACGTTAATAACTATTTTTCTGCGAACGGATGTTAACGATTTGCATACCAATCGAATCGAAAATTTTCTAAGATTTGTTTGATATGCTATACATTACAATCCCATAGTCTGTATATGGTTTATAATTGATGAAAATTGGAAGCATTCTCATTTCCCCATACATTTATTTTGTCCATTTGTGTGCTTTCCCGAATAGAGCATCAATAACAGGCAACTTATGCAGCCGCTAAAATAGATGCAGCGAAGGGGGATAGCGAAAAGAGAATATTTGCGAAGTAAACTACACCCTTGAAATAGTAAGTAGCGCATCGGCTCTGTTCTGATTCAACAAGCTCCTAGCTTTGTTGACGGTTTTGACCGAGAGTCGAGAAACTATTTTTCATAAACAGTCATTCTCGCGCATTCTCGAAGTTTCATTTTTAACCCTGCAACTGTGTACATCTATTAGACGTGTGTTTGATGCTTGTTGAATGACGATGCACGGAACAAGAAATATTGTGCCTCTCGTTGCCTCTCGATTTTGCCCATGCCTCTCGTTGAATACTCAGTGCAATTCGTGCATTGCTATAAAGAAACAAATTGCGACATATGAAGTGTATTGTTCTCGCAAAGGCAAGAAAGAATCGTTGCTTCTCGAAATGATTCTATAAAACCACGCAAGCCATCAAACCTTTTTGAGGCCCCGGAACTTTTTACTAAAGAGTTATTTATGGAATTTTGACGTATTCGCAAATAATATCCGAAATGATAAACCAACAAAATTTAAAAAAAACAGGAAGTGGGTTATATCTATGGTATAACCGCAATGGTGACGTAGGACTATCGTTGATTTAGTGATCATTTGTTTGAAGTTGAATCTGAATCCATTCTGTATGAATGAATAAATTAATATCGAAAACGAGAGCGTTACGTTGGAGGTACAAGGTTTTATGCATCCAATATTGGACACGAAAATATCCTACTGATGGGGAGGAATAATCTTCAGAAGCTTTCCTGCTAATTACACTTGATTGAAAAATCACAGAACCAAATGTATTTGGTCACAGTGTTATATGGTTAGAAAACATTAAAATAAACTCTTTAGCTTGCATGTTATTTTCAATGCCAAGGGGAACTGGTGGGAACTTATTTTGCAGCAGCGATATTCTTCGGATTCTTCTCGAAGTCCACCACCAGTGATTAATGCTAACTCGATAACCACCTCCTAATTGGACTAGATTGAAAAATCACAAAACCAATTTTATTTGGTCGCAGTATTATATGGATAGAAAACGTTAAAATAATCTCTTTCGCTTGAATGTAATTTGCAATTCCAAGAACTGGCAGATTATTTTACAGCAACGATCACTTCTTTCCAGATTCTTCTTGATAACCAGCAAACGTAAAGAGTTGCGCGCGTGTATGTGTGTATGGCGGTTGCTCCGATGTCTCAAGCGGAACCAATTTTCGATGCTGGTATTCTCTCGGTCGTCTTCTCTTTCTGATGGATCGGCTTTTCTGCGCTCCGTCACAGTCCCAAACAAACTGAATGCGTTTCGGGTCAGGTCAGGCGATATAATAAATCCTTCGATCCCTCTCCGTCCAGCTCATCCAGCCCGTTCAGTTCGTTCAGTTCGGTCAGCTCGTTCAGTAACGATGTTGTCTTGTCGATGTCCTCACGAAAAATGAATGCGATCACCACCAGAATATCGCTTAAGTATGCTTTTTGTCCGTGATTGAATCGAAAGAAGGTGTGGTTTACGATGGCAACCACACCGCGAATGAACTCTGAGTTTGACACTTTCGGCGACTGAGCAATAATTGATTGAAAATTATATGATTTTCGCGATGCGAAACATTTTCCATTGCGCGCGCAAACTGTATTCGATACGAAAATATTCTACCGATGGGGGAGAATAATCTTCAGAAGCTTTCCTGCTAATTAATTGCACTTGATTGAAAAATCACAAGACCAATTGTATTCGATCGCAGCAGTACTATGTGGATAGAAAACATTAAAATAAACTCTTTCGCATGAATGTATTTTTCAATTGCCAGGGAATTGGCAGATTATTTTCAGCAACGATTAGATTTTTCCAGATTTTCCTCAATACTCGAAGCCCACCAGTGGTTATAGTTAACTCAATAACCACCTGTTAATAGCACTTAATTGAACAATATTTGGTCGCAGTGTTACATGGATAGAAAACATTAAAATGAACTTATTCGCATGAATGTATTTTTTAGTTCCCAGGGGAACTAGCAAGGCAAGCAGTTAGCAGTTATCACACCTCTCTTTCATTAGTCTAGGGCATTGATAAGACTAAAATAAAATCGTGGGACGTATGATGAAGTCGCTTATTGTGGATAATGGAAATACAACGTGCCCCACGATTTTATTTTAGTCTTATCAATGCCCTAGACTAATGAAGTAGAGGTAACTGCTAACTGTTACTTGCCTAATTATTTTCTAGCTTTTAGTACATTACTATGTTTAATCACAATTAAACCATTTAATTTAAAAAGTTTTTTTTACTTATTTTATTTTCTACTTTTTAGTACATTATCTGTACATGTACAGTTTAGTACAGTCAAAAAATTTCATTTGATAGCGATGTTGTGTGGATTGCAGAAAATACATAGTGTGTTCTCCAAGTCAAGTTCGTTCGTTTGATACACATATCTCAATCAACCTTTTTTTTGAGATGATATGGATTCAGCTATTTTGTAGCGGCGGCCAAATTGGATTTTTCACGATAAGCATTTTTAAATGACAGCAGAGATAAAGGTATTTTATAAATTTCGTCAGTTCCTATTGGTCAAATTTCTATTAATGTAGGACAACCTTAAAGACATACGTTTGTATATACATACGAACAGCTCAAGCTAAATAAAACCGTTTAGTAAAGTAATT
Source organism: Toxorhynchites rutilus septentrionalis (assembly GCF_029784135.1). NCBI lineage: Eukaryota > Metazoa > Arthropoda > Insecta > Diptera > Culicidae > Toxorhynchites > Toxorhynchites rutilus. The sequence continues at coordinate 303,411,105 of NC_073746.1, read as the reverse complement.
TGCTATTTTGTGATTGCGGCCATCTTGGATTTGGAGTTTTCATAATCTACTGTGATCTATTAATCGGGTTTTGAGAACATATGCAGCCCGCCATTTAATAGTAGCAGCCATCATAGATTTGCATTTTTAATGAATAACTGTGTTCTACTAGTCAAACCCTTTCATTTGATACCCATATTAATCGGGTTTTGAGAAAATATGCAGCCCGCCATTTGATAGTAGCAGCCATCATAAATTTGTATTTTTCATGAATAACTGTGATCTACTATTCAAGCCCTTTCATTTGATACCCATGTTAATCGGGTTTTGAGAAAATATGCAGCCCGCCATTTGATAGTAGCAGCCATCATAAATTTGTATTTTTCATGAATAACTGTGTTCTACTAGTCAAACCCTTTCATTTGATACCCATATTAATGAAGTTTTGAGAAAATATGTAGTTCGTCATTTTGTAGCGGCAGCCATCTTGGATTTTAATTTTTTTTTCAAATAACAGTATTCTACTAGTCAAGCTCATTCATTTGATGGGGTTTTGGAAAACCCATATTGATGTGGTTTTGAGAAAATATGTGATCCGCCATTTTGTAGCGGCCGCAGTTTTATAAGAGATAGAGGTGTGTTCCAAATTTCAGATCAATCGGTCAACAGGAAGGGGGTCAAATTTCCATTAATGTGGGTCAGCGCTACAGACAAACATGTTACAAACATACAAAAAGATTACAGGGCAAGCTAAATAAAACCGTTTAAAAACGTGACCTGCTTTCTGATTTGATACCCTTAATGTAAGACGTAGCCCTACGTCAAAATGACAAATATTCCTAATTTTGTTTGAAAACAACACTCAGCTTTCTATCCCTGATGGGTTCTAAAATACATGGTATTTTGCATGAATACTCCTGAATAACTAATGTTTTACTTGTATCATTTTTGAATAGAAATTCTTGCGATGGATCTATTCATAATAAGTTAACGCAACACCAGCCAGCTCAACATACGACACTCGAGATAAACAAAATACGAGTCATCACAATATCGACCAGCGGTCGATAAACATAAACATTCCCAGACGGCCCGGATAAACATAAACACATCAGACCACCCGGATCGTTCCCGCTAAATATGCTGAATTAAGATAAGATAAAATTATTGTAAACCATCTCAAGTGAATATAAAAGACAGGGATAACAATTGTAAAGTCAGTCAAAAGTTATATTTCAAACAGAAAAATAAAAGACGGAGCTTCACTCCGAAAGAAAAAATATTTTTTTAAATTAAGTAAAGTCCGAAATTTCTTAACTGGCGCCCGAATAGGGACCAGCGCGAGTGTAGTGAGTGATAGTAAGATTCGCCACGGAAGAGTGACGCGAACAAAAAACTATCCGAAAAAATCCGAAACTCCGACCGCCATTGAGTAGCCGTGTGGAAAGGCTCCACAAGTAGCGATTAGCAAAAGGGAACCAGCCGCCACACCGGAAAGATTTTGGACACCGCCTGGTCTCGACCCGAGGAGAATACCGACCGTCAGAGGTTCCGGTTCCGAAAATCAAAGACGAGGACTTTCACCGAAAGAGGTTTCGAAAACTCGCACTTCCACTGGAAGAAGTCGGAAGTTAGAATGCTAGGAATATTCATGTAAGTACACCAAAGGATAATAAGAATATCACAAAGTGAGAAATAAAATAAAAACGTGATTTTTACATAATCAAGTGAATTAAAACAAATAATTTTCTATAATTTTAATCAAAGTGAATAATAATTACAACAAAATATATGACAAATAAATAATAACAAATAATTGATTTCAGGAAAAATCAAGGTAATTAACAAAATATATTTTGATAAAAATAATAAATAATAAATAATTGATTTCAGAGGAAGGAAAGGTAATTTTTGAAAATTATATACATCTGAAATAATAAATTTATATAATAAATATTATATAATACAATATAATACTAAATAATTTTTTTCAGGTAAGGTTAAATTTTTAACATCATATAAATCTTTTTGAACAATATACAACAAATTTTTCTGTGAAACAATTATTTCTGATACTAAATACAATATTAAACCATTTCTTTCAGGATAAAATAAACATTTATTACATGTTTTCTATTTTATAAAATTCTTTGAAAACTGGATTATTTATTAAAAGCATTTAATCAATTAACAATAAACAACATGGAACAAAACGCTGTCGATCAAATTCTCAACAGGCTTGCCGCTTTAGAAGCCGCTGCCTCCCCAAAAATTCATCCTGATTATAGTGATCCCCCATTGTATTTCACAAAACCAGATGGCTCAGGAGTTAATCCTGAATCATTTGAAAAAAATCCGGATCTCGTAAAAGATTTACCAATTTTCACCGGAGAGCCTAGCGAATTAAACAGCTGGCTCAACGATGTTGATAGTTTGGTTAAACTATACCAAACAAACGAAAGAAATTCCGTTGAACAGCAGAACAAATTTCACATGGTCTGCAAAACTATCAGACGCAAAATTAGAGGTGAAGCCAATGATGCTTTGGTAGCTTCAAATATTGGTATAAATTGGCCTTCAATTAAAAAAACTCTTATTACCTACTATGGTGAAAAGAGAGATTTAGAGACACTAGATTATCAATTAATGAGTGTCCAACAACGTGGAAAATCGCTCGAAATTTATTATGACGAAGTAAATAGACTTCTTTCAATAATTGCTAATCAAATTAATACTGATGAAAGATTTGTACACCCCGAAGCTTCACGAGCATTGATTGAAACATATAATAAAAAAGCCATATATGCTTTCATAAGAGGATTGGACGGAGACATTTATAAATTTATCAGAAACTACGAACCAACATCATTAGCCGCAGCTTACGGCTACTGCATTTCTTTCCAAAACATTGAATGTAGGAAAATGTTAACAAGACCAAAACTTCCAGAACTCCCATCAGCACCAAGAAATTTAATTCCAATACCACCTAGAATTCCGCCAAGAATTATCCCACAACCAATCCAAAGAAAACCTTTTCCATACAGGCCACCACCACAATTTGCATATAATAATCAAAGACCACCACCATTTGGATATAACAATCAGAGATTTAATCAAGCATTCCCACAAAATTACCATTACCTCCCAGGAATCCTTTCCAACAACCACCACCAGAACCAATGGAAATAGATCAATCTATTAGAAGCAGAATAATAAATTATGGAAACAGGCCACAGAATTCAAATCAGAACAGACCCCCCAAACGCCAAGGAATGTTTAATATTTCCACAAATAACCCACAAGAATCTCAAATTAAAGAAGAACAAGAGGAACCCACAGAAGAACACATTGAAGAATCAGAAGAGAACTATTATAAACAAATACAACAATATCCATACTTTGAAAGATACATGAAGCAATTAACTACTCAAGACAACAATGAAGAAAACGAAGAATTTGAAAACGCAGAATTTAATTTTTTAGGATAAAATCTTCGTTACCGTACTTTCTATATTATGGTAGCGAAAAAAAAGCATTAAAAGTTTTAGTAGATACAGGTTCCAATAAAAATTTCATACATCCCAGATTCACTAAAATATCACACAATGTAGCAAAACCCTTTTTAGTTTCTTCAATAGGAGGGAACATAACCATCAGCAAATGCTCTCAAGGAAAATTCTTTAAACCATACTCCGACAAAATAATAAAATTTTACCACATGCATGAATTAAAAACATTTGACGCAATTGTAGGTCATGATACTCTGAAAGAACTTAAAGCAATCATCGATGTCTCTGGAGAAAAAATTATTATGCCAAACAATAATATTATTCCACTTTTACAACATAATTTTCAGCAAATCAATAAAATTCACATCAGGAACGAACATCTAAACACCGAAGAAAAACATAAACTTGCAGCAATATTAACCTCATTTCAGGATCTTTTTCAGCCACCAGACCAAAAATTACCATTTACCACCAGAGTAGAAGCAAAAATAAGAACGACTGATGACAATCCTGTATATTGTAAATCATATCCTTATCCCCAAACTTTGAAAGCTGAAGTCTCAAAACAAATTAATAAACTTCTTCATGATGGTATAATAAAGCCTTCGCGTTCTCCGTACAACGCACCAAAAAAAACTCGATGCGAGCAATGAAAAAAAATACAGATTAGTAATTGATTATCGTAAACTAAATGCAAAAACTATAAGTGATAGATATCCTATCCCGGATACATCTGCAGTTTTAGCAAACCTTGGAAATAACAAATATTTCACCACACTTGACCTTGCGTCAGGATTTCATCAAGTACCTATGTCAAAATCTGACATAGAAAAAACAGCTTTTTCTATAAACAACGGTAAATACGAATTCGTTCGAATGCCGTTCGGTTTAAAAAATGCACCATCCATCTTCCAAAGAGTAATGGATGATATTCTTCAAGAACACATTGGCAAAATATGTCATGTTTATATTGATGACATTATTATATTCGGAAAAACACTAAATGAACACTTGAATAATTTGAAAACTGTACTGGAAACACTAAGAAAATCAAACTTCAAAATTCAACCAGACAAATCAGAATTCTTGAAAAATGAAGTAGAATTTTTAGGATTTATTGTCTCAGAACACGGCTTAAAACCAAATCCAAAAAAGGTTGAAAGCATTGAAAAATACCCAGAACCAACAAATTTGAAAGAATTAAGAGCATTTCTTGGACTATCTGGTTATTACAGACGTTTTATCAAAGATTATGCAGCAACTGCAAAACCTTTGACAAAACTTTTAAGAGGGGAAGATGGCCATCGCCAAATTCCAAAAAATCAATCAAAAACATTTTCAATCAAATTAGACACAGAAGCACGAGCTGCTTTCCAAACTCTAAAAAATATTTTATCTTCAAACGACGTCTTAGCGTATCCCGATTTCGAAAAACCCTTTATACTCACCACAGATGCATCAGATAAAGCCTTAGGAGCTGTTCTTTCTCAGCAATTTTCCAACGGAGAAAGACCTATCACCTTCATTTCCAGAACTCTTTCGAGAACAGAAGAAAGCTATGCGACAAACGAGAAGGAGATGCTAGCAGTTGTATGGGCTTTACAAACTCTTAGAAACTTCATATACGGAGCAAAACTTAAAATCTACACTGACCATTTACCACTAACATTTACACTATCACCAAAAAACAACAACGCCAAACTAAAACGTTGGAAATCATTTTTAGAAGAGCATGATTACGAAATGCATTACAAACCTGGAAAATCCAACGTAGTAGCAGACGCGTTATCACGCATTCAAATTAACTCACTAACCCCAACCATTCATTCAGGAGAAAACGATGACACTTCATACATTCCATCTACAGAAGCACCAATCAATGTTTTTCGGAATCAATTAATTTTTCAAATCGGACAAACTTCATCGCATGAACACAACGTTCCTTTTGAAAAATTCAGTCGACACATATTTGTGTACCAAATTTCACTCCACAATTCTTAAAAGATACACTTAAACAATATTTAAATCCAGGAGTTGTAAATGGAATTTTAACAAATGAAAACATAATGGGTCAAATACAAGAAATATACAAAGAACAATTTAATTCTAAAATTGTCAAAGCTAGGTTTTCACAAACACAAGTAACAGATTTGAATAATGAAGAACAACAATTAGAAGAAATTAAAAACATACACAATTTTGCTCATAGAAATGCTAAAGAAAATTCTCAACAAATCATAAAAAAATACTTCTTTCCAGGAATGCACAAATTAATACAAAGAGTTGTAAGAAATTGCGAAATATGTAAAACAGAAAAATATGAAAGAAACCCACAACAATTCATACCTGTAAAAACACCAATACCAAACTATCCTGGAGAAATTATTCACATTGACATATTTATATACAACTCCAATTTTCTCTTTATATCATCAATAGACAAATTTTCTACATATCTGAAGATTCGACCCATCAAATCAAAATCCATTACAGATATAAAAGATGTATTATTACAGTTATTATTCGATTGGGATTTACCAGCTCAAATAGTCATTGATAACGAAAGCTCATTCGTTTCCAATGTTATAGAACAACAAATATTAAATCTAGGCGTTCAAATCTTTAAAACACCAGTAAACAGGTCAGAAACCAATGGTCAAATCGAAAGATGCCATTCAACCATTAGAGAAATTGCCAGATGCATAAAAGCTTTAAACCCCGATATGACAATACATTGTTTAATCCAACAAGCAGCCCATAGATACAATAACACAATACATTCCTTTATAAAAAACACACCAAAAATATTTACATAGGTGAAAGTAGAGAAAATTTATCATTTAACGAAATAGCCAGAATAAGAGATAAAAACAATGACAAAATAATTAAACTTTTCAAAAACAAAAAAAAAATAATCCCAAAAACTTATCAACATTATGAACCAAATTCTTATGCATATGAAAAAACTAATTCTCACAATAAACGCAAAAGCAGATACAATATTGTAAAAATCAAAGAAAACCACGATACATATATCATAGATTCGAATAACAGAAAAATTCACAAATGTAACTTACGAAAAAATATAAACAAATAAAAACATTTCTTACAGACTCGCCCTCTGCGTATCTCAGACACTGGCAGGAATCCAAATACACGATCTAACTAACAACCCACTTGCAATTATACCTCTTGGAAAAGCTAGAACAAAAATAGGATATATACGCATTGTACATCCAATTGATTTATTCCAAATAGGCGACACAATATCTCATGTAAATAAAGAAATACAACTAGAACCATCAAACAATCCGTTGTACGAACTTATACAAATCAAAAATAATAAATTGTATGAAACATTCCTCAAACTTAAACCATTTGTAAAAAGACAAAAGAGATGGGACACATTAGGCACCATTTGGAAATGGGTAGCAGGCAATCCGGATGCAGAGGACCTACGCATCATCAACGCAACGATTAACTCCCTCATTACACAAAACAACAAACAAGTTATGATCAACGAAGCCATAAGTAACAGGATCCAAGAAGTAACCAATCTAGCTAACCAAATCCTTACAATTGAAAATCAAAGAATCAAGAATCACTCTATTGAAATCAACCACCTTATGATGTTATCAAATTTAGATTCACTTCAAGACCAAATAGAAACACTTGAAGAAGCAATCTTGATGGCAAAACATGGCATACCAAGCAGCAAACTTTTATCCATGCGCGACTTTAACACAATCGCAACCTTTTTGGGAAATCACGATGTATATGTTACATCATTCGAAGAGCTCCTATCACAATCAACAGCACAGGTGATGTTAAACACAACACATATTGCATACATTCTGAAAATTCCTCAATTCTCCAAAAATATTTATGAATATGAGTACATTGATTCTATCATAAGCAATAATAAACGAATCGCATTACAACACAATTATCTTATGCGAAATACCACATATGTATATGAATCAAGCCAACCATGTGAAGACCAAGGAAACTACTTCTTATGTTAAACTCAAACATTAACCCCAGGCAATGATTGCATAAACCGCCTCATACGCGGACAACATTCTAATTGCACCTTTGAAAAAGTATATTCAAAAGGATTAATCAAACGAATAAACGACGCCTCCATTCTCATCAATAATGCAATCGTGACAATTTCATCAAATTGCAGCAATACAAACCAACAACTTAACGGTTCATTCTTAATCCAGTTTGAAGAATGCAGCCTACAAATCAATGGAGAAGTCTTCTCAAATTTTGAAACCGTCATACCTGGACGACCATATCATACTACAACAGGCTTATTAGCCACTGAAATTGACAATCTTGATGCACCACCTGCCGAATATCTCCAACATCTAACATTAAAAAACAGAGAACAATTAGAAACAATAAGTCTTCAAAATAATTCACTCACCTGGAAGCTTAACTTATTTGGATCTTTAGGAGGAGTAACATTCATATCTATTATCGCCATTATCGGAATATTCCTATATAATTCAAGAAAACCAATCATCAAAGCCGAATTCAAGGTTCCAGATATCAACAGAGAAAATATCACCCTTGAGGAAATCCAAACTCCAGTCAACAGAAAAGATGAAACCATCATCACAAATCCAGAGTTAACAACAACAGAATTATCAGAACAACGCAAAACAGAAATACAATCATTTATCAATATGCCATCACCATTTCGAACAATCCAACTTTGAGGACAAAGTTACTTAAGAGGGGAAGAGTTAACGCAACACCAGCCAGCTCAACATACGACACTCGAGATAAACAAAATACGAGTCATCACAATATCGACCAGCGGTCGATAAACATAAACATTCCCAGACGGCCCGGATAAACATAAACACATCAGACCACCCGGATCGTTCCCGCTAAATATGCTGAATTAAGATAAGATAAAATTATTGTAAACCATCTCAAGTGAATATAAAAGACAGGGATAACAATTGTAAAGTCAGTCAAAAGTTATATTTCAAACAGAAAAATAAAAGACGGAGCTTCACTCCGAAAGAAAAAATATTTTTTTAAATTAAGTAAAGTCCGAAATTTCTTAACTAATATCAATATCTTTTTAGAAAAATGTTTGCAGAACATGTCAAGAATTTACACAAAAAAATGTTAGGAGTAAATCATTAGAAGTAATTTTTGTTGTTGTAAGCAAAATTCTTGCTCTGTAGCTGTAGTTCCGTTCTTGCAATGTATTATTATTTTCGGTCCGAATTATTGTAGAGATGTTCAGATGGTTGTCTTCCCCATGAATTGAAATTTAATAATGTGATACGCAATCAATCACAGAATTTATCGAATGTCGAGGGAAAAAGTACTCACGGTGAGAGAAGAAAGACAACTCGATGCATTTCACCAAAAAATGTATCAGAGAAATTGCTCGTCGGATTGAACGATCCCATCAAGTAGTGCTCAATTATTTGGCGAATCCTCAAGGATGAGGTAAGAAGGAGAGAGCTCCATGTAAACCGAAGCTCTCTGACCGGGATAAGCGGAAAATAGCTTCAAATACTACAAAAACGCTTATGCAAATAAAGCAATATTTCAACTTAAATGTTACTCGGATGACAATTCGTCAATTCCTCACAAAAAAGGACTTCAAAGGTTAAAACTCTTCATTTTACATCATCTCACATCGAAAGTTTAGCCAGTTTAGCCAAAGCTCACATGAACCGACAGTGGGGCATGGTATGTTGTGATAAAGAATATTTCCAAAAGAATACATATTGCTATATACCATAACGAAAAGTTCTTCAATGTATAGGTATGTAATGAATGTCTTCACTAACGAAAAAAAGTTCAATTTGGATGGTCTTGATGGTTTCAACGGGTACTGGCGTGATTTACGGAAGAAGGAACAGTATTTTTCAACCTGGAATTTAGGTGGAGGCTCGTGCAAGGTTTGGGCGGGATTTTGTGCAACCAGAAAGCTCAAGATAGCTTTCATATCATTCAAAGATTACATACATGTTCTGGAATCCTCTCTCCTATCGTTTTTGCGTGGCTATCGTCACAAAAAAAAATCACATTCCAGCAAAACAATGCTATTATTCATACCAGTAAGGAATCTTAGCAATGGATTAAGGATCAAAAACTTATTTCTTTGGACTGGCCGGCTCGCTCTCTAGATCCTTGGGCGATCCTTGTACGCAGAACCTACATTGAGGGAAAACGGTAAACGGAGCTTAAGGGCGCAACTTCGGAAACATGGAAAAATCCGTTCAGCAGAATTTGATAAACAGTGTTCCAACACGAATTTTCTAGGCTATTAGCCAAAGTGACAAGGTTGCCAATTATTGACATGTAAATCAGCCGATCGTTTTGAATTTTTCATTGATAATACTTATGAATTATGGAATTGTCTCATAGAAACTGAACAGCTGAAATTATCATATTTAAGCACAATAAATAAACAAACAACTCTTTTGAACGAAATTAAAGTTAAATATATTTTATTCTAAGCATTCAACAATGTATGAATGTATCTTGTTGAAATTCTAACTGTTTGTGTGGCAACGAAATAGAATCAGGGTGTTCTTACAGAAATTGGACAGAGTGTAGTGTACGTCTATCATTTGTCAAGAGGGTTCCATTACTGTATATCACACTGTCATATTTTGAATTGCAATAGAACCAACCTATACATATCCTTCTTCAAATTCAAAATATTTATTCGTGGATCTTTCACAGTTATGTTGAAAATATACTGAAAATAATTATATTTCGAACACCACTAGGCAAACAAATCATTGTGACATTAGCTTAATTTGACTTTGAGAGCCCTCCTATGGTTATGCAACCCGCAAACCACTCATCCTCCTAAATGTATGCGCCGTAACGCTTTGTGCGTCGTAATCATCACGCGCATGATTCAAATACATAGTTATGTTACACCGGCCTTCCACCTTTTTGTTTGTGGAAAATTCAAATAAATCTAATTGGAATAGCTCTACAGAGCTGACTCGAGCCATTACGGCACTTCGAGTGAATCGTACATCCAGATTTTGTGGGCTTCAATTATTCAGTGTTTCACATTTCTTCCCTTGGATTTACTGACAAGTTTCTACAGTGAAAAGTGACGGTCAAAAGCACGGAAGAGAGAGATACTGTGCTCGAAAATCGATTATCAATAAATATTTGCTTCGGCGGTTCGTATGTTTTGATCTGGAGGCGGCCTTTAATGAGATAATTTTGCGTATTATTACAAGCCTTCACCGCCAAAGGACAAGCCGATGCAAAGTTATTTAGCTTTTGGCCAGTGCCGCCTCGCCGGTCGATTGGTGATCAATCGTGACCGTGAACAGAAGGAAACGAGTGATAATTTTGTTTATTCGATTGTGTATCGGAATCGCTTCGCGGCAATCATGAGCTCATCAGGAGAGAATGCAGCGAAAGGCTTTTGGAAGTCACACGAGCCTTAACTGGGGAAGAAAGTGCACTTGTTTATCCTACTTGTAGCGAGCACCTGCGTTCGTTGGGTAGCTTCTCGAGGAATGCCCTTGAAAGCGCTTTCCGATTCGTTGTGAGATAACCATTCCCACTGGAAACGTCCCTATCAATTATAAAACGATATCAATTAAGTAGCGTCAATTTTCAAAATAACTCCCCGGGAATTGCAGATCGGGGTAAAAAAGCGTCGGTTCTTCCCATCGGCAGATCTGGAGCTCCAATCAAAGCCCACAAGTTATGCCTTGATTGCGGCTTGCCCCCGCCCAATCCGTCCATCCCGCGCCAGCTGTTCAATGTGACTTAATCGGGTTCCGCTTAAAGTGACTTATATTCTCTCACCCGTCTTTCAATTACAATTATCAGCTGGCTTGAAGGGGTAATCGCCTGGCGTTGCGTTGAAGTGAACAGGTCGGCATTTGGTACCACCTCCCACCGCGCCTGATTCATGTCTTCACCGGTACTCTCTCTCTCGATCAATGGCAAGCAGTGCGAAACGTCGATACGGAGAAAAACGGGCGCGGCAGCGCAAGAAGCGATCATTGATTTAAATTGCTCGCTCCGGAGAGATCAAAGGGACCGATCTTGTTTGATGAAAAAGTACATACAAATATGCTAAAACTTTTCAACATCACTTTTGTTGTTGCTGCTTTGCGCTGATTCGAGTTCCACCCGTGGTGTTGCCCCGATGAGATTTCTCTCACACTCACGATCTGGATATTCGCGGCACACCGGTCCCCGCGTTCCGAGAGGCGCAACACTTCCGATCAGAGGTCGCTAACACATCGGTCGGTTTGGTTATTTATTCAACGAACGCAATGTTGCGTTCGGTGGCATCAGGCTCTGGAATCAATGCACATGAGGGCTTCCAAACGGATAACTGACGCTGAAGTGGGTTCCAATGTTGCCAGTAACTGGATGATGGCTACTTCATCATGCTAGTAGTTGGCATCTACAGCAACTCGTGACTCCCGTGGCCGAGTGGTTAGCGTCATAACTAACATGCCGGGTGTTCGGGTTCGATTCCCGTTCTGGTCGGGGGAATTTTTCGTCAAAGAAATTTCCTCCGACTTGCACTGTGATCACGCGTATTCTAGAGCTTGCCACTCAGAATGCATTCAAGGCGTGTTATTTGGCATAGAAATCTCAACTAAGTACTAATAAAAATGACGCAAGTAATACTACGTTGAGACGGCGAAGTTCCTCTAGGAACGTTAGTGCCATTGAAGAAGAAGAAGAAGCAACTCGTGACCCATTCCAGTGTGACGTGACATCTTGTTTTTTTTCTCTTGTTTTCATGTACAGGGTTTTCCATTTCGGGCTCCCGAAAGTATACAACCCTGCGCTGCAAACGTTTGACATAACTGTCAACCAAAGCGTCATATCGTTAGTTGAATGTCTGCCATTTTACAATATGGATCGTTTTAGCATCGCACAACGTGTTAATTTTGTTAAATTATACTATAAAAATGAAGAAAAACCGGCAAATGTTTTTCGAGCATTACGGACGGATTTTGGTCGTCATGGACGGCCTACAGAGCACACAATCGCTAATGTAGTGCGTAAATTCGAACAAACTGGATCCGTAGCGGATATTGTGAAACCTGTGCATCATCGTAATGTGCGTTCGGCCGAAAATATTGCTGCTGTTGCTGCCAGTGTGGAGGATGACCCGAATGTTTCGATTCCACGGCGTGCTCAGCAATTGGGCTTGTCAAACACATCATTGTGGCGAATTTTGCATTTGGACTTGTACCTACATCCATATAAAGTCCAACTGGTACAAAAACTAGAGCGTGGTGACCATGGAATGCGTCGGGCATACGTCGATTGGGTGAACGAACAACAGCAGCAAAATGCTGAATTTTCGCATCAAATTTTCTTCAGCGATGAGGCACATTTCGAGCTCGGTGGCTATGTGAACACCCAAAATTTCCGTATATGGGGCTCAGAAAATCCACACGTGATTGTTGAGAGGCCATTGCATCCGCCAAAAGTCACTGTTTGGTGCGCATTATGGTCTGGTGGAGTCATCGGGCCGTATTTCTTTGAAAATGAGAACGGCGAGACGGTAACTGTGAATGGTGAGCGCTATGGCCGCATGTTAACCGATTTTTTTTTGCCACAAATTGAAGATATGGATACGGATGACATATGGATTCAGCAGGACGGCGCCACGTGCCACACAACACGACCGAACATGGCCATATTGTGAACGAAATTTGCGGGACGCATAATTTCGCGTTTTGGTGATGCCAATTGGCCGTCCAGATCATGCGATTTGGACCCGCTAGACTTTTTGACGTAGAACTACGTCTTTCATTAAGGGTGTCAAATCAGAAAACAGGTCACGTTTTTATGAAATAAAGTTAACGTTAATAACTATTTTTGCCGCGAACGGATTTTAGCGATTTACATACTAAACGAATCGGAAATTCCGTAAGATTTGTTTAATATGCCGTACATTAGAATCCCCTGGTTAGTAAATGGTTAAAATTCATGAAAACTTTAAGTGTTTCTATTTTCCCATACATTTGTTCTGTCCATTTGAGTGCTTTCCCAAACAGAGCTGTCTATAACGAGCAACTTATCGACGACCAACGGAGGGGAAATCGTAGGATTTAAAGTCTCCGTGAACAAAGGAAAAGAAGAAGAATGAAGGGGAATACTTGCCTAGAGTATAAACAGTGGATCTCGCTGAGGCAAACTTTCATTCGGCATCGGACTGTTGAGCAATCCAGTACACTTTGCTTTCGCTGCGCTTCGATCTAAGATTGGACCCCACCAGTGGTAATCCAACTTGGATATCGTCGTGTGGTTTTTTCAGTTCGTTTCTCGCGTTATTCGTATCGTGTGTTTTTCTCTCCGCGTCATAAATTGGACGCTGTGTGATGAGTAAGAAGAAGAGGAAGGCAGGCTTGAGCCCTGCAAAAAACGAACGCATTGCCAGGGGCAATAAAATTTCGAGGCAAGCGTAAAGTAATGAGGCACGCGATGTTGGTGCAGTGAAAAGTGCTCTCACTGAACCGAGCCTTCGCGAGTGTGACACCGAATCGAACAACAGCAAAGTAGGCGATTTCGGAGCGTTGGTCGAAAATGCAAACGTCGTTACCCAGGCAGCAACCAAAATCAAGCTCCCCCGCCGGTGGTGAAGGCGGTCGCTCTTGACAAACTCATCAGCGAATTCGCATCGATGGATGTTACAGCAGGGTACAAGCTGTGTGGCATAATTCAGTCTTTTTCCAAGCAATTAACATTAAACTGACGTTCTGGCGAAGCAGGCGTTAAGGTTGTGCGCCAAAAATTATTTGGAGAAAACCAAGCATCTTGAATGTCTCACTGGAATGTTATGAGTTATTTGGGTTCGCGTACCGGTCGCAAATCTGCCTTCAACTAGGATTGCGTTTGCGCTAATCTTTATCATAATGAAGCAATGCATGTTTAGTCACCAAGAAAGTAAATGTCGTTCTGGAATTTTGTATGTGATTAGGTTTCGCTTACCAGTAGCAAAACTTCCTCCACTAAGGGTGACAGCTGCGCTTCTCTCGAGCATGAGAAAGTAATGCAACTTTTTTCGAGGCTAGTAATATTAACAGAAGCGTTTCTTTTGAGAATAGCGCAAAATGATGAGAAGTGTTTATATTCCTAATAATCTCAAGTCACCAATGTAATGGCTTTGTGTGCATGCTATGGCGAACGGTTTTTTGGCGCTTGGTTTACGTTGTACGGACGATACCTAGAGGTGCGATTCCACTGAGGCAATACTAAATAACATGTAACATGATATTTGATACTTGCAAGTGTTGTCATTGTTGTTGTTTCCATGCGGTGCCAAAAATATATTGATGTAGGTATAAGATGTGGAATAATGGTGCTGGTGTAACATGTATATAATCGACTGTAGCCGAGTCTATGTCTATTGCGAAAAAGGCCACCGGAATATCGTTCGAGGTTAATTTTCAATGCATTGACATGAAATAAATTGCGACATGATCAGCTAGTGTATTGTCTTGCGAGGGTAAGAATGAATCATCAATCAATTATCGTCTACTGATTCTACAATGAAAAACCATTTCAGAGATTATTCTACTAAGTAGTTGTTTCTAAAATTTCACAGCATTATAGAATAATATCGGAAGGTATAAACAAGCGATTTATATAAAATAACAGCGTAGTTCTACGTCAACAATGCGGTCGTATCTTGGACACAACCTCCTATAATTTTTTTTGTGGTGTTATGCGAAAGACGGTGTCTATGCCAACTCTCCGCAAACTCTTGAACATTTGAAAGACAACATTCGTGAAGTTATGACCGAGATACCGCCCCATATGTGCCGAAAAGTCATCGAAAATTACCTGTTCCGGATCAAGGTGTGCGAGGAAGCCCTAGGTGGACATTTGAATGATGTTGTATTTCACACATAATGGCATAAACCCAACTTTAATTTGAAATAAAAGTTTCATCGAAATTCGAATTCTAAGTGTATTTTATTTCAATTTACTTTCGGAATTTAAAGTTGTAAAACCCTGTATAAATCATACGAATGGTAAACGTCTTTAAAGTGAAATTGAGACAATTTCCTACAAGAATCTTCAGTTGGAGAATATTTTGCAGTTGAATTCGCTTGTTGTCAACCCAATACTTTTGTGACGTGACAATACCTGTATTTTTGCGGGTTCCGACTATCGAACATTAATGTTGTATTTTCAGTTCCGTTTCAAAACATACGAATAAACTTTGTTCTATGATTTGTCAACGAAAGATGAACGTAGATTCCTGGATACTCAGTTTTTCAAAAAACTCGCAAGAACATGCATTTTGACGGCATGCATTTTGTGACGTGACAACGCACTCTGTGCAAATAAACAGTCTCCACGAAGCATTGTCACGTCACACAATCAATAAGTTGTATTAAATAAGAATTTCACCGTATTGTAGCAAGCTATATACTATTTTTTATGTTTTTATTACTCTGAATACCTCTCACATTCCTCTGAGATCTCCCCTTCCCCTATCCAAAGGACCATCCTATAGGGGAATGTGGTCCTAAAGCGACCGGTGATCCTGAACCTACCCCTCTTTGTATCTCACGAACGGTACGTCCTATCGAATTTTCAGTAGTGTCAAATCAAAGATTTCATAACGCTGGCAATTTGCTAGCATGGTGTCTATTTTCTGGCTCTCTTCATTTCGCCGTTTTAGCGCCATTTTGCGTTTTCATTGCTCCAAAAACAGAGAAGAAATATTTTTGACCTGTATGCAAAATGAATTCAATGTTCTTTTAGATTGTGAAACATCGCGAAACAAGGCAATTGTAAATGCTTATGGTATGTTCATCAAAATAAGTTATATAAATTGAAACTACTTGTTACCTGCAATACACGGTATGTAGAGTGCGTACAATTTGGCACAGGGGCCGTGCCGTGCCAAACAAAAATGGCACAGAAATGGCGGGCCATGGCACGGGACATGGCACAGTGGACATCCATACTTTAAGGGGTGACCCCTCGAAAAAATAGATTTTATTTGCATTTTTGAGAAGATTATGTCCCCAGAAGTGTTCCTGAGTGTCCTGAAAGAATTGTTCGATATATGATTTCGTTGGAAAGTTACAGCCGAAAGTATGAGGTCACCTCAAGGGATATATTAAGTATTACTGTGCGAATTTTTGAACGTGTTTTTCTCGAAACCATGTTTTTTTCAGCTGGTGGTATCGATATCTCAGGATCTACTCGACCGATTTAGCTGAGTTTTTTTTTTATCAGCATGTGACAATGAATTATCTAAATCCTTACATAGCCGCTTCAATATCTCATTTTATCGATTTTTTATGAGCTTCTAAACTGCGATTTATCATGAAAAATAACTCATTTTTAGCAAAAATGGTCACCATTTTGGCAATTTTCGGAATTTTTGAAAACCCCTATGTTATGGTTTAGGTATTGTCCTAAAGTTTCAAAATATTCATCGTTCTGCGGCACCCTGTTGCTTCAGAACCGAAACCACCAGTAAGGTATCCAGCTGTCAACAACGTAATAATCATTATTCGTAAACTCGAAAAATGATAAATACATCTACAAATATAACTTTAACAATAACCGAAATACCCGAACACTTGACTTTATTCCTAACATCTGGAAAAAAATCACGAAAATTCATTATTTTTCGACCTTCCAGACAGGGGTCCCTTCTTAATACATTTTGTATAATATTTTCCCCTCAAGACAATTGTCTTTTTTAATTTCTTTTTCTTCTTTGTTTGTTTATTAGACACTTCAAATTCTAAGGTCAATTATCCTTCACTAGAAATCGTCAGGATTTGTTTGGAAACATATTATAGAGAAATTTTCAAAAGATAGGAGTGTCTAAGAACAAATTGTAGAGCGGTTAAAAAGCATTAGTTTGATTGATATAAGTAATCATGCTTATGTTGCCTTGTTTCTGCGTTTGTGGCCGTTGTTTATTCGTGCGAGGTGTACTTGTTGCCACAATGGGTGAAAGAATGTCCAAGTTTTTTTTTGCAATTGGTGCAATGGTAAACCCGCGGTACAAACAGGTGCACCGAAAAATAAAACATTTTCTAGTTTCACGTAGTTTGGGAGAACAGAACCGGCGAAAGTCATCCGAAAAGAGTGTGAGGGCTTATAAACTGTTTTATTGTCTTCCAAAGATGCTGAATGCAGTTGTCTAATATCCATAATCTTCACAAGCTCTCCAATCAACGAGTTTTTAGAACAACCCGTGTATCTTGTCGCCAGATCGAATTTAGAAAACTCCCTTCTCTCCCGAGGAAGACAGCCCAATGAGTCGGTGAGAGATGTGTTGGCTCGGTTAGACCTTGATTACATGTCCCAAATACAGGGAAACTTCGATATAAAATACCCTCGTTATAACGTGTCTTCGATTTCACGTCACTGGATATAACGTACATTTTACCTCGGCATAACGTACACATTTTCAAAGTGTAAAGGAATAATTTTTTTAAATATTTTATTTTCTGAAAGAACAATAAATTATCTGTACTTTGATACTAGAACATGTTTCGTACCTTTAATCAATTACGAAATACAACTGGTTTTGTGATTTCGGATTCTAAATGAATCAAGCTTTAATAAAAAAAATAGCAAGGTTGGGTAAAAAAAAATCGCATGACACAAGGTCGGGAGAATACGGGGAATTGGTGGAATTAATTCAAACTTCTGATTTTTTAGAGTCTCAGTTGCACGCGAAGTGTGTGAACGAACGTTGTCGTGTTGCAATATTATTGGCGCCAAGTTACCTCTATCAAGACAAACCCGACGTCGGAGGTGTTCCAGTGTCTGTATATACTGTATATTCGACGACTTTCACTTGATACTCATATTAATGGGGTTTTAAAAAAATATATTCATGGCGCCATTTTGTGGTGGCGGTCATTTTGAATTTGCATTTATCATAAATAACTGCTAGTCAAGCCCTTTCATTTGATACCCATATTGATGGTGTTTCGAAAAAAATATATATGGCGCCATTTTGTGGTGGCATTTTTCAAAAATAACTGTCAAGCTAGTCAAGCTCGTCAAGCAGTTTCATTTGATACCCATATTGATGGGATTTAAAAAAAATATATTTATGGTTCCATTTTGAGGTGGCGGCCATTTTGAATTCGCATTTATCATAAATTACTGTGTTCTACCCAAGCCCTTTCATTTGATACTTGATTGATTGATGATTGATGGGATTTTGGGATTTTGAGAAAATATACAGTCCGCTATTTTTTGGGTTCTCAAAAAACGGAATACGCAGTTTTATAATGATAGCAGAGATAAAGTTGTGTTGACAACAAGGGGGTAACATTTCTAGTATTAAGCTCGTCGCCTAGTGCGATTCGGATGTTTTTCTTGCGGGGCCCAAATAGTCTGTCGGTACGCTAGTAATCAGAGAAATAAACGGGAAACAATAATTATTTTTACTTTTGAAAAACCAGCACTGAATCGATCCCCTGCATACAAACATACAAACAGGGCAAGCAACAGAACCGTTTAGTAGAAATAGGGATTTGAATCTGTGCACTAAAACATACCATTCGTAGTAAGTGTACCAAATGTGCCATTTGGGCCATTTGTGCCATTTGTGCCATTTGCGCCATTTGTGCCATTTGTGCCATTTGTGCCAATCTGTGCCAGCTGTGCCAACCGTGCCAAGTGTACCATGGCACAGCTTGGTGCCGTACCAAATGGTGCAGAATTTTGTCGTGCCATGGTACGTGCCGTGCCAATGGCACACGCATATTAACGTATGTCTTTATTTGGGAAAAGTCGGGGTGGTCCTAAATCGACCTCCAGTTTTTATATTGTGATTGTTCAATACGTTCACTCTGGCGCTTGCCATCAATGGCTAGCACAATCCTGATTCATTGAGTGGCGCTCACTACAGGGAGAACGCATTTGATTTTGTGCTATCAGAAACTTTATATGCATCCTCGCACATACCTGTGCAAGAGCGTTTATGTTTGCGTGTTGAAGATGACTTTGACTTTGACGTTGACATTGATCGTTGATCGTTGATGTTTGCGTGTGCATTTGTATGTGCACTTTCTTTGTATAACTCCACACATGACCTTATCAGGTGACCCTTCAATATATTCAATCTTCAAATGCATTTGATTTTCGAGTTTTTGCTCCGTTGAACAGAGGAGACTTTTCAGGTTACCGTTCAGCTGCTACGAAATGCATTTGATGTTCGAGTTTTAGTTTCAACGAGTAATTGGGTCCACGCTTACAAAATTAATTCACTTACCAGAGTTATGATCCTTTTGCAGAGACCTTTTCAGGTCACCCTTTAATATCTTCACGGCTACGAAATGCATTTGGTTTTCAAGTTTTCGTTTCGTCAAGTGATCTCTAGTTTGCGTTAGCATAATCACATCACTTACCACAGTGAATCCTGATTATTACCCCTTCCCACTAACAAACTACCCCTTCCATGATAAACGCTAGGGAACCACGCTATAGAGGCGACCCTTCTGGCCTTCGGGCGGCGAATATCATACTAACATTCTTACCCTTCCCCTGGTGACTGTAAGGACGTGGCCGGCGTCGTTATTGATCATTGAAAGCTCGAATCACCGAAAATTGCACAACGAGAATGATTTGCTAGTCCCAAGCGTCATTCTGTGTGTTCTTTGTGCAATTTGGTTGGTTCAGGTCAATCACGGAGAGCAACTACGAATTGTACAGTCTACCCAAGCTCAAGCTCAAGCTCAAGCTCTTTGTATAACTCCACACACGTTGCTCTAAAGCTAAGTTCCTTCCACTCAAACATTATCTGCCTCTCACTTAAATCCTATCTAACACTATAAACCATTATTCTTTTTTTTTTATTCCTCTTCGCGCATCCATGGATATATGCCAACATTACCATTCACGATTGTATTGTGGGATTTCATGCCATTCCCGGTCTTTTATATCCGTTTTTAACGAACCGAAAGTCACCATCCTCGATCCATCCAAAATGGCATCCGAATACGACATTCGACTTCCGCTGGTAAGTTCATATCGTATGGGGTTTCCATATTTTTTTAGTATTCAATACTACTATCAGCAAACCGGTAGTTGAAATAAGATTATATCTTAAATTATGGAATCTATGTTCATATATTGTTGATAAAACATAGGAGAAACATCATTTGTATGTTTTGAAACGGAACTGTAATCAATTAAATTATTCATTAATGTTCAACAGTCACAGTTTAATTTTGTGTGCTTTATTCATGAAAACGCAAAAAAAGTGGTTGTAGTGAGTCATACTGTTGTTACGTCACACTGGAATGGATCGTGTACTTGTTGTGACGTTACAACAACTTCTGGAGACAGTTGGTACTCCTCCATTTGTGGACCGATTTCAACCGAATTTTGTGGGTTGTTGACCTTCATTGTTTGCTCAGAGAAACCCAAGTATAAAAATATTTGAACCTATGTTCATCTGATAAACTAAAAAAAATGCTCTATTTTTGTGACGTGACAACGCTTCAAAATACCTGTTTTTCAAATTCTTGTTTCTCATAAATAACAAAATGAAACGTAGGTCTACCCACGGCTCTTCAAACAAACATTAAATCACCCATTCAACGATATATAGACATTGAAGTTTGATTAAGTATGTGCGGAGATATCTCAAGAAACAATAAAAAGTCACAGGAGGGTTGTGTCCAAGACACGACCGCATAGTTGACGTAGGATTCCGTTAGGCTATCTGCTGCACGCTGATTTTGGATATGTTTGAAGAATTACATTGTTAAACTCTTCGATAATGATTTGGGTCCGTTTTATCTGGTTGTAAGGTATTGTTTGTTCACTCCACCAGTGTCCATAACCGAGTGATAATGCTAGAAAGATGGTGATTATTCATTAGATGGTGCGTATCACGAACTAAAGCCGCCCTCTGTGGTCCTGGACGAGATGGCTCCTATGTTATGTATAGATGGAATTAAGAAAAAAAAGCTCATCAATGTAATATAAGATAATTATCATTATCGAACACAAGTTTTCTCACCAGAAATGAAGTGTTGCTTTAGTATAGAGAAAATATATTTGCAATGGAAAAGGTAATTTCATTTATATTTTTTTTTATTTTCTGAGTGTTTATACAACCCATTTCCTTTTCGCTTTAAACCCAACGGAACACGATGCTATTTGCCTCAATACAAATTTCAATTAGGCTAACAGCACCCAATACGATATGTAGAGCATATGTGAAATCACTTTTTCGAATATTCCTTCATTTTTCCAATTTTGCTCGTCGCATGAACTTTCCTTGGGAGAAAAAAAATCGTTTCATATTTCAAGTCATTTTAACACAATAGCTACCATATACAATTTTACTCTTACAGTTGTGCTAAAAATTTTACAATACATGATCGGTCATTGATATGAAATTTCACGAAGCAACCAACATAAAAATTCCAAATTTAAATTTTATTTAATTCTGTCAAGCATAAGTTCTATTCAGTTCATTGAAACATCATTCTTCAATCAACCCATCGAAAGATTCTTATTGGAACGAAAATAACAAAATAAAAACACTCGTTCATCGCTCCCAACTTATTCGCCAGCACGTATGCAATCAGAATGCCCACACTAGTTACAATGAGCACTATCCATTTGTGCGCGTCGTTAGTTAAACTATCGGCCACGAGGGTATTTACATGCTGATTACCCTCAGACACCTTGGATTAGAAATCTCTGTTAGGGAATGCATGTCAGTGGGAAAAAAAGCTCCCCCTACTTTCATGTATCTGCAATGTCGATTTCCCCCAGGCAGCTTGGTTTTGATGTCTCTGTTAGGGACTCGCCGCATGTGTCGTAGATTTCGACCAATCGGAAGTAGGTATTTCCGTTAAGATAAGGGTTGAGATTTTTCAATTGTTCGATAGTTAGTTTCATGACATATACTATTTTCTTCAACTTAAAAAATTGTTATGGAGTGCCGAAATTGATTGACGCAAAAATCTCATTAATCCATCATGAAATGACTGAGCAATAAGCATTTGAAATTGGACAATTTTCACGGTGCGCTCGATTTTCGATTTTCAATTTGTACCCCAATATGTTCCCGAAAGACGTAATTCTACGTCAAAAATATATGATATAACTAGTGCTTATTCAAATAACGTTTTCAATTTTCTCCTAAAACTAGATGTGAAATTTGGTTCTCTGGTGCATAACCTCATGGAATGGGTCTGGTTTAGATGAATAAACTGGCTGTTGAGGTTGTGCACCAGATGATGCCTGGAGTTACAAAAAAAAACAGCAATTTTCCAATGATTTCTAAGAACCGGAAACTACTTTGGCCAGTGACGAAACGTATGTTTTAACCCCGCACCCCGCTATGATCGTAAAAAATTTGTACATGTGTGTCGTACAGGTCGGAATTATTTGTACTAGAAAGACCAATGATATAAAATTTGTAAGGATGTGATAGCTACTTAGCTCAAGCTCAAGAACTTATGAGGCGTGACCGTACGAATAATAGATGGACCTTACAAGCCCTACAACATGACGCAGCTTGGTCGGAACCACTCCGAAAGGGGTCATTTGAACTGATTGAGAACTAAAGACAACCTACGAATTAGAAATTTAAGGTAATTCATGTGAAATTGACATTAATTTTTGTAAAGGAATGTGAGTTTTTCCATCTGGTTTTTTAGTTATGAAACACTGGATTTTTTTGTTTTCAGCGAAACATTCAGCGCCTGGACACAAAAATAAAATTCAAATGGATAGTCTTACAAATGAAGATAGTTATTATATCCTACACTAGCTGACCCGGCAAACTTCGTCCCGCCCAAAATTTGTTTTTTGTTATCAATACCTTCAAACATTCACGTTTTCTTACTATGAGCAAGTTCATGGGTCCAATCGCAGAACTGTTCATTGATTGATCTTTAAATCAACCCCGTTGAATTTTCCTTTTACTATAAAATTCCTAGTATTTCTAACAAAACTCATCATTATAATATCAGATTATTTTCAGACACAATTCTCGTTCAAGATTTTTCAATCACTTGCAAATACCATTTTTTTTTATATATCTGTATTATAGTGATTTTCAACTCATTTGGCTGGTTCGTCACTTTTACTTCCATTTTTGGAAGAATGTCGGGAGTGAGAATTGAACTCGTGACCTTTAGCGTGAGAGGCATGGATGTTACCACTACGCCAGATCGCCTCCACTCATGGAATAGATGTTTTATACAGAAAATATGATAGACTAAAGACAGCCCTAAATCCGATAATTCTTTCCTCGAGTTCTGCTCTTATCAACACATCCGGCGATCCTTTTTTTGGTATAGATAGACGAAGATATAGGAGTGCGTTTCATCACATTGAAATCCATTTCCAGTTTCGAACAAAGATCAATTTCGCTAGCGCAAACATCAAATGGACTAACAGCACTTGTCATTGTAGAACATATGGGAATTTAATTTTTCGAATTTTCCCTTTACCTAAAATTTTCAATTGTCATGTTTGGAGGGGTGTCATACCATCATAGAAACATTTTTCATACCCAAAAACCCTCACATCCCAAATTGTGCTTGATTAGTTCTCGAGTTATGCAGAAATTTGTTTTTCATTTGTATGACAGCCCACCTTTAGAGAGCGGGAGGAGTGTCGGACCACCATAAAAAACATTTAATGCATCTTAAAACCTCCACATGCCAAATTTGGTTTCATTTGCTTGATTAATTCTCGAGTAATGCAGAAACTTGTGTTTCATTTGTATGGCAGACCCCCATCCCCCCTAGAGAGAGGGGTGGAGAGTCTAACCTAATAGAGTCTAATAGATTCATTTATTGCACCCTAAAACCTCCATATGCCAAATTTCATTTCATTTGCTTGTTTCATTCCCGAGTAATGTAGAATTGTGTGTTTAATTTGTATGGCAGCCCCCCCCTTAGAGAGGGGGGAGGGGTCTCAAACTATCACGATAACCTTCCCCGTCCCAAAAACCCCAACATACCAATTTTTATGTTGATCGGTTCAGTAGTTTCCGAATTCATAAGAATCAGGCAGACTGACAGACAGACATACAGAAATCCATTTATATATATATATATATATATATATATATATATATGTATATCAACCGACTTCTTTCATATTTCTGGAAACTCAGAAAAAAAGAGTGGTTCTATAGTTGTGAAATGCAGTGTATTAGTGAATGTGTAGCCGGTCATAATGATATTTGTAGTGAAGTAAGTGTATCCCCTCTAAGATTACTATCCCTGAATACAGTTCTAAGTAAAAATAATTGACAGAGGTTTTTAAAACACGTTACTCTTACTTTTATTCGACCACAATTAGAATTGATTCGTTACACTTACAAAAATCACAATATTATGATGCAAAACAATTATCAGAAAAAAAACTGTTCTAGATATTTTGTAGAAAACTTGATACACTAATAAATAAAATATTTATTCTGAAGAAAAATTTAATATTCTCTGCTTGATGCACATTTCTTGACGAACAAAATGAGTACTAATCAGCCTTTCCATGCCAAACCGATATAGTGGTTCTCAGATTTCCATGAATAGGGGTAAATTTGTTCTAAATATTAGACCCGTATATTGTTTTTTTTTATTAGGGTGCCCATTTCCATTTTTGGGTGGTCCGAAAAATAATTTTTTCCTCATTTTTTAAATAATGTCTTTTTTCAAAAAAATCATTACTTTTAAACCACTGAACCGATTCAGACAATCGACACATCAAATTGAAGATAATGAGCTAGTATCCTCTGAAAAACAAATACAAAAATATAACAAATGCAAAGAAATTGGATTTGAATTGGATTTTTGCCATTTTGTGACTGCGACCATCTTGGATTTGGATTTTTCATATTCTACTGTGTTGTACTAGTCAAGTCTTTTCATTTGGTACTCATATCATACTTTTTGAAGATCATGAAATACGCAGTTTTATAATGACAGCAGAGATAAAGAGGTGTTCAAAATTTCAGATCAATCGGTCAACAGGAAGGGGGTCAAATTTCTATTAATGTGAGACAACCCTACATACACACAAACAGAGATGCCAACCTTCCTGATTTTTCAGGATTACCCAGACTTTTAGACACGCTCCCTGATATCCTGACGAACACTCAATTTATCCTGATTTTTTTGAAATGATCCTGATTTTTCCTGATTTTTGTACTCTTTACATTATTGGTAACAAATATACTGGTTTCCTTGCCAAAGTTTTTGGTCATGATAGTTCTCCGGTTCGTTCTTGTATATATCTTACGTTAAGTTGAATTGTCTAGACGCAAAACTGTACATAACTTTTTTATCTCCACCCTCAAGTGTTCCGTGGCTTTCTAAAACAGTACTAGAAAATTTCATGAAACCAGATTGTCTGACGAATTTATGAAATTACAAAGAAATTAGGTTTGAGGAACAAGATTGCTTTATTGAGGATAATGTGTATGTAGATGTATCCCAGAGTTATTAATGTAGGAATATGTTTCAGAGTGTAAAATTACTCAAAAGAAAAAAATTCAATCCACAGTCAACATAAAAAGATTTTATATGTAATTTGTTCGTCTGATCGAAAGTAGAATCAACTTTAACAACTCTGTTTCTGGTGGGATTCTGTATTATGAGCTACTATCAAGCAACCTGTTTCCCACATGTATGGCTCGCAGCAGTTTTCGACGAGGAAACAAATATGTTCTGGGAGGATAGAATATTTAAGCTTAAGTGTGAAAGATGGCGAATGATTGTGAAACAGAACTATGAATATAAAATTAAATTATAATGCTTTGGTGTTTTTGTTGTCTTACAAATCGACATTAACATTTCGGACAACCCTATATGAGCTATCCTGATTTATCCTGATTTTTATTTTCATTCCTCCTGATTTTTAAAAATTATAGTTGGCAACTCTGCACACAAACATACAAACAGGTCAAGCTAATTTTTGTTTGATAAGGCGGAGGGTTGCATTAAATTGTATTAACAATTATTTAGTGATTGAGCACCAATGGATTCATTCTTGTTCTCGCGAGAACAAGTAAGCCATATGTTGGAACTTGTGCCCTTATTTTGCCAATGCACTCTTCTAGACAAACTGAATGCCGCCACAGGCAATTTTGCAGCAGTTTTGGGATGGGTTACGGTTGTCCTTTGGATGCAAGGAAAATTGAAACTCGTTGGCTGCTGCTTTAAAATATTTTATGAAAATGAATGATCGGTTCGGAAAAAAACTGCGAAGTTGATTCGATTTGACTTGCTATAGAATCAGAAAGGGGTGGGGCCTACGTTGGAATGTTTTAAGCTGCCAGTGTTTTGAGAATCGAGTCGAGTTAGCGAGTTATAAGCGTTCGGAATTTTTGATTATTTCCTATATGTTCAGTATCTCACGCAGCTTGAACATAGTATTGTTCTAGAAATTGTTGAGGCTCTCGTCTAAAAACTAGTCAAGGTAATTTGTTATCCAAAGAGTTGAAATTCTTAACCATAAGAGAGTATTTTCAGGGTCCTGATCTGAAGGTGCAATATTTGGTGGGAACGATTGATGGAGTAGCGCGTCCTTTCTTAACTCCAAAAATGTTCGCCGATTTGTCAAGGAGATATAAGGTCTGGCTTTTTCTGGAAGAACACTAATTCTGGACGATTGCCCTGGAGTTAGCTAATTGCAATATCTTATTGGTCAAGTTAACAGTGATATTTATTGGATGGATCGACAATTTCTTTCCCGATTTTGAGTGAACCATATTTTATTCTATGGCGGTATGAAAATCCGACAGTGCAATAAAGGGTGTGTCACATCAAATTGCATCACGGAAAAAACGCTGTAGAAATTCGCCCAGTAGACCGATCCTTTTGAACATTTTAGACAGTAAAATAAAAACTATTAAACAACTTTTGGCATTCTTTTTGATTCATACTTCGAGCCCAAGCCCGTATGCTCGCACCTTCCTCTTTACCCCGTCCATAAGGTTCTGTACAACGTCAGGTTGTAGTTTTTTTGAACAGAAATCCATTTTCTCTTGAAGTCCGCCTCCGATTTGACAACTTTTGGGTTCTTCCGGAGGGCCTGCTTCATAATCGCCCAATATTTCTCCATTGGGCGAAGCTCCGGCGCGTTGGGCGGGTTCATTTCCTTTGGCACGAAGGTGACCCCGTTGGCTTCGTACCACTCCAACACGTCCTTTGAATAGTGGCACGAAGCGAGATCCGGCCAGAAGATGGTCGGGCCCTCGTGCTGCTTCAATAGTGGTAGTAAGCGCTTCTGTAGGCACTCCTTAAGGTAAACCTGCCCGTTTACCGTGCCGGTCATCACGAAGGGGGCGCTCCGCTTTCCGCAAGAGCAGATCGCTTGCCACACCATGTACTTTTTGGCAAACTTGGATAGTTTCTGCTTGCGAATCTCCTCCGGAACGCTGAATTTGTCCTCTGCGGAGAAGAACAACAGGCCCGGCAGCTGACGAAAGTCCGCTTTGACGTAGGTTTCGTCGTCTATTACCAGGCAATGCGGCTTCGTCAGCATTTCGGTGTACAGCTTCCGGGCTCGCGTCTTCCCCACCATGTTTTGCCTTTTGTTGCGGTTAGGAGCCTTCTGAACCTTGTATATACGCAGGCCCTCCCGCTGCTTGGTCCGCTGGACGAATGAACTTGACAAATTCAGCTTATTGGCGACATCCCGGACAGAACTTCTCGGATCACGTCTAAACTGCTTAACTACGCGCTTGTGATCTTTTTCACTGACGGAGCATCAATTTTTGCCGTTCTTCACCTTCCGGTCGATGGTTAGGTTCTCGAAGTATCGTTTTAGTACTCTGCTGACCGTGGATTGGACGATTCCCAGCATCTTACCGATGTCCCGATGTAACAACTCCGGATTCTCGAAATGAGTGCGCAGGATTAATTCACGACGCTCTTTTTCGTTCGACGACATTTTTCCAAATTTACGAAAAATTGACAGTGAAGCATGGCCAACGTGAGCTATACACTCTTATCTGATTATAAGCGAAAGCTGAAGATATAATTCCTAAAAATTAAATTTCTACAGCGTTTTTTCCGTGATGCAATTTGAAGTGAAACACCCTTTAGTACATCTTCCTCCCTCGGCCTCCATTAGTCTCTAATTTTCTTTAACAAAAAGTGACCGTATTGAAACCGAAAGGAATATCTTCAGAATGAATTGCTGTTCGATCAATTTTGAGCTAATCACTAGAAAGTTTTTGAATCTTAGGAACAGCTTTTTCGTCGCTACCCCCGTGATGGTTTTATAACCAGCGAATTTCACGAATGGACATTCGAGTTATAATGTTTTCTCTCTAGCTCTTTATGTTAATCTATAGAGTTTTACCAATGTTATATGGTCGGTGTTCAGTCAGACCAGACTAAGTAACATAATTATGATTTCGAGTAATTCTAACTCAAAGTTTAAAGGTGTGTAGTTTTAGTAGCTTTCAATCATTCTCCACAATTGTTTTTCTACAGCTCTTAGTCACTCTTTAACAAGGTCGTGTAATTATATTATTACAAAAAAAAAACTGTTTAGGCTCAATCAAAATGGGTTTTCAACCGACTACATGTACTTGGTTCACTCTGACTGAACAAAAAGTATTTTTCGAAGACTTGGTCATATTTTAAACTTTAGAATTTCATCCACTAAACCTATACAATAAAACCAACGAGTTTCATGGCTTGTAACAGTATTTTACTTGCCAAACATAATCGATTAGTGTTCATTTCCAAGTACAATGCTTGATTTTCTAAAAAAAACTTTTCAACACGTGTTTTTGAAAATGAGCACTTGCAGTCAAGTATGCAAAAGTTCATTCGCTCATTTCATTTCATTGTTAGATTATATGCATTATATGTTTAACTTGTGAGATGAACAAGATTATTTTTTGTTGTAAAGTTCAGATAAGTATTTACTTAAAAATATGTTTTAATGTGTTATTTTCATATGGAAAGTAAGTTTCTAATTTTCCTTCGTGTGATATATGTATCACAAAAATAATTAGTTTGGTGTCTTGCTCGATAATGCTTAATAATGCTTGATAATGCTTAATAATGAGCAGACAGACGACCGCAAAGAGTTATAATTCCCTAGATTTTCTGGTTAGGCGTCGTTCACAAATTAGGTAACGTTTAAAATCCGGATTTTGGACTCCCTCCCCCCTACGTAACGCAATTTCCTATTTCTAATACACAGTAAGTAATGCAACATCGACCCCCTCCACCCAAAACAAACCATTTGGCATTTGGAGGTTTTAGGAGATATAAAAACGTTTCTTAGGTGGTTCGACACTCCTCCCCCTCTCTTCAGGGAGGGGGGTGGTGTGCTGCGCTGAATAACTCGAGAACTAATCAAGCAATTCGAATCAAACTTGGCATATAGAGGTTCTAGGGATCGATGAACGTTTCTATGGTGGTTCGACACTCTTCCCCTCTTTCTAAGGGGAGGCTGTCATACAGATAAAACACAAATTTATGCATAACTCGAGAACTAATAAAGCAAATGGAGCCAAACTTGTGATGTGAGGGTTTTTGGGTACGAGAAACCCCTCCCTTCTCTGGAATGGAGAGGGGATTGCATAAAAATAATACAGGTAAACTTCGATATAACGTACATTTCACTTTCAAAATTGTACGTTGTATCGAATTGTACGTTAAATCGAAGCATAATAAAGTACTCACAAACGTAGTCTATAATACATTATTGTGTTGCTGTTTTAGTAAAGTCAATGAATAACTTCAATCAGAAGACGAAGCCAGCCTTTCTCATGATGTTTCCCTTCGTACTGTTGATTAAAGCATTATTCATTTAGAATCTGGAATTACAAAACCTGTTGTATTTCGGGATTGATTGAAGGTACAAAACTTGTTTTAGCATCACAATACAGAGAATTCATTGTTCTATCAGAAAAAAAATATTGGAATTTTTTTCTCTCTACACTTTGGAAATGTGTACGTTATATCGAGGTAAAATATACGTTATATCGAGGTAAAATATACGTTATATCGAGGGTACGTTATAACGAGGGTACGTTATATCGAAGTTTCCCTACACATATTCCAACCAAACATGACAATTGAAAATTTTCGGAAAACTCTGAAGGAAAATGGGAAAATTCGAAAAATTCAATTCGCATGTGGTCTACAACTACATATTGACAAGCGTTCTTAGTCCATTTGATGTTTGCGCTAACGAAATTGATCTTCATTCGGAGGTGGAAATGGATTTTAATGTGATAAAACGAACTCCTTTATCGTCTTCTATCTATATAAATAAAAATGGATCGCCAAATGTGTTAATAAGAGCAAAACTCGAGAAAGGAATTGTCCCATTGAGGGCTGTCTTCATTCTATCATATTTTCCGTATCGAACATTTATTCCATGTAACGGAGAAACATGTTATTTGCAAGTGGATGAATAATCTTGCACGAGAATTGTGTTTGAAAATAATCTGATATTATAATATCGAGTTATGGTAGATGTACTGAAATTTTATAGTAAAAAATAAGTTTAAAGGGTAGATAAGAAGATCAATCAATGAACAGTTCTGCGACTGGACCCATGAACGCGCGCTTAGTAGAAAAACGTGGATGTGATAACGAAAAATAAATTTTGGGCGGGACGAAGTTCGCCGGGTCAGCTAGTGTAACATAAAAGTTCAATAACAGACCCCATAAATGACATGCTGTATACTGAAATGTACTGCCATATAATGAATTGAGAATCATCTTATTCAACTTCTTCGCTTCAGCGTGTGAAAAAAAAACAAAAAGCAAATTTAAACGAAAATGTAATGAAAAAACCATCAATACAAACTTTTGACCAACAGATCGGAAAGAGGGTCACATTTTTGGAATTGCACACAAAAATCTTCACTCATCAGCGGTGTCCAATTTAGACGCTTGTTCGATTAGCCCTAGATTCCCAGTATTTTTTCCCACGCTCCTTTCCCCCCATCGATAATGATTCATCCAACTTGAATATTTCGTTTCAACAAGTGCACCACGTTGTTGTCTAACATTGTGTTCAAACCGAACGGGATCAGACGAGGAATTGGCGGGCCGTCGTTTAACGGCAAGAACATCATCCAAACAAGACAGACGAACCTACATCATCGCCGATAAATCCCGACAAAAGAGCGGAAAAATTGTTTATGGCCCCCTTTTAAAATAATACAACAACGGCAATTCCTTGTACCGGAGTGTTGCCTCCATCGGTTCCCGCAACCGGAGCGGATAAGTCACTCGATCACTCGCAAGAAATAGCCATAAAATGGACGAAAGGCGGCGGCGGCGGCGGCGGCGGCGGCGGCATCGGTGCGGGTAATTATTTGATTTCCCATTTGTTTCTGTTCAATTCCGGCTTCTATTCCATCCCCCTAGTTTTCGTTGGTATTGCTCAACAATCCCGGTCAGATTGATCTCGCAACGTGACCGTGGCGGCGAGCGTTTCTTTGAACACCGCGCAACGATGCCAAGGATTTTACGAGCCCGCCGACGATCGTTCCCAAGTGATGAATCCCGATATTTTGGCTTTAATTCCGGGTCGTTTATTTGTTTCCAAACAAACGTACGGACAGTTAATTGCACCGCCAGCGCACCACGGTCGCTTTATTCTCTCGAGAGGACAATCGGAGTGTTTCTGATGCAGGATTCTCGTGAATCTCTTACTCGGTCGTTTGACTTTTATCGCAAGACACATATTTGGATTTTATTTTGATTATACGCGGAACCAGGTGGGCTCTCTCCAAGAAAAGCTGTGTTGGGTTAGGTCTAGGTGCAGGAAGCTGCGCGCTGATAAGGAGACACAACGAACTCGATTGAGTACAAAGTTTCCACGGAACGTGGAAATGTACGTAATCTTGTCGTTGATTCTTGCTGCTCGACGTTCCAAACATCACCCGGAAATGACAAGTGTACACTTCTTGAGTACCTGCAGCAGGAGATGATTATATTCGTTCTTTTTCTTCTTCCTGCTTCCTTCCAGCCATAATGCGAGTGGACTGCATTGTTTACCATTTAAAATTCCTTCACTTCATCAAAGAGAATAGCACCAAGCGAACGGCAGAACCTCTAGAACCGTAGTCCAGCGTCCCATTCTGAATTATTAATTATAGAAAACAAACAAAAACAAATCATTCCCTTTGGTGTAGAGAGCACTCGCCGGGCCTCGGAACCGTAGCGCAGCGGACTAACTCCCGAGGAGTTGAGGAATTGCCCAGTTCCCCCAATGTAGAGTATGCGTATTTGCCCATGATTTGTGTGGGCACTCGTTGAGCCGACTTGTCCCCGATGCACACACAAGCCTGACGGCGATTCCGAAACAAACAAACAAATCAATAATATTCAATTTTCGAGAGCGAAACAAACACTCTCGGTTCTTGGGCAGGGTTCTCCTCCTTGGATGATCACGACGATGATGTGGATGTGTGTGGGATGCGGAGAGAGATTGGTGCGGGCGCATTCGCAGGTAAGAATTGTCCTTCTCCGGCCCTTTGCCACACGGGCTAGGGATTACCTTTCCTACCACTCCCGGGTGCAGAAGCACTTGAGATTTGTCCGCCGACGTCGTCGTCAACGGTTATGGGGCAGGGCGGGCAAGGGACGGCTATTATTAAACATTTGACGAAAATACCTCAATGACATTTTTTTTGTCTCTCTCAAATCGAACCCAGACGCAATCGATGGGGGAATGCCGCCGGAGGGAAACACACTTTGTTATTGTTTGTCAATATTGTAAGCGGCCGATGAAGAAGCACTGATTGCGATGTTCGGGAATCAGCCCTTTCGAAGCTGAGCTAGGCTAATGTAGCTATGTCAATTGAAAATATTTTTGGGAGAAAATGTTATGCTCTATAGTCCTTAACACTACCGATTATGATGTTGATATAGTTCAAGCATTGTTTTAGAATTTCAAGACGAATTTAAATTAAATACAATAACACATATACAACAATGGACAAACATTTGCAACCTAATATAACAGTTTGGCTGAAAAGTTTATAAAGTAACACAGTAAAACAATTTTTGTTTGCAAAATTCAAATTTATTATTCAACATAATTGCCTTCGAGGGCGATACAGCATTTATAGAGATCTTGCAACTTGATACCATTTTTATAGTACTCTTTCGGGTTTTCCTCAAAAAAGGCCTCAGTTCCGATAGTCATTTCATCATCGGTCTTAAATTTCTTGCCAGCGAGCATTCTATTCAGGTCTGCGAACAAAAAAAATAGTCGCTGGGGGCCAGAACTAGAGAATACGGTGGATGCGGAGGCAATTCGAAGCCCAATTCATTTTGCCATAGTTTTAATTGATTTGTGATTTTTCGATTATTTTCACAATAACAAAAGTTGCTGCACTCTCAATGCTGTAACTCACGATCCAATCAACCGATTAACATTGCGGCAGCCTTGAGCGTCACTTCATTAAAATCTAATCTTTTTTTTCTGTAACAAATATCATGATAAACTATCTGACTTCACCATCCATTGTTCAGATAGTTTCTTCTGCTGCCATTCCAACATAAATATTCTTTAAATTCAGTAGCATTGGACATTGAAACAACATAAGATTCCTCGCAGATATCAGTGTGAATGGAATTGGAATAAACACTACAATCTGTTGATCTGGGGCAGTATACTCCAAAAAAACAAGAGCAATGATAATATCATTGAATCTTTGAGAGCAGTCTGTATTCTGCAAGCAGTCTGATTTTTGTCACAGTTATACTGAAATCTTTTTCATCTGTACTATTTTGACGTAGGATTACGTCTTTCGGGAACATATTGTGGTGCAAATTGAAAATCGAAAATCGAGCACATATCGTGAAAATTGTCCAATTTCAAACGCATATTGTTCAGTCATTTCATGATGGATTGATGAAATTTTTGCGTCAATCGATTTCGTTACTCCATAACAATTTTTTATATTGAAGAAAATAATATATGTCATGAAACTAACTATCGAATATCTGAAAAATCTCAACCCCTATCCTACCGGAAAAAAAACCACTTCTGATTGGTCGAAATTGACACATGCGGCGGGTCTCTAACAGAGACATCAAAACCGAGCTGCCTGGGGGAAATCGGCATTGCAAATAGATGAAAGTAGGGGAAACTTTTGCTCCCAACGAAATGTGTTCCTTAACAGAGACATCAAAACCCAGCTGCCTGAGAAAAATCGACATTGTAAACACATGAAAGTAGGACGAAGTCTTGCTGCTACCGAAATGTGTTCCCTAATAGAGACATCAAAACCAAGCATCCTGGGGAACTCCGCATTGCAAACGGAGACGAATGAATCGTAAGATTTAAAGTCTCCGTAAACAAAGGAAAAGAAGAAGAAGAAGAAGAAGAAGAAGAAGCACTGCAAAAACATCAAAGTATGTGGAACCTTTGCTCCAACTGAAATGTTTTCCTTAACAGTGCCCGGGGTTAAATTAGCATTGCAAATATATTCAAGTCGGGGAATTTTTATATTGCAAGTAAGGTGAGCGATTAATTTTAGCAAATAAAATTTGAATTAGGAATATTGGTTGCTTCGTGAAATTTCATATCAATGACCGACCGTGTATTGTGAAAAATTTAGCACAAGTGTAAGTGTAAAATTGTATATGGTAGCAGTTGTGTTAAAAATGACTTGATATATGAAACGATTTATTTAAATTTTCCTAAATAAAAACCAAGGTGTGTTCCCGCTCGAGAACGGGTAGTTTGGTTGAGGCTGTCTGTTTTGTTGTGTTCATTTTCACCCGAGGAAAGTTCATACGGCGAGAAAAATTGAAAAAGTGAAGAAATATTAGAAAAAGTGGTTTCCCATATCCTTCAAATATAGTATTAGTTGTTCTTAGTCCAATTAAAATCCGCATTGGGTTGAATAAACACTTGAAAATAAAACATTATAAAAGAAAATTACCTTTTCCATTTCAAATATGTTTTTTTCTATATTAAAGTAACATATTTTTACTGATGAGAAAAATTGATAATTGTGTTCGATATTGATAATTATGTTATATTACATCGGTGAGTTTTTTTCTCTTTATTTCATCCATACATATCACAGGAGGCATCTCGTCTAGGATCACAGAGGGCGATTTTCATCATATCTCGTTCGACTTCTTTTATCTGATACGCGTCATCCAACGGCTTTTTACCATCCTTCTGCCATCATTACTCGGTAGACACTGGTGGAGTGAACAAGCAATACCCAACAACTAAACAAAACGGCCCTTTTCAAAGCCACCAAATCATTATCAAAGAGTTCAACAATGTAATTCTTCAAACATATCCAAAATAAACAGATATCCTAACGGAATCCTACATCAACTATGCGGTCGTGTCTCGGACACAACTCTCCTGTGACTTTTTTTTTTCAAAAATCTGTATCGCAATCTGTACAATTTCAAATATTTATTGCATAGAAAAATCTCAGAAAAATCATAGGAAATCTGTAGATTTATGTACTACTAGCTAACCCGGCAAACTTCGTCCCGCCCATTTACTTGATTAATTCTCGAGTAATGCAGAAATTTGTGTTTTATTTGTATGGCAGCCACCCCTAAGAGAGGGGGAGGGGTATCTAACCACCATAGAAACATTCATTGCACCCTAAAGTTTCCATATGCCTAATTTGGTTTAATTTGCTTGATTAATTCTCGGGTAATGCAAAAATTTGTGTTTCATTTGTACGGCAGCCCCCACTAAGAGAGGGGGAAGGAGTATCTTAACACCATAGAAACATTTATTGCATCCTAAAACCTCCACATGCCAAATTTGGTTTCATTTGCTTGATTAATTCTCGAGTAATGCAGAAATTTGTGTTTCATTTGTATGGCAGCCCCCCCTTTGAGTGGGGGAAGGACTGTCTAACCATCATAGAAACATTTATTGCACCCTAAAACTTTCACATGCCAACTTTGGTTTCGTTTGCTTGGTTAATTTCCGAGTAATGCAGAAATTTGTGTTTCATTTGTATGGCAGCCCCCCCTTAGAGAGGGGGGAGGGGTCTCAACATATCACGAAAACCTTCCCCGGCCCCAAAAACCCCTACATACCAATTTTCATGTCGATCGGTTCAGTAGTTTCCGAGTCTATAAGAATCAGACAGACAGACAGACATCACTCCATTTTTATGTATATAGATGTACTATTGTACATAAATCTGTAATCTGTACCAAAAAATCAAAAAAAAATTACCGTTTCAGATAAATCCATGTGTGCAGCAACACTGATCATAACATATTCAGGGATATTCTTATTTATTGGCATTAACGTTCCTAGTCGAAGTTCGCCCTCTCAACGGAGTATTTATGTGTCATATAATACACCTTTGAAAGTATTTTAAAGAGAATACGTGTGACCCGAACCCCTGGTGTGATATGTGTGTGACGGTGTGACGCTAACCACTCGACCAAGAATATTATTGTACGCGAATCGCTGTATAATTTTTTTAATGATGAATTGGACCAACGCCGAAAAAAATATTTCACTATTGACGAAATTCATGTCAGCTCGTCTTAGGAGTTGGCAGCACCATCTTAAAAAACAGCGAAATGTTGCGGGTGTAAACACATGGGTCTTTTAAGCAGCTTCGCATACTTGAAATATTCAAAAAAACAATTAGACTACTTTTTTGAAAGGTACAAAAAAAAAATTCTTGATATTTTACAAAAAAAAAAAACTCAAAAACTATAATACCTGCAAAATTCAATTCAAAAGTGGAATGTGGGAAATTGTTTAAAAAAAAATACCAACGCCATCCTCAAAAGCTTCGAGATCAAAATTTGAAAAAAATACTGAATGTGCATCTTACTACGGTGTGCCTATCAAGAAAAATTATCAAAACAAAATTTCATCATCTAGATATGTGTGATTTTTTTCAGATTTTTCTGAGTGTTGCGCGTACAAAAATATTTTTTTTTATTTCCAAAGAGTCTGGTTGGGTAAGGGAGTGAAAAGTCCCCCAAACCAAATCACCAGCTGTATGGAAAATATTGTGTAGGGTACTAAATAAAACATTTTGGCAGTATTACCATATATTTGGGTCCTTATATGGTACACCAGAGGATCTACGGCGAAAAATGTATCTTTTCGTTTTCTTCACGCCATTCTCAATAGCTTTGAGACAAAAATATGAAAAAAATACTGAAAGTACATCTTACTAAGGTATATCGATAAATATCTTCAAACTATTTTTTCGTCAAAAAATCTAATAGTAAAAAAAAATTAAATACGCAGTACAAAATAATTTCATATATTTTCTGGCATTTAGAAATTTAAAAAAAGCTGTATAAGCTTTGAGACCCACTTATGCTCTAATTTTTATTTAAATGCGTTCGTATGTGTTTTTTTTCTACATGTGGCGTAATTTTTCCTAAACTTTTAAGAGCATTGCGAGACACAAAAATAGTTTTCTTCGTCGTCTGCATTATTATTTTTATTTTCTTGAAATCGATTATTTTATTGTATTTGTGGTATTCAATTGTAAGATTTAAATAAAAAAAAATAAAAACAGTTCGGATTTTTTTATGTGTTCTTTTCATTAATCCGAATGATCTTTCCACAAGGACTTTATTTTTTTCTCACAGAGCGCTATCGTACTACTGACTTCTATGAATTTTGTAAACCATCTAAATCCAACGTAAAGATAATCTCATATATTTTAAGATACGAGGAAAACAACTGTACAGCGCAATGCCCTAAATATGCCGACAAAATTTAGACATATGAAAAACAAAATTTGAAAAATATTAGAGCAGTAATGGGTCTCTAAATTCAAAATAAATTAAAAATGCTCGAAGGTCAAAAAACATTTTTTTTCTCGGGAGGATTCTCTTCAAAAATTCAAGAAAAAATTACGCCACTTGTGGAAAAAACAACACATACGAACGCATTTGAATAAAAATTAGAGTAAAACTGAATTGTAATTTTTTCAAAGTAATTTTTTTTTCAAATTTTCGAAATGCCTGAAAATATATATAATTTTTTTTTGTACCGCGAAAAACACTCTAAAAATTCTGAAAAAAAGTCACATATACCTAAAATAGATGTAGGAAGAAATTTGAATACAAACTAGAGTAGTACTGAACCTCAAAATAAAAAATTAATAAAATTTAATTTGAAATAAAAATGAAAATTGATTTAAAATTTTTTTTTAATGTTTGATTTTCAGATGAAAATTTTTTTTGAAAATATTGATCGATACACCTAAGTAAGATGTACTTTCAGTATTTTTTCTTCATATTTTTGTCTAAAAGCTATTGAAAGTGGCGTGAAAAAAACCAAAAGGTGCATTTTTAACCATAGATCCTATCGTGTACCATATAAGGACTCAAATATATGGTAATACTGCCAAAATGTTTCATTTAGTATCCTATACAATATTTTCCATCCAACTGGTGATTTGGTTTGGGGGACTTTTCATTCCCTTACCCACTCAGACTCTTTGGAAATATAAAAAAATATATATTTCTTATACCGCGCAACACTGAAAAAAAATCACACATGTCCAACACATCACACATGCCGTAGAAACACATTTAAATATGAATTAGAGCAGTGCTGAATCTCTAAATCCAAAAAAAAAATATTTTCAAAATTTCAATATTTTTTTAGTGCTAACATTTTTGATGATTTTTTTTTTGATAATTTTTTTGATACACCGTAGTAAGATGCACATTCAGTTTTTTTTTTCAAATTTTTAACTCGAAACTTTTGAGGATGGCGTGAAATAAACGAAAAAGTACGTTACTATAGATCCTATGTTAAATCACATAGGGGTTGAAATAAACCGTCGAAATTTCCTATTTAATATCATATACAATATTTGCCATGTGATTTGGTTTGGGGGCACTTTTTACTCCCTTACCCGGCCAGGCCCTTTGTCCATTGTTGAAATTCGAACGTATAGGTAGAATGATTTATTTCATCCTGATCCTCTATCATCTCCTGAAAAATGTAGATTATGTGTGATTGTGTAATTTATATGAAAAAGGTATTTTCTGACTTTCAGAGGATGAATCAAAAATTGAATACTTCTTTCATATTTAAAAAAAACAAGAAAATATATGTTTACAAAATAATTAAAAACATTTTTGGTTTTTGATTCATTTATATACAGTGAAAACAGATTGTATATAATCGAGTTCGCCCTGTATTCCAAAGGCCAAGCGCAGCTCGATCACACTTATACAACACGAGATAAACATCACTAATGACATATAAATAAAATAAGGGGAAAATAAGTTTTGTTTTCTTTTACTAAATTCTGTACTGCTAATGATGTAATAATGATTCAGTGATTAGCAAAATGTTAGTAGAACTAGAACTTTTCCTAGCCAACAGAGCGTGAATGAAAGTTTTGTTTCTTTCTCTGTTTCTTACTCTGGACCGGTATTCTGACAGTCTATGAAACGACTAATACAATCATGTGATGTGTCGTATCTTGTGAAGACCTACCGTAGATCATTTGCGGTTTCTTTACTTCGTTAAGAAGAATTCCAACCATGCGGGGATCATGACTTTTGTTTTTTACATTCCGCGTTATTACTCTCAAGGACGTCAGATGGACCTCCCTCTAAACCTCGATCCCTGGTCTGAGCCACGGGGATCGTTGAGGTTTGGATCGCAAGGCCTCTTTTTCCGTGGCTAGCTCTAGCTTGAGGCCTGTAGCTCTCAGGGTCGGCTTTCCTCGTGATCGAGGTGATTTAGCGTGTCAAGGGCTCGGATTATCACCAATATAAAACAGGTAAGTATTTATTTTTTCTTTTATTGTAACCTATTATACAATGACTGCTGTGTGGGTGTGTAGTGTGTCGGGATGACCGGCCGGCTGCTGCTGCTCCTGATGCACGTGGTGGCGGGTATCGATGTCCTGGCGGTTGAGTTCCTCTCGGGTCTCGGGTTGACGATGGCATGATCGCCAAAGCTTTGCTGCGGACCTGCTAAGCATGTTGGGTTTTAAACTCCGAGCTAAAAGCGAGAGATCTGGCTCGTGCTGTTCACTGGAGGTTTCCAGCGGATGATATAACGGGCCCTAACAAAGAGGGAGGTATAAGGCTACTGCTGCTAGTTTGTTACCTGGATAAAATCTTCTATGGAAGATTTTATCCTTTTTGGAATCATACCTGATTCTTACAATATTCCTAAGCACACTTTCTTTTGTTCTAAATTATTCTGTAGTATAACTGTAGAACACTAGAATACACTTTTTAAAATCGTGCTTTCAATACTGATCTAAACCAGGAAATGACAGTTTTGACCAATTACTCAAACTAAGTAACTTATGATTTTTCTTCCTCTTTTTCCTGACAGCTTTTATCTTTTTTTTAACCATTTATATTCCTCTTTTTTTATGTTCTTCAAGTTGCGCACCAGGCACTGCAGCTTTTAGAAGGTAGGTGTGTGTTGTGTGATGTACTGAAATGTTTTCATACTGTACATATATAGTTCTGTTTCAGAGCGTTATCATTATGTTTATAAATATACACTAGAGCCTACAAAATGAAACAGTAACAGTATGTTCAATTTTATAATGATAACTCCACTTTGATTTTCTAAAATTTGGTGCATTCCACAAACGATTCATTAGTAAACACATGCATTCATATCATATAAACTTTTGTTATTGTTATTTTTCAGGATGGATTTATGATCGGACGTTAGAGTTGAAAAAAAATATAGGAGGTTGTGTTCAAGACACGACTACATTGTTGACGTAGAACTACGCTGTTATTTTCTTCAAGTCCTCCACTCTGCGCTCTCCTCAACAGAAACCCTTCCTATTAATATTTCCGGTCTCGATTAGCTTGGATGTCATCCATGGTGTTGATAGTTTTGTTACTGTCATGCGAAACCAAATCACACACAAAATTCCTGAACAATATTTTTTTTTTGTTGAGCCGATGATAGCCCAGTTTGATGATTGGCCACACAATTGTGTTGTTCAGAACCTTAATGGAATGGCGTCAGTTTGATTGAATGATTGCAATGCCAGAGACATCAGTGAGTAAGTAATTTGGTCGCGTCCACAGCTCTATCCGAAACGAAGACATGCGATGACGCAAAACAAGGAAGTACAAACGATGGTCATTGCTTCGTATCTAGAACGATACTGAAAGTTTACCTCAGCGAGATCCAACATTTATGCTCTAAGCAAATATTCCACTCCGTTATTCATTCTTCTTATTCTTTTCTTTGTTCACGGAGACTTTAAATCATTCCCCTTCGCGTATCGCCGATAAGTTGCTGGTTATTGACGGCATGGGTAGGGAAGCTCACAAATGACCAATGTATGGTTAGATGGAAATGCTTCTAGTTTTCATCAATTTTAACCGTTTACTCATCAGGGGATTGTAATATATAGTATAAAAAACAAATCGTAGGGAATTTCCGATTCGTTTGGTATGTAATCGTCAAAATCCGCTTGCGGCGAAAATAGTTATTAACGTTAACTTTATAATAACGTTCATAATAACGTGACCTGTTTTCTTATTTGGCACCCTTAATGAGAGACGTAGTTCTACGTCAAAAATTACCAAAACATAAAATGATTGTGGAGAATTTTCTAGAAGAGACCTGATTAAGATCGCTTTCCCATCAACAAGAGTAAACAGTCAGGAGTACAACGAAGTACTACAGAATAATTGATTGCCGTTTTTCCACCGAAACAACAGTGAAAATTAGGTGTCCAAACGCAATAACGTTGGTTCAACTTTACCTGAAAGAGTAGATGTAGTTAACAAACAGTATGGACGAGTTAAACGAGCAGTTTTTTTCTGTTTGTGATGGGATACAAATTTCCACATGCCACATCTTGATCGAAGGCACACCAAAGAGATTGTTTGAACTGAGGATAACCTACGAATTGAGCTTGTTATAATTTAAGCAAAATTCATGTTAATGTCGTAAAGGAGCGATAGTTTTCCATCTGGTGCAAGGACAATTTGGTTTTTGGAATCATTCGCCCCTGAACAGAACTATAAAGCTTTATTAACGAAACCAGTTTTATCCTACACAATACATCATTTTAACTGATTTTTGACCTATCTCTGG
The DNA here is from genome assembly GCF_029784135.1 of Toxorhynchites rutilus septentrionalis. Taxonomy (NCBI): domain Eukaryota; kingdom Metazoa; phylum Arthropoda; class Insecta; order Diptera; family Culicidae; genus Toxorhynchites; species Toxorhynchites rutilus. The sequence goes on along the minus strand of NC_073746.1, from coordinate 303,368,569 downwards.
AACCCAATTGAGTGGTTCTTAAGTTATGGAACATACAGTATAAGACAAATTCAGTATGCTGGTGAGAATAAAAATATGCTTAGAGGTATTAGAATTGATTGATAAAGGAATTTATATATTTTTCGTCAAATAATAATAAAATAATAAACTCGATTTGATGAATGTAGCAGGCCTGAACCGGCTGTATATATGTGTTTTCTCAAACAAAAAAGTCTTAACAATTTATTTTATATTAAAATGAGTCGCTTGCAAGCATATAAGATGGAACCTCATTTCAGATGTTCAACATTAGATGTGGTGAGAAATTATCGACCGATCGACAATTCCAAATTTACTTGATTTATCTGAAGACTCATGATTTGACCCCCTGGTCAACGGTCAAATCATGAGTCTTTAGATAAATCCCAGTGTGTCAATGATAATTCGAGACTGTTGAATTGTACTTTTAAATAAGTTATTTTAATATTTGTAAATTATTCAAACTTTTCATGCCGATTCAACAGCGATTCGATTGTTCATTTCGAAAAATGACGTTCATGGCTTCGGTTCAAGTCATTCGAATGGCCTTCATGTCATCAACAATGTCTGTTTAGTTTTGCCCTGATTTTTGGGAGAAGATAAAAGTTATAGGTGCTTTAAATGGACTTTCAACATCAAATGCTTCAAAACTCTGAGATAATATACTTCAGTAACCGATTGGCCAGGTGGAACAAACTGTTTATGAATAATAGTTTGAGTCCCGTAATTTGATTAATTACGTGAGTGAATTTGGTGAATTTGAGTTGTTTCTCAAAATGACTACCACAGAAACTACCTACCTTATCTTTTCCCGATGAAAGAAGCAGGATCCAATCCGCACCAAACAATCAAATCTAGTGGAATCGAGTTTTCAAGAGTTTCCTGACCTGATACACTTTCCGCGTGGTCACATTCAGAAACCCAGCACCGAAGGGGACATCAAATAAGCCTGATCATGTGAAAGAGCAGCAGCCCGGGAGGATCGGTGTGCAATCGAAATTGCGGGAGCGCGGTTTGTAGAACGAGAAGAATTAGAAGAAGAACAACACAAGAGAAAACAACACAAAATAAACGAACGACAGAAGTCCTCTTGACACTCTTGAGTAGAAAAACACCGGCTGCGAAGGTACACAACACACTCTTTTCTGCGCTACCAAGGCAAAGGTCAGCGGAGAGCTGCGGGTGTGGAGGGGACAGAATAAGAAATCGGTTGATTGAATGACACAATCCTAGAAGAGGTACACGGATAGAGCAGGGTGCTTAAGATTCTTCTATTTCGTTCCCCGCATCGCCACCAAACGCAAGCTACGGGGTCGAATCAGTTGGAGTGGACTTTTTTTTGCCCGAAATTCTATTCAATCAAATACTTGAAATTTCCAACTGAAGGGTGCTTCGAAAGAATTGGCAGCCGATGGGCCCGCAGTGGGAGATTCCGTTGCCTATTGTCGAGAGTTGATTGGAAATTCGGTTGCGACATAAATGCGAGGGATTAGCAAAATTCGACAGAATTGACAGCTGGAAAGGATTAATCATTCCCAGCCCGCGGCTTGTTGACCTCCGCGCGCTCTCTTTGCCCCCTTAGCAACAACTCGAGCTCAAGTCGGATCATATTATCACCCGTTGCTTGCGAAGAGTGGGGTCTCGCCGGTCGAGTGCTACTGGAATCGAAAACAATTTATCACCTCGATGGGCTTCTTTTGTGGCCTCATCATGGGGTCCCTCCACTGGTCTCCTCCCCCGTGTTGGGCACAATAATCTCTCGCTATTTATAAACAGCACTGATTATCTGAGAAAACGACTGCTTCGGCTGCATCGCACCGCGATGCGGACCTCCGGAGCAAGCAGTTGTCCTTTCATTCTTCTAAATCTTATTAGCCATCACTAATTTATCCAATAAATTAATAGTCTATATCGGATGTAATCACGAGATAGCGCTGTGTGGGGGATTATTATTCAAATGTAAATTCAATAAACTGCCCGACGAGACGGACGGAGCGACCGGAGAGTTGGGTGAAACTAACATTGCACTGCACGCTGTTAATAAATTGTCGCCCATTAATCATAAATCAATAAAAATGCTCCGACTGCTGGAGTTGCGCTGGCGTAGATGACGGTGAAGATCCCGTCGCAATCGGAATCAGATATCTGGCAGAGAACGCGGTGAGCGTGCGGTCAGCGATAAAGAGGACTCCGCCGGGTCGGTGTGGAAAAGTGAGCGTTATTAATTGGAATCGTAAATAGACAATATGTTAAGCTCCCAGAAGGCTTCTCTCTGAAAGCTACTTGTTTGAAGAAGCCAGTTTGCCTGGGCGGTGGGTTTTGGCACGCCATTCGGCCATTAGCGGCTAGCGGCTTTGCGGCGGGGGATTCTGTGGATTTTCTTCGCCAACTGCGCTGAGAACGGAAGAAAAATAGTCACAACAGGCTTTTGTTGTGCCCATAAAGTGTGCTTTTGGCTAGTTTATCTGGAATAATCTTTGAGAAGTACGATAGTTGATCGATGTTCGGTGTTCGAACAAGATGACTTTTCGACACTACACCACTTGTAATAAGGTAATAGGCATACCAGTAAGCTCTGTCCATATATGGAATATAATCAAATCACAAATTTTCAATAATAGACTTCTATGAGGTTATGCACAAAAAAAATTTAGAGAAATAAGATCTCAGAGGAAAGTGAGAAGAATTCATAAGAAGAACTAACACTCTGTGTTTCTGTGATTCTGTGACGTGACAACGCTTGTGGATTCGGTGTAGAGCGTGTCATCACGTCATAAAATGCATGCCGATAATTTGCAAGGCTCTGGCAAGTTTTCTGGAAAATTGAATATACAAGAATTTAGGTACATCCATTGGGGACAAATTATACAACAAAGTTCACTTGTATGTTTTGAAACGAAGCTGATAATACAACATTAATGTTCATGAGTCGGAAACCGCAAAAAGTTGGGAGTTGTCACGTCACAAAAGTATTCGAGTGACAACAAACGAAGTTGATTATGAAATATTCTACAACCAATGATTCTTGTAGGGATTTTTTTCAATTATTCTTTGACTTCGTTTACTTTTTGAAAATCGTACACCTTACACATGAAAACTGACATGTTTTAGTGTGTCAAAACGACACGCCGGAATGTGTTAATACCATTTTTACCCCCGTTAATGACATCTTCCCAGCATAAGGAAAATTTGAGCGTTCCATTTTTGAAATAACCTATAACTAGAGGTCAAAAATAGGTTTGATAATGTCTGATATCGCCTTCGGAATTGATTTTTTTACCATGTAGAAAAAATGGAAGGGCAAAAGCGAGTGTGTTGTCACATCACACTCCGCATCGAGCCGAGCCATCGAACTTTAAATCTTCGAAATGAATATATTTCTATTCTATAACAATCAATAATGTATTAACGCTGAAGGATACAACTTTCCATTTATTCTTAGAATCATGTTTTTCAGCTTTTTGTGGAAAAAAATAGCTGTGCCTAAGTCACGATTGGATATATTGAATTCGATTGTTTATAACTTTGGATATTGATTAGGAATGCAAAAAAAAGTCACAGGAGGGTTGTGTCCGAGACACGACCGCATAGTTGACGTAGGATTCCGTTAGGCTATATGTTGATTTTGGATATGTTTGAAGAATTACATCGTTAAACTCTTTGATAATGATTTGATGGCCCTGAAAAGGGCAATTTTGTTTGATTGTTGGATATTGTTAGTTCACTCCACCAGTGTTTACCGAGTAGTGGTGACAGAAAGATGGTAAACAGTCGTTGGATGGTGCGTATCAGATAAAAGATACCGAAGTGGAACGAGATATGATGAAAACCGCCCTCTGTGATCCTAGACGAGATGCCTCCTATGTTATGTATGGATGAAATATGAAAAAAAACTCACTAATGGAATATAAAATAGTTACCAATACCGAACACAACTATAAATTTTTCTCATCAGTAAAAACATGTTACTTCAATGTAGAGAAAACATATTTGAAATTAGTTATTATTAGGTTATTTTCTTTTATAACTTTCACGTTCTGAGTGTTTATTCAACCCAATGCGGATTTTAATTGGACTAACAGCACCTAATACTATATGTAGAGCATATGGGAAATCACTTTTTCTAATATTTTTTCACTTTTAAAATTTTTCTCGCCGTATAACTTTCCTTGGGTGAAAATAAACACAACAAAACAGACAGCTTAAACCAAACGACCCGTTCTCGGGCGAGAACACACCTTGGTTTTTATTTATGAAATATGAAATAAATCGTTCCATATATCAAGTCATTTTTAACACAACTGCTACCATATACAATTTTACACTTATACTTGTGCTACATTTTTCACAATACACGATCGGCCATTGATATGAAATTTAACAAAGCAACCAACATTAAAGTTCCAAATTTAAATTTTATTTGCTAGAATTAATCGTATCACTCACCTTACTTGCAATATAAAAATGCCCCCAACTTGCATATATTTGCAAAGCCGATTTCCCCTGGGCACCTTGGTTTTTATGTCTCTGTTAGGAAATATATTTAGGAAGGAACAAAAACTCCTCCTACTTTCATGTATTTGCAATGTCGATTTTCCCCAGGCAGCTTGGTTTTGATGTCTTTGTTAGGGAACACATTTCGGTAGGAACAAAAGCTCCCCCTACTTTCATGTATTTACAATGTCAATTTCCCACAGGTAGTATGGTTTTGATTTCTCTGTTAGTGAATACATTTTGGTAGGAACAAAAGCACCCCCTACTTTCATGTATTTGCAATGCCGATTTCCCCCAGGCAGCTTGGTTTTGATGTCTCTGTTAGGGACCCGCCGCATGTGTAGTCAATTTCGACCAATCAGAAGTGGGTATTTCCGTTAGGATAAGGGTTGAGATTTTTCAATTGTTCGATAGTTACATGACATATATTATTTTCTTCAATATCAAAAATTGTTATGGAGTACCGAAATCGATTGACGCAAAAACTTCATCAATCCATCATTAAATGACTGAGCAATAAGCGTTTGAAATTGGACAATTTTCACGATGTGCTCGATTTTCGATTTTCAATTTGTACCCCAATATGTTCCCGAAAGACGTAATCCTACGTCAAAAAATGGGTGAATTTTTTATTGGTTCTAAAAATAGTCGATTATTTTGTAGTTTTTTGGAAGTAGCAACATAAAAATAGATAGTTTAATAATCACGAGAACAATACAGAAACTGATCATATCTCTTTTGTTGCATCTTGAGTTACATCCTGTAGAAACATTAACAAGAAATTGAACTCATCACATGCCGAGTATACCATGCCCCATCGGCCGTTGGAGTTAGAAGAGAATATTTTTTTTTTCCTTATTATAGAGTGTTTAAACTACAAAGTTACTTCGCCTTTATTACTTTGACCTCGTGCTAACGTAGTATAAAGTATGTAATATCTTTTAGTTTTGTGTTTTTTCTCACCGTTTGAAAAATTGGACAGGGGAAAAGGAAATGAAAACATTCAGATTTCGTTGGGAAAACAAAAAAAATCTGATATTTCGGGGCCTTGAGAACAGTAGCTGACTGGGTGCTGGCCTGGTGACTTGTGGGGTTTCTATTTCTTGCCGTGTTACTATTATGCAGGCTTCAAACTCAAAAGTTTATTCGCATGTAGTGAACCATTGAACCATTCAGAACATGAGTTTTTCGTGGGAACAATACATGACACTTTATAATTATGCAATAGAATGTTTCTAAACAAATAGATTTTTTTCAACATCCCAATTATGAGAATCTTTGTAATACTAACCTCGAGCCAAGCGCGAGTAAATGGTTACATAATACTAACCTAGTCGTAAGACAAAAATTGCCTCTCTTTAAGGGGAGAACTAATCAAGCAAAGGGGTAAGCACAAAACTCGAAGAAGCAATCGTCATATTTGAGATGTTATAATTTTAGTATATTTTCTGTATCAAATATGTATTCCATGTGAGGAAGAAACATGTTATTTGCAAGTGATTGAAAAATTTGAACGAGAATTGTGTCTGAAAATAATTTTACATTGCAATGACGAGTTTTGGTAGAAGTACTAGGAAATTTATAGTGAACGGAAATTGTAAAGAGTCAGCTAGAAGATCAATCAATCAAAACTTCTGTGTTTGGACCAATGAACGTTCGCTTAGCAAGAAAGCGTGAATACTTGAGGGTATTGATAACAAAAAAACCATTTTGGGCGGAAATTTTCAGTACGAGACTTTTCTTAAAATTGCATGTATAATCAGCATACGTGTGCATTACGAAATCTGATCTGTACAAAATGTGTACACTAGATGGAAATTCATTGCCATCGGCTTGATTCTTAAAATAATGCAGTTTTATTTAAGCTATGTTACCAACGCCAGTTTGTTGTGGAAACAGCAAATCAAAATCGCTGTTTCCACAACCGATTGGCGTCCGTCCATCAAATTATGGGAAAATCTGTTTCCAATTATTTTCTCCCAAATGTCGCCGTTGTGCGGAGCATGAGGGAGCATCAGGGAGAAGAGTGCTACACATTTTCCGACTTTGTAGCATGCATTGAGCAGGCTAACGCAGTTGAGAACCCGATTACAACAATTATGGACAGCATCGATTTTTCCCAATCCAAAATGCAATGGAAAACATCCGTGTTAAATAAGATAATGCCGTCTGAAATTATCCGATATAAAGAAAATACAGTTTACGCGAGGATGTTTTGATTTTTGTTATAAGATGCGATTCGATGGAGAAGTTAGAAGAGTGCAGCTGTTCGCCAAATCCAACATTTACCCTTCAATCAACACTTAGCTTCAATTCATCCGAAAGATAAATTGAGCTGGTGAGGTAAGTAAACATCGTCAAGAAGTTTTGACCCATGATTTCTGAAGATAAAAGACACTATTGGGAAATCCTTATAATCAACAATTAAATTAATGAGTTTTAACTATTCAGTACAATCGTTATGTGCAATATGCGAGAACAGCAATACACTTCAATCTAGGATATTTATTTTTCCTTTTAAGATGAGTTTGATTTTATGAATTCAAATATTTGACTTTTAAACAGTGCTTCTAAGTACATGATTTGTAGTTCCAAAACAAAATTGCCATTATGAATGTAGCACTGCATAGGGATCGACTGTTTTCGATTATAATGTGTGACATACCGAGCTTTTCGGAAGTGTTTTTGACGTAGGACTACGTCTTTCATTTCTATACCGGGGTGTAAAACCAAACTTTCGAGAACGAAAGCGTTACGCCGGAGACCGAGATTTTGAGCGTTAATAGCTCTTAAACAACTGAACGGAATGGTATGATAAACACTTCATTTGAAAGATAAAATGTCTACGCGTTCTATACTTGTTACTTTTTCATCCAAAAACTTGTTTCAATAGTCTTAAAATTGCTTTCAAAACAGGCTATTGAAATCACCAATCGGTATATAAGCGAGCGCCGCTCGTAAACCCACTCAGTTATGATTGAACAGCGATTGGAGCATGTTGTCGCTGTTGTTGTGAAGCTAATTTCGTTTATCATGAAAGCGCTGATGAACGGTGTCACCAAGAGCCTGTTTGTGCACCTGAGGCCAAAAGGGAATCCATCAGGAGGAGAGTGATGCCACGGTTCCGCTTGAAACATCGGAGCAGCCGCCACACACACACACACACATACACGCGTGGAATTCTCGTTGCTATCATCGTTGCTGAAAAATAATCTGCCAGTTCCCCTGGTAATTGAAAAATACATTCATGCGAAATAGTTTATTTTAATGTTTTCTATCCATATAACACTGCAACCAAATACATTTGGTTTTGTTATTTTTCAATCAATCGCAATTAACGAGCCTTAATATATAAAATATATTATAATATATAAAATATATATTGGGGAAAAAAAAAAAAAATCGCAATTAACAGGAAAGCTTCTGAATATTTTTTTCCCCATCAGTGGAAATTTTCATATCCAATATTGGATGCATAACATGAAAAACGGAAAATGTTTCACATCGCGAAAATCAAGTCATTTTCGAGCGATTATTTGCTTTCTACTCATATAATGCTGCGACCAAATACATTTCGTTTTTGATTTTTTCAATCAAGTGTGATCAACGTAAGACCACGTCTTTCGGCAATTTATTAGAGGTGCAATGAATCTTTAGGAATTCCCGCTCTACGCGCACTGACAAACAATGTTTACTCAACAATTTCTCAAACTAGAAATGGGTGTTGTGAGAAAGGATTAGCGAACGCGAAAACGACAAACGGGAGAAAAATACGTTTGGAGGTTGAAGGAAATTGGCAGAAAACTTATTCATTCTATCATTCAAATAATGTGATTCATACCACATCGTTTTGCCAGAAAGAGATTATTAATGCTCAAAGGAGGAATCGAGTCCTCCGAGGAAATTACCCAGCGCAAATTAGAGTCGACTATCGATTGCGGCATTCGTACACAAATAATTTTATAATGCAGTTTCACCAAAGTGATTTCTTCGGATATATTCACTACATCATGTCATGTATTTCATATTCTTCATTAAAAAATCCATATCCATGGCACCTATCGGTAACGAATTATTATCGAAACCACGATTTTCGCTAAACGCTCCTTTCAGTTCGGCCTGTAAAAAACTTTTCTGTACTCTAATCCATCAAATTTGGAGCCCTGAAAAGGGCCGTTGATTATATGCTAAGCTAATATAGCACGCTCTCCTCGGATACAATGGGCCAGCTGGATGTCCTTGGGCATGATGTGACGCGTTTTGCATGGATAGCACACAAATTGGTATCTTCGAATAAGCCTCCTGCAGCGTCATAGCCGCGGAACTTTGGAAGCGCAAGTCGGTTTTGAAGTCCTGAGCAATTCCACGATCCAAATGCTGCAAAGGTAGCTGCGGATCAGCAATTCGGTCGACTTCTGATAGCGATGAATTTCACGCAAAGTTCCCGGTCGATAGCGATGTGGCTTCTTCACCTATCCTGCGGCTGGTGCGCTTATCCGAGCTGACTTCGTGTGCCTTACCACCGAATGACTAACGAGCTGTCTGCGAAAGACTAACGAGCTCGAGTCCTCACGGTGCGAGAGTAGAGTAAGAAATGAACGAAAGCAAAGGAAGCGTCATTTTATAAACCATAAAAGTATAGAATCTAAATCCCACCCTTATTATATTCGTGAGTATACAGTAAGCTTATACAATAAAGAGGGTGGGGTTTACATTCGATTCTTTTATGTTTTATAAAATGACACTTCCCTTGCTTTCGTTCATTTCTTACTCTACTCTCGCACCGTGAGGACTCGTTTCATCGGGACTAAGCAGACAGCTCGTTAGTCTTTCGGTGGCAAGGCACCACGAAAGCAGCTCGGATAAGCGCATCGCCGCAGGAAGCGTGAAGAAGCCACATCGCTATCGACCGGGAACTTCGCATGAAATTCGTCGCTATCAGAAGCCGACCGAATTGCTGATCCGCAAGCTACCTTTGCAGCATTTGGTTCGTGGAATTGCTCAGGACTTCAAAACCGACTTGCGCTTCCAAAGTTCCGCGGTTATGACGCTGCAGGAGGCTTATTCGAAGATACCAATTTGTGTGCTATCCATGCAAAACACGTCACATCATGCCCAAGGACATCCAACTGGCCCATCGTATCCGAGGAGAGCGTGCTATATTAGCTTAGCATATAATCAACGGCCCTTTTCAGGGCTCCAAATTTGATGGATTAGAGTACAGAAAAGTTTTGTACAGGCCAAACTGAAAGGAGCATTTAGCGAAAATCGTGGTTTCGATAATAATTCGTTACCGGTAGGTGCCATGGATATGGATTTGATAATGAAGAATATGAAATATATGACATGTTGTAGTGAATATATCCCCATATCGAAGAAATCACTTTGATGAAACTGTTTACCGTTTGTCGTTTTTAATTGTTGGGAAAGGGCATTATTTCTGCTGACTAAATTCCAAGAAAAAATCCATTCCTTCTTTAAGCGTGATTCATTCTGCCTCGGATCAACGGAACAGTATGATAATCATTTCATACAAAAGATAAAATGTCCAAGAGTTATATGATTGCTATTTATTGAGTCGAAAAATTGTTTCAGTAGCTTAATGATAGCTTCGAAAACAGGTTATTGAAATCATTCGTATCCGTATGTAGCGCGCCCACTTGGAAACCCATTAATCTTATTGGAATGTGAGATGGGGAAGCTCATACTTACGTCTATGCATTATGCTGTACACTACAGACTTTTTTTCTCCGTACTGATTAAGAAGCCGACCGAACTATCGGTCGACAAGTCAGTCTGCAGTCGGCGGGGGCTCTTAATTTCGTTTTTGCAGGCCGAACCGAAAAAATTTCAGTCGAGTTAACTCTTTTTTACAGTAATGCTTTTGAATCCGGACACTTTGCATTACATTCAATATCATACCACAGCCATAACATTTTTTTCATGTTGAATTTATGCGATTAATAGTTGCTAATATAGTTACTGATAGTTTCTTGATAGTTACTAATCAATCGCATTAATTCAACATGCAGACAATGTTGTGGCTGCGGTATGGTATTAAATGTAACGCAAAGTGTCCGGATTCAAATACATTACTGTATACTTACTTCGATGTTATTCGTTTCTCTCTCAGGGTAAGCAACGAATATAATAAGGGTGGGGTTTAGATTCTATACTTTTATGGTTTATAAAATGACGCTTCCTTTGCTTTCGTTCATTTCTTACTCTACTCTCGCACCGTGACGACTCGTTTGTTTGGGACCAAGCAGATAGCTAGTTAGTCTTTCGGTGGTAAGGCACATGAAAGCAGCTCGGATAAGCGCACCAGCCGCAGGATAGGTGAAGAAGCCACATCGCTATCGACCGGGAACTTTGCGTGAAATTCATCGCTATCGGAAGTCGACCGAATTGCTGATCCGCAAGCTACCTTTGCAGCATTTGGTTCGTGGAATTGCTCAGGACTTCAAAACCGACTTGCGCTTCCAAAGTTCCGCGGCTATGACGCTGCAGGAGGCTTATTCGAAGATACCAATTTGTGTGCTATCCATGCAAAACGCGTCACATCATGCCCAAGGACATTCAGCTGGCCCATCGAATCCAAGGAGAGGGTGCTATATTAGCTTAGCATATAATCAACGGCCCTTTTCAGGGCTCCAAATTTGATGAATTAGAGTTTAGAAAAGTTTTTACAGGCCAAACTGAAACGAGAATTTTCGTGTGGATGCCATACAGCATCGAGAAAATTCCGGAAAGATCTAATCGTTGCTGAAAAATAATCTGCCAGTTCCCTGGGAATTGAAGAATACATCCATGCGAAAGAGTTTATTTTAATGTTTTCTAATTATATGGCGAACACAGCGACCAAATACATTTGATTTCGTAATTTTTCAATCAAGTGTAATTAGCTGGAAAGCTTCTGAAGATTATTCTTTCCCATCAGTAGGATATTTTCGTATCCAATAATGGATGCATAACATGAAAAACGGAAAATGTTTCGTATCGCGAAAATTATATAATTTTCAATCGATTATTGCTCAGTCGCCGAAATTTTCATACTCAGAGAGTTCATTCTCCTCTAGTTTGCCTTCCAAATTGCCATCGTAAACCACACCTTCTCTCGATTCAATCACGCACGAAAAGCATACTGAAATGATATTGTGGTGGTGAAACCGATTCATTCTTCGTGAGGCGTCGTGCACAAATTACGTAACGTGATAAGGGGGGAGGGGGTAGATGTTGCGTTACTTTCTGTTTATTAGAGATAGGAAATTGCGTTACGAAAGGGGGGGGGGAGAGGTGGTTCAGAATTCGGATTTTTAGCGTTACGTAATTTGTGCACGACGCCTGAGGACATCGACAAGACAACATCGTTACTGAACGAGCTGAACGGCGAGGGATCGAGGGATTCATTACCTGGCCTGACCTGACCTGAAATGCAATCAGTTTGTTTTAACTGTGAGGGAGCGCAGAAAAGCCGATGCTGATACTCTCGTGACCAAGAGAGTATCAGCATCGAAATACGGTTCCTCGGGAAGACATAGAAGCAGCCGCCACACACACACACATACACGTGCGCAACTCTTTTCGTTTGCTGGTTATCGAGAGGAAACCTGGAAAGAAATGATCGGTGCTGAAAAATAATCTGCCAGTTCCCCTTGGAATTGAAAATTACATTCAAGCGAGTTTATTTTAATGTTTTCTATCCCTATAATACTGCGACCACATACATTTGGTTTTGTGATTTGTCAATCAAGTGCAGTTAGCAGGAAAGCTTCTGAAGATTATTCTTCAGAACAAGGTTTTTTGTATCCAATATTGGATGCATAAAACCTTGATGCTCCAACGTAACACTCTCGTCACCCAAATATTTATTTATTCATTCATTCAGGATGGATTTAGATTCAACTTCAAACAAATGATCTCTAAATCAACGATAGTCCTACGTCACCCTTGCGGTTATACCATAGATATAACCCACTTCCTGTTTTTTTTAAAGGTATGTGACTCTCATTATGCTAGACGTCCTTTGCGGAAGATGTTGTTATAAGAAATTTGCTGTCCCTGCAGATAAAAAATCACATCGCATCACAATCAAAATACGTCACATCAGAAGGGAGACGGCGCTTGCACCACATCACAGTAGAAATGGCGCTTACGCCACTCCGTTTTCAAGCTTTTGCGGGGTCATTTTTTCAGATTTCTGTAAAATTTCGCAGTCATTTGGAAGGATTTGATATTCTTTATAGATTTATTACATAAAAAGTAAAATGTCAATTTTGGCGCATGCGTCTTTTCGCGAGATTACGGCAGTAAAGTGCTCTATACATTTCCTCTTAAATACTGTGTGTGAATTTACAAGAGTTAACTCATTTGGCAATGAATTCCAGTGTGAAATGCCTCTCACGAAGGAAGAGTTACCATCCCTGGAAGTGAAGTGTCGTGGAATTGCATATTTTTTTGAGCGTAAACCTCTTAGAGTTACTAATTTTTCGTGTAAGTAGCCTGGGAGTTTTGTCCTTGCAAGGTTGAATAAAAAGATGCAACATCTCATCGGAGCAAATTTACTAAACGGACAACCAATCAGATGATATTGGAGGTGAGAGACTCTGGCAAATCTATTCAGTCTGAAAACATATCGAACACAAGCGTTCAATGCTACTTGTAGTTTAGATTGCGCGAAAACTGATGAGTTAGATAAAAGAAAATCGCAGGCAATGAAGTGAGGCCATACAAGGCTTTTGAAAAGCTTAAGTTTAGTGTCAGTGCTGAGGAAAGATGTGGTAGCATATAATGTACGAAGGCTACCATATACTTTTCCACATTGTTTGAAATTATATTTATCAAAGCTAAAATTAGATTGAATAACTATACCAAGACTCAAACCATTTTCAACATATTGAATTACTGAGCTATTGAACTGCAGCATTGATTTGAGAATATTGTTAGATTGTGAGTTGTTAATGAATAATGCATTGGTTTTATTGGCATTCAGCAAAAGTTTATTTCTGTACGACCATTCAAGTATTCTGTCAAGATCCCCATTTATTTTTCTTGAAATAGCCGTTGCTGTATTATCCAGACAGTCGAAGTATATCTGGACATCGTCCGCAAAAATGTGTATTTTACAATATTTCAGAACACCAAGAAGATCGTTAATATACAATGAGAATAAGATTGGTCCTAATATCGAACCTTGAGGTACTCCAGAGGATATTCTAGAATCTCTAGAATAAACACTGTTATTAAAAACGGTCTGACTTCGTCCTATTAGATACGATCGCACCAATGTCGTTGCATGACTCGAGAAATCAATGTTTTGCAACAGTTTTTCACACAAAATTTCGTGGGAAATCGTGTCAAAAGCTTTTGAAAAGTCTAGAAGTAATAGGACAACAGGTCGACCCTTATCCAGAATAAGTCCTATATCATCAAAAACCTTCAGCATTGCGGTTTTTGTGCTGTGATGGGGACGATATCCAGATTGCATCGAACTTAGCAGGTTATTTTGTTTTATATGATGACAAATTTGCGTTTTAATATTTTGTTCAAATACCTTGGACAACGCACAAAGTATACTTATAGGGCGCAAATTTTGGATGTTATTTATGTTTGTCTATGTTCTTGTCGGAATTATTTTAGTTTTTTTCCATTCATCGGGAAAAACACTAGCAGTTATGATAGAATTAAATAAATGAGTAATCGATTCAGCCACAAGCGAAATGTTTGCTTTCAAAAATTTAATTGGAAGAGAATCAAGACCTACTGCATTGGATTTAATGTGATATAAAGTAATTATAACATCAGTTTCATTGATCGTATCGAAATAAAGTGAATTTCGATTTGTTATAAATTGATTGACATTATTCTCAGTGGAAATCGAATTTCCAGAAAAATTTCTAGCAAAACCCTCATTTATCTCATTAGAGTCAAATTGTACAAAACAGGATGATTTTGATGGACAAAAACCCAATGTTTTTAATCTTTTCCACAGTTCTTTGGAAGGAAGGTTATTGTCAGCCCAGCTATCATTATACGTTCGTTTGGCTCGACGAATAAGCACAGTCACTTTATTTCGAAGAATTTTGAATAATTTATGATCGTTGGGATCTTTACTATTTTTCCACCTCTTGTAAATCAAATCACGATCAATAATACCTTTTCAAATGGAATCATTGAACCATGGGTTCTTAGCTTTGTTGGGAACAAATGTTCGAAGAGGAACGAAATGATCATGCAGATATTTAATTGTTGAATTAAAAAAGTTTAGCAATTCAATGGAATCATTTGACCTATGAAAACTTGACCAGTCAAACGAATGAAATGCCTGAAGTAAGCCATCTACATCCATCGAGGAATAATCACGATATTCGACTTGTGGTGGAGTGGATACTTTTTCAAAATCAAGTGAAGCAAAAATCAAATTATGATTCGAAAATACAGGTACATCTATTTGATTGAAACGAAGCAACCGTGATCTACGATTGGAAAGCATCAGATCTAATTGTGATGAGCCATTACTATGGAAAAATGTTGGTTCGCAACCAAAGCTGAACATCTTGTGAATGGATAAAATGGATTTAAATATGAATGTCTTAGCCGAATTGTTATCAAGAAGATTTGTGTTATAATCGCCTACTAGTAGTATATTTTCGAATTTTGTCCCATAGTGGGACAACAAGGTATGCACAATCAACTTCAGGTGGATTATAAAAGGTGGCTAAAAATATCTTTTCATTGTTGAATAGAATTTCAATCGCGATATACTCGGAACATGGTGTTCCTGGTGGAAGAAAAATCAATGACACTATACTTAAGTTTATCGTTAATGCCGCCTCCTAGACGCCCCCTTCTATCTTGTCTAATAATGTTAAATCCATTAATTTCTAACACAGAATCATTAATACGTTCGTTAAGCCAGGTTTCACTGACTCAATGTACAATATCAACCGCTGTGAGCTTTAATATTTGTTTTCATTCATCTAACTTGCAAAGCTTGCGAGCACAAATACTCTGACTGTTTACACTAACACCGATAGTTTTCCTGGGTGAAGAGCACACTTCATAACCGTCCCCGGTATGCGTAAATTCGTAGAGGCATTATCATAGAAAAGACTAGCCATAAGGATTGGAAATGAGCTTAGCAAATAAGAGAAAATAAGCAGAGAGCACTTGAACGATAATAATACATTGCATAATAATCTTTTCAAATTCAATCATAATTCAATTATTTAATAACATGAGCGACGCGAATGTCGAATAAAGGGTGTGTCCCATCAAATTGCATCACGGAAAAAACGCTGTAGAAATTTAATTTTTAGGAATTATATCTTCAGCTTTCGCTTATAATCAGATAAGAGTGTATAGATCACGTTGGTCATGCTTCACTGTCAATTTTTCGTAAATTTGGAAAAATGTCGTCGAACGAAAAAGAGCGTCGTGAATTAATCCTGCGCACTCATTTCGAGAATCCGGAGTTGTCACATCGGGACATCGGTAAGATGCTGGGAATCGTCCAATCCACGGTCAGCAGAGTACTAAAACGATACTTCGAGAACCTAACCATCGACCGGAAGGTTAAGAACGGCAAAAATGGATGCTCCGTCAGTGAAAAAGATCACAAGCGCGTCGTTAAGCAGTTTAGACGTGAACCGAGAAGTTCGGTCCGGGATGTCGCCAATAAGCTGAATTTGTCAAGTTCATTCGTCCAGCGGACCAAGCAGCGGGAGGGCCTGCGTACATGCAAGGTTCAGAAGGCTCCTAACCGCGACGAAAGGCAAAACATGTTGACGAAGCCGCATTGCCTAGTAATGGACGACGAAACCTACGTCAAAGCGGACTTTCGTCAGCTGCCGGGCTTGTTGTTTTTCTCCGCAGAGGACAAATACAGCGTTCCGGAGGAGATTCGCAAGCAGAAACTATCCAAGTTTGCCAAAAAGTACATGGTGTGGCAAGCGATCTGCTCTTGCGGAAAGCGTCGCCCCCTTCGTGATGACCGGCACGGTAAACGGGCAGGTTTACCTTAAGGAGTGCCTACAGAAGCGCTTACTACCACTATTGAAGCAGCACGAGGGCCCGACCATCTTCTGGCCGGATCTCGCTTCGTGCCACTATTCGAAGGACGTGTTGGAGTGGTACGAAGCCAACGGGGTCACCTTCGTGCCAAAGGAAATGAACCCGCCCAACGCGCCGGAGCTTCGCCCAATAGAGAAATATTGGGCGATTATGAAGCAGGCCCTCCGGAAGAACCCAAAAGTTGTCAATCGGAGGCGGACTTCAAGAGAAAATGGATTTCTGTTCAAAAAAAAGTAAAACCTGACGTTGTACAGAACCTTATGGACGGGGTAAAGAGGAAGGTGCGAGCATACGGGCTTGGGCTCGAAGTATGAATAAAAAGAAAATGCCAAAAGTTGTTTAATAGTTTTTATTTTACTGTCTAAAATTTTCAAAAGGATCGGTCTACTGGGCGAATTTCTACAGCGTTTTTTCCGTGATGCAATTTGATGTGACACACCCTTTATAATCGAGTCCGCGCTGTAATAGCTTTATTGTGTATGGGTCCTGGAAGTTATGTAAGAAGCCTTTGACTTAACACACTATTTGCCTTATTTATTTTAGAGTTGTCGTGTTCTATGAATATGGATTTACAGTCCAGAACAATACCTAGATCTCTAGCTATTTTACATTTTCCTACATTTTGATTTGGAACTCGTATTGCAATATTTGATACATGAATTTTCCCTGCTAAATGTTATCGAATTGTATTTTTTACAACTGGACATATTTCGTGTGTCCGAACAAACTCCTCCAGCGCAGTGGGAATGTTATTGTGATAGGGAATGTCCGACTCAATGATGATGTTAGCGCACAGACACTTCAGTGAAATGTGTTCACCATGAGGAAAATCATCCGCCGAACTCTTCATGAGTAGTGAAGAAGGTCGGTCGCCAAACATGTTCGGAGTATCCAGATGGGCGCCATATGCGATTAGTGTTCGGACCACCTCCTTCTCATAATTGTATGGCATGGAAGCGAGAAGCAGTGGCGTGGATTTCGTATCATTGTACGCATTGACCTGCGCTCCAAACTCCAACAGCAACTTCGTGACGGGTAGATTGGAGAATAACCGTTTCTCACCTTCCTCGTCGTTGAAATATTTACTTTTCATCACACTTGTGTTCGATACGGACAGATGCAACAGCGTTTCCTCGGATACACTTCGTATATTCTGACGGAGCAGACTATGAACGGAGCTTCTGATCAGTAGATGTTCTATCTTGCTTTTGGCCACAGAAAGCAGGAGGTACATCAGATGAATTAGACAACGGAGTATACATTCGTAGTTTAGCTGCTGGGTTCTATCGGCCGGTTGGACACTGAGCAACTGCTGAATCTCAGTGATGTTCGATGTCAAAAGCTGGAACGTGGCATAGACATCTTTGAACTTTGGCATCATGAGCTCGTTGCTTGTTAATAAATTCACCATCAACTTTACAATGGCTCGTGCTGATTTGCAGGTATCGCTGTCCAATATAGTATGCTTGCGAATTCGAACTTGTAGTGTTAACACCCATAGCTCTATACAAGCTTGGTACTGTCTGGAAGCTTTATAGAACTCACCTCGTTCCATTAGCCTATGTAGAGTGAACTCATGGTCGATGCCCAATATCCTTTCTTGTATCACCAAACCCTGCATTCTTAATGCATCCACATCCCAGGCGATTGCGTCCAATTCGGCATGAGTAGTGAACTCAACCATATTTCCGAAGGCGAGTCGTGGTTGGATTCGGGATTTGTTTTGGATGTGTTTGGGTCCATCTATTCGAGCATTAAGAGCCAACCGCCAGTGGTGAACAACTTCTTGTACGCCATGATGTAAATGTATTAACGATGACCCTAACAGCATATGGGCTTCGGCCCGTCTTTCTCGCGAGTAATTTATTCGGCTCAAAAGATATTCCACTATGTCTTGTGACCCGACAATGCATGCTAGCTGTAGAGTGTCATCCCCGAAACGGCTTTTAGCGAAAGGATCGGCACCATGATCCAACAGAACTCGAACCATTTCGAAACTCCAACACGTCACTGCATAATGCAAGGCAGTATTCTCGTATGCATCGCGTTCATTCACGTCAGCTCCTTTGCTGATGAGATATTGGCACAATGGAGCTGATTTAATAGCATCGATTAGACAGGTTCCTCCATTGGAACTAGGCTTATGAATGTCCGCTCCATTTTCAATTAAATATTGAACAATTTCTGCGTTCAATATCGAGCAGCTAGCTCTCAGGGGCGTTGAACCGGTGTCGGACGAAGCATTTACATCGCAACCCAGCCTGACGAGATATTGCACGATTTGAAGATTACCCGATTCGCTGGCACAGCATAGTAGAGTAACGTTGTGTACCGTATAATCCTCCAACTTTCCATCGGTCTCATCCATGTGATAGGTTATAGTCCCTCGTTGCTCGATGTTGGCATCACACTCCATTATCAAAAACTCAACCATATCAATGTTACCTTCGCGACAGGCGATGAATAGGGACGAACAGCCTTCGTATTCCGTATCTACCAGTTCCTTTCGTACATATCTGGGTAAGCGTCTTAGGCGACTCCGAAGGCTCCTGGAGAAGGGTCCGGTACGTGAGCTAACCTCTTGGAACAAGTCATAACGAATCTGTCTCAACAGTGCAGCACCCAGATGCTCGAGGTTACTCATATTCGTTGGGTGATTGAGGGAAATCATTGAAACTACTGTCAGCGACACTATAAAATGAAAAATAGTTCGATGTGGTTCACACTTTGATTAAGAAAAAATATCACAATTTTACAATGTGCCAACAAGGAGCTCACATCGATTGTGGCTTGCTTCCTGAAGTACGTAATGTTTATATACGATTTTTGTAAAATTTACCGACAATATCAAGAAGCTCTGCGGACTACATGTAGGTATTTCATCTATTTTTTTATCTACCCTTAATTCAAATTTCATCTAATGATCAGGTAGAACAGTCTTTCGACCATCGCACATCTTTGACAATCCTGCGGTACAAAAGAATTCTAGGTGCTCTCACAGATATTTATCCAATTGTTCGTTTTGGTACGTATGCAATAATATACTCGAAAGGTAACAGGTAGTACCTTAAACCTGCATCCAATTATAAAATGCTTCAGCTTTCGCTTATAATCAGATAAGAGTGTATAGATCACGTTGGCCATGCTTCACTGTCAATTTTTCGTAAATTTGGAAAAATGTCGTCGAACGAAAAAGAGCGCCGTGAATTAATCCTGCGCGCTCATTTCGAGAATCCGGAGTTGTCACATCGGGACATCGGTAAGATGCTGGGAATCGTCCAATCCACGGTCAGCAGAGTACTAAAACGATACTTCGAGAACCTAACCATCGACCGGAAGGTGATGAACGGCAAAAATGGATGCTCCGTCAGTGAAAAAGATCACAAGCACGTAGTTAAGCAGTTTAGACGTGATCCGAGAATTTCGGTCCGGGATGTCGCCAATAAGCTGAATTTGTCAAGTTCATTCGTCCAGCGGACCAAGCAGCGGGAGGGCCTTCGTACATACAAGGTTCAGAAGGCTCCTAACCGCGACGAAAGGCAAAACATGGTGGGGAAGACGCGAGCCCGGAAGCTGTACACCGAAATGCTGACGAAGCCGCATTGCCTGGTAATGGACGACGAAACCTACGTCAAAGCGGACTTTCGTCAGCTGCCGGGCCTGTTGTTCTTCTCCACAGAGGACAAATTCAGCGTTCCGGAGGAGATTCGCAAGCAGAAACTATCCAAGTTTGCCAAAAAGTACATGGTGTGGCAAGCGATCTGCTCTTGCGGAAAGCGGAGCGCCCCCTTCGTGATGACCGGCACGGTAAACGGGCAAGTTTACCTTAAGGAGTGCCTACAGAAGCGCTTACTACCACTATTGAAGCAGCACGAGGGCCCGACCATCTTCTGGCCGGATCTCGCTTCGTGCCACTATTCAAAGGATATGTTGGAGTGGTACGAAGCCAACGGGGTCACCTTCGTGCCAAAGGAAATGAACCCGCCCAACGCGCCGGAGCTTCGCCCAATAGAGAAATATTGGGCGATTATGAAGCAGGCCCTCCGGAAGAACCCAAAAGTTGTCAAATCGGAGGCGGACTTCAAGAGAAAATGGATTTCTGTTCAAAAAAAACTACAACCTGACGTTGTACAGAACCTTATGGACGGGGTAAAGAGGAAGGTGCGAGCATACGAGTTGTTTAATAGTTTTTATTTTACTGTCTAAAATTTTCAAAAGGATCGGTCTACTGGGCGAATTTCTACAGCGTTTTTTCCGTGATGCAATTTGATGTGACACACCCTTTACAATCAAACAAATTGACCTATTGACCAGGCTAGAAACAACAGCCACAGCAACAGCAGCAACGGGTACATCAGCAGCATCTGCATCAGCAGTAACATCAATTAGCTTTTAGGAATGGAGTCATGGGACCAGAAGGATGGAATACATAGGAGTAAACAGAAACGTAATAGGAATCTGCAATCTGTCAAGAAACAGACGAACTATAAGCTATAAGCGAACTATAATCTCTCATTATTTCGTTACATTTTCAATTTTTTAGATTTTCATTTCTTATTCAGCCATTCCATGCCAAACCAAGTGTAGCAGCTCTCAGATTTCCATGAAAGGGCCTGGCGGGTAAGGGAGTAAAAGTGCCCCCAAACCAAATCACTAGCTGTATGGCAAATATTGTATAGGATATTAAATAAGAAATTTTGACGGTTTATTTGAACCCCTATGTGGTTTAACATAGGATCTATAGTGAAAAACGTACTTTTTCGTTTATTTCACGCCATCCTCAAAAGCTTCGAGATAAAAATTTGACAAAAATGTGCATCTTACTACGGTGTATCAAGAAAAATTTCATCATAAATTTTAGCACAAAAAAAAATATTGAAATTTTGAAAAAAAATTATTTTGGATTTAGAGATTCAATACTACTCTAATTCATATTTAAATGTGTTCCTACGGCTTTTCTAGATATGTGTGATTTTTTTCAGATTTTTTTCAGTGTTGCACGCTACAATTTTTTTTTATATTTCCAAAGAGTCTGAGTGGATAAGGGAATGAAAAGTCCCCCAAACCAAATCACCAGCTGCATGGGAAATATTGTATAGCGTACTAAATAAAACATTTTGGCAGTAGAACCATATATTTAAGTCCTTATACGAGGGTCACTATTTATATTTCGGGAATAGGAACAAAACAAATAGTTAAGCTGCGAATATATTTTTATTGTTTTTCAAAGTACTCGCCACGATGATCGATACACTTTTGCATGCGCTTAAACCAATTTTCAAAGCATTTAATCCAATCGACACGAACCTTTTTTTGAGCGATTGTCAAATTATGTGGGATCCAACGTGAACATAATTTTCGCACAACTAAGTGTTCATGTAAAATCGGTTACATGACGATCTTGCTTAATCATTTCGTGCACAGCATCGATATTTTCTGGCACTACAGTCGATTTTGGACGACCTTCACGAAACTCGTCGGACAGCGAACTACGACCACGATTGAATTCACTATACCAGCGATACACAGTGGTTTTTGATGGAGCTTCATCGCCAAAAGTCAAATTAAGTTGATTGACGCACTCTTGTTGTGATAATCCACGTCGAAAGTCGTAAAAAATCATCGCACGAAAATGTTCACGATTCAGTTCCATTTTTTTGCCGAGACCAAACTTTCAACTAAATATAAAATAAACAAATAGCATCCGTATGACAAAATGTTCTGAGTACGTATATCGTCAAAAATGTCAAACTTTACGATGGAACCGTCAGATGGACTCACATGACATCAGTGTTGCCAATTCCCGAAATATAAATAGTGACCCTCGTATGATACACCATAGGTTCTATGGTGAAAAATGCACCTTTTCGTTTTTTTTACGCCATTCTCAATAGCTTTGAGACAAAGATATGAAAAAATACTCTAAGGTATATCTTACTAAGGTGTATCGATAAATATCTTCAAACTATTTTTTCATCAAAAAATCTAATAATAAAAAAAATAAATACGCAGTACAAAATATTTTTATATATTTTCTGGCATTTCCAAATTTTGAAAAAAAAAATACTTTGAGACCAACTTCTGCTCTAATTTTTATTTAAATGCGTTCGTATGTGTCTTTTTTTCTACATGTGGCGCAATTTCCCTAAATTAATAAGAGCATTGCTAGACACATTAGACATTATTATTTTTATTTTCTTGAAATCGATTATTATATTGTATTCGTGGTTTTCAATTGTGAGATTGAAATAAAAAAAGTCACAGAAGGGTTGTGTCCAAGACACGACCGCATAGTTGACGTAGGATTCCATTAGGTTGTCTGTTGATTTTGGATATGTTCGAGAAATTACATCGTTAAACTCTTTGATAATGATTTGGTGACCCTCAAAAGGGTCGTTTTGTTTGGTTTTTTGGTATTGTTTTCTCACTCCACCAATGTTTACCGTGTGATGATGACAGAAGGATGGTGAACTGTCATTGGATGGTGCCAATGGACCAATACCGAACACAATTATCAATTTTTCTCATCAGTAAAAACATGTTACTTTAATATAGAGAAAACATCTTTGAAATGGAAAATGTATTTTCATTTATAATTTTTACTTTCTGAGTGTTTATTTAACCCAATGCGAATTTTAAATGCACTAACAATACCTAATACTATACGTAGAGCATATGGGAAATCACTTTTTCTAATATTTCTTCACTTTTCCATTAATTCTCGCGGTATAAACCTTCCTTGGGTGAAAATGAACACAACAAAATACAGCTTAAACCAAACGACCCGTTCTCGAGCGGGAACACACCTTGGTTTTTATTTATGAACATTGGAGTAAATCGTTTGATATATCAAGGCATTTTCAACACAACTGCTACCATATACAATTTTACAATTACACTTGTATTAAATTTTTCACAATACACGATCGGCCATTGATATGAAATTTCACCAAGCAACCAACGTTAAAGTTCCAAAATTAAATTTTATTTGCTAGAATTATTCGTATTACTCACCTTACTTGCAATACAAAAATGCCCTCGACTTGCATATATTTGCAATGCCGATTTCCCCAGGCAGCTTGGTTTTGATGTCTCTGTTAGGGACCCGCCGCATGTGTCATCAATTTCGACCAATCAGAAGTGGGTATTTCCGTTAGGATAGGGGTTGAGATTTTTCAATTTTTCGATGGTTAGTTTCAAGACATATATTATTTTCTTCCATATAACAAATTGTTGTAGAGTGCCGAAATCGATTGACGCAAAAATTTCATCAATACATCATTAAATGACTGAGTAATAAGCGTTTGAAATTGGACAATTTTCACGATGTACTCGATTTTCGATTTTTAATTTGTACCCTAATATGTTCCCGAAAGACGTAATCCTACGTCAAAAAATAAAGAGCAAATTCGGTTTTTTAAGTGTTCTTCTCATTAATCCGAATGATCTTTCCACAAGGACTTTATTTTTTTCTCCATGAGCTCTATTGTACTGCTGACACATATGAATTTGGTAAACCATCTAAATCCGATGTAAAGATAATCTCATATATTTTACGAGAAAAACAATTGTATAGCGCAATGCTCTAAATATACCGACAAAATTTAGATGAAAAACAAAATTTAAAAAATATTAGAGCAGTAATGAGTCTCTAAATTCAAAATAAATTAAAAATGCCCTAAGGCCAAAAAAACAATTTTTTTTCGCGCAATCCTTTTAAAAATCCAAGAAAAAATTACGCTATATGTGGAAAAAAACAACACATACGGACGCATTTAAATAAAAATTAGAGTAAAATTGGGTCTCAGAGTAATTTTTTTTTCAGAATTTCCAAATGCCTGAAAATATATATAATTTTTTTTTGTACCGTGAAAAACACTCTAAAAAATCTGAAAAAATCAATCATGCCCAAAATAGACGTAGGAAGAAAATTTAATACAAACTAGAGTAGTATTGAATCTCACAATAAAAAAAAATAAAATTTAATTTAAAATGAAAATAAAAATTAATTTAAAATTTTTTCAGTGTTTGATTTTCTGATGGAAAAATTGTTTGAAAATATTGATCGATACACCTAAGTAAGATGTACTTTCAGTATTTTATTCATATATGTCTCAAAGCTATTGGCGAATGGCGTGAAAAAAACGAAAACGTGCATTATTCACCATAGATCCTATGGTGTATCATATAAGGACTCAAATATATGGTACTAGTGCCAAAATGTTTTATTTAGTACCCTATACAATATTTTCCATGCAGCTGGTAATTTGGCTTCGGGGACTTTTCACTCCCTTACTCAGCCAGACTCTTTGGAAATATAAAAAAAAATATTTTTTTGTGCCGCGCAACACTGAAAAAAATCTGAAAAAAATCACACATGTCTAAAAAAGTCGTAGAAACACATTTAAATATGAATTAGAGTAGTACTGAATCTCTAAATCCCAACAATTTTTTTTTCAAAATTTCTATATTTTTTTTTCATAATTTTTCTCGATACACCGTAGTTAGATGCACATTCAGTATTTTTTTTTCAAATTTTTATCTCGAAGCTTTTGAGGATGGTGTGAAATAAACGAAAAAGTACGTTTTTCACTATAGATCCTATGTTAAACCACATAGGGGTTCAAATAAACCGCCAAAATTTCTTAGGATATTAACACATTAAGGACCGTACGTTTTGGGGCACACTTGTACGCTTCATTTGTTCGGATTCCACGAATGAGATCGTTTTCATCGGCGTGGATGAGACGAAGACGAGCCATCGGTAGGCCTTGTTAGATTCTTGGCAGACCAAGGATTTAACCATCAAGTGTAGAAAACACGGATTATATCGTGATCCATCCGGCATGCAAAACACGAGAAATCTCGTGAGCGGTCCGCAATGTGTTAAATACAATATTTACCATTCAGCTAGTGATTTGGTTTGGGGGCACTTTTTACTCCCTTACCCAGCCAGGCCCTTTGGTCGTTTGGATTCTTATCGCAAAATATGAGACCCGTTTTTCTTCATTTTTTCGTTAGGGAGACCATTTTCATTTAGGGTGGTCCAAAAAATCATTTTTTTCCACTTTTTCCAAAAAATAACTTTTTCAAAAAATCATAACTTTTGAAACACTGAACCGATTTAGGTGATCGGCATATCAAATTGAAGCCAATGAGCCTTTTATTAAAAAATATTGAACTTGCAAAAAAAATTGATTTTATTTTCCTAATTATTGATTCTACTCATTTTTTACACAAAATATCTCGATATCAAAGATACAATTTTTTTCGTTTTTCAGATATGATTTTTCAAAGTTAACTGGTGGTCCGAAAAATTATTTTTCCCCTTTTATCCAAACATGACTTTTTGAAAAAATTAATAACACTTGAACTACTGAACCGATTTAGATGATCGACATATTAAATTGAAGCCAATAAGCTAACCTTCTCTGAAAAAAATATCACACTTGCGGGAAGATTGGATTCTAGTTGGATAGGTTTAGTCTAGCAACATAGGAATACTGAATTAATGAACATATACCTACGTCAAATGATGTGACATATTTAAAATAAGTAAAAAAAAATGAAATTACATAATTGAAAATAATAGAATATGTACCCATTTGGTATCCTGAGTATGCAATATGGGTACCGTAAAATTCCACTAAATTCATCAGCTGTTGAACGTCAATAGACATTCAAGCAACTAGGCTATAAAGAACATGAAATCATCTAACTTTTTTTTTTAATTTTTACTTACTTACGTTTTGTTTTTAATGTTTTCATGGTGTACTATATTCTATTAGTCAAATCATTTAATTTGATACCGATATTGAGAGGCTTGCAAAAAATAAATAGTTGAAAATCTTGTGGTGGGAACTTTTTTGGATTTATGATGTTCATAATGAGTTCTCCAAGTCAATTCTGTTCATTAAATAAACATTTCCCAATTAACTGGAAAAATGACGAGTAATCTGATCTGCCAAATTTGGTAAACAAATGCCCAACAAATGTTTTCAATTAAATTACCAAAATGGCGAGGTAAATTGAAATTGATTATTGAAATCTGAAAATGAGTGAACTCGATTTAATTCTAAATAATGTATCAAAACATTGACCAAAAACACTTATTACATTTGACACTATGGAAGTTATTCTGAAATTTGGATTTCTCAATTGAAGATCCAACAAGCAAAAAAAAGTAATCTAACTTACGGCATAAATGTGTTCCCCGACACATGGTTACCCTACCATTCACAGTTTATCCCATATACAATATGACAAATCACCAACAGAAGCACACTTCGCAGACACGGACGGAACGCACATGGCGCGCAAGAACCTGTTACATCGCCGTGATTGATCTAGCTGTAAGGCAAGCAAGCAGAATACTCCTCAACTGGTCCCGAGCGGACCCCGTTATGAACACATTATTGATCGATTGATCGGTGGACCGAGGTCAAATATATACACACACGAAACCTAATTACAAACATTCCACCCGCCGACTGCGCGGGAATGGTTCCCTTCGAGAGCCAATCAAGAATCAAACGTTTTCTAATATCCCATATCAACCGATGTGGCATTTTGACACATTTTGCCCCGCTCGACCGCTGCGAGAGGGAAAAAAAAAACAACGCCGGGAATCACGAATCATATTCGTCGTTCGATATCACATCTGAAGGGCTGGAACTAAACGCAGACCGGCCGGCGTATCATTTCTTGATTAGTTTTTGTCAGTCAACAACGTCTTGCCACCGCCGCTTCTTTCCCCCGGAATCATAAAGTTCAGCTGACTGACATACCATCGATCCGTGTGAGACCGATCGTGCCATAATTAAACTGTCGAAACTGATTTCAAATCCAAGAGATTTCTCCTCCTTTTCTTGTGCGAGATTTTCTCCCGGGGATGGATTGATACATTGGAAAATATATCCTCCGGCGGACTGTGTTCAATGACGCGGGGGTGAACCCACCGATTGTCGACCAGATGCTGGACGAGACCTCGGGTTGCTCGGCGGATTGGCGATAATGGGTCACGCTGCCACATGCGGAAACAAATGATACTAAACATACGAAGATTCGCGTTGAATTAAAGCTCAATCGAGTGCGCGGCTTTGCAACGCCTCAACCCGCTGTCGGTGATGAGGAATGGGAGACGCGGCAGAGGCTGGTGCTCGAATTGGAAACGTCAATCACTCGCCGGGACAGAGATTGGATGGGATCGGATTGGATGCTGGAACGAAAGACCGATACCAAGAAGCGCTGGCCGTTCGGATATGATCCGATTTTTCTCATGATTTTTTTTTTCTGGTGCCTGTATCATCACACGAGAACAACTTTTGATTGACTTTTCATTAAAAGCGTGTAACGATCCTCAAATGAGTCGCCGATTGTAAAATACTCACAGTCAAATTACCGTCCCAGCGGACATTTGATTGCATCCAGAAGCGCCACACTGTCGTCACCTGGCGTGGCATTAAAATGCACTGCTAATGGTCCATTTGTGTCCCAACAGGCATCGATCAATTATCGGCTATCGAACGTCGTAAATCAACCGGCGATCGTAAATTAACCGACAGCCCGAGGGAGTGATTTAAGGCAGGATCCTCGAGTGGAATGGGTCAAAGCAAACGATCAATAAAATGGTCTTACATGTACAAGGAACAATTTTATGGCCCGGTTCGTCAATGGGACGCACATCTCGCCGCTCGAGTTCAGGTAATTGATTTACAACTTCTCGGTTGAGGCCGCAGTCCGAAAGGATTTGGGCTTTGAGTTCGTTACAAAAAAAAGTTTATTACTCCGAAGCCGAAGCCGAGACAGCGCAATTGAAGTGGAAAAAATGTGTTCTCCGAGTTGAATTACCGCCTCGATCTAATGGAGTTTTATTTCGTTCTAGATTTCCGGCCTCGTTGACGCCAAAGTGGGTTAATGAATGATCCTAATGGTGTCTCGGTTCTAGATTAAGCGCGACTTTTCGGCGAGAGCATCGTTGGTTTATAATTTTTCGAGAATTTTGGGGGCCTCTCGAGCGCAGCGGCGGTGCCAGTGCCAGTATCCATTTGTTTGAAAATCAATGGCCATAAATTAATTTTATTGCCCATTAACCCGATATTTGATTATAATCATTTGATTTATTCTATTTATTTATGTTCACTCACTCGCCGAGGCGCGATCCGTGCGAGATTCTCATATAAATTACGCGCTCCGGTTCGGCCGATTGTGGATCCCCACCTCCGGAATTATCAGTGAAAGGGGTGGGGGGGTTAATGGAGAGCATAGTGGCGAGAGTAGGACTAAATTATTGAACTTTCATGTTCTTTCATTTTTATGTGCTGATATAGATACCACAGCTGTTGAAAGTATCACCACATCAATATTTTCACTTGCTCAATGTTGTGTGAGCCACCGTGACCATCAATTTCAATTAGGTTCGTTAATGGCTGTTCTTAATGAGTCTTTCAGGAGAAACTACTAGAATATGCCGAAAATAACGCAAACCTCAATTCTTCCAGCTATATTGAGTCGGAAGGTTTTGATGAGATTTATACAAAGTTGGTTTCACTCCACAAATGAGCTAATTCATCAGATCGCATGTGAAGTCTGAGGTATTTCTAATCGTGGGTCACTGATAAGTCTAAACACGAGACCATTCCAGTCGAATAGCTCTGTGTGGTTAAGAAATCTTGATATTCAAGAAAAAAAGTCAAAGAATTTTCATACACCATTTGAGATATTTTTTGAATTTATAATGCGCAAACAGTGAATGATTTTTGGAAAAATCCGCGTCATGCTCTTATTTTTTAGCCTACTTAATAACCAATTTGCTTATTTTATTGCATCAGCAATTCGCTATTTTTCATTCATAGATCGCTAATGTTTTGGACGCTCAGATTCCAAGATATCGTCATTGACCAACTTACCCCTATGACCAACTAGCCCCGCCCTACCCTACATGTCTTTATCTTTTTGGTGTATTTCTCTCTCTCTCTCTCTCTCTCTCTCAACAGAACAGAACAAGGTGGAATACACCTCTACCGCTATCATGATGTCTCGTCATTTGTTATTGTCAATCTTTTTTTTTGCTTCTTCTATGAATAATCCAAATGATAACAATAAAAAAAACTTCGGGTTCCGGCAGCCTCTCTCTGTCGGAAAAAACCTCCATAGAGATCGACTCTAGGAGTTTTGAAGAGGATGAAGTACTAAGTGACGCACCTGTGGATGTTCAGTCATGCTCCTCTTCCATCCTCAATACTCCGACTCGTTGTGAGTCGCTAGAGGATGATAGTGACGAATGTAGCGTCACTACAAAAACTGAATCTAAAGTTGTAGATTCAGTCGAGGTCCAGTCTTCGTGGAAAAAGAACCTCACCAAGGGTCAGAGAAGGAAACTGAAGAACTTGGTCGCAGCTGGGATTCCTGCAAAGGAAGCTCGGCTGCAAGCACTGAGTCAGCATATCTCTGGGCCAACAAAACGCCCCCGAGGATCGGAGCTAGCTAGTAGTGATGAAAAACCGATTCCTAAAAAAATAGAAGCAAAATCTCTGCCCCCGACAAAGATCGGGGCAAAATGAGCAGAAAAAAGTTGCACATAACACGCTTCAAAACAATACCACAACAACCACTATCGAATCTGGAATGTCCTTCAAAGAAGCCTTAGAGCAGATCAAAGTTGGTATTCTCCCGGAGAACTATCCCAACACTGAACTGTCTACAGCTCAACTAGATTCCATTCAGAGTGCTCTACTCACTGCAATAGAGCAACAAAGAAATGAACCAGTGAAACCCAAGTTTTTCAACTGCTCATATAAGTCGGTTTATCTAACCCTTTCTTGTAAAGACCATCAAACTTCGGAATGGTTGAAGAAAGTGGTTCCCATGATATCCCTAGAAGATAACATAAAACGGGTTGCTCTAGACGCAAAAAATATTCCGCGTCCAGAGATTCTTCATGCCTTTTTTTCCACAAAGTGCAACATACAGCGACGGGAGACTCAAAAGCCTCATTGAGCTTGAGCTTGAGCTTGAGCTTGGGTAGACTGTACAATTCGTAGTTGCTCTACGTGATTGACCTGAACCAACCAAATTGCACAAAGAACACACAGAATGACGCTTGGAACTAGCAAATCATTCTCGTTGTGCAATTTTCGGTGATTCGAGCTTTAAATGGTCAATAACGACGCCGGTCACGTCCTTACAGTCACCAGGGGAAGGGAAGAAATGTTAGTATGATACTCGCCGCCCGAAGGCCAGAAGGGTCGCCTCTATAGCGTGGTTCCCTAGCGTTTATCGTGGGAGGGATAGTTGTTAGTGGAGAGAGGTAAAAATCAGGATTCACTGAGGTGAGTAATATGATTATGTAAACGCAAACTATCGACCACTCGACGAAACAAAAATCCGAAAACAGCATGTGTTACAATTCGCGGCAAAGATTATGGTATCCTGAGATGGAAAACCTGTCAAAAAGATTGGACCAGCTTTCATTGTAGTATTCATCGCACGTTCTTTTTATCGAAATTCCATCACTCCGGCGGAGATTTAACTGCGGGGAACCTAAGAAGGTAACCGAGAGAATTCCTCTAAAGCCAATCGAGCCGGCAATATGTTCCTATTCTGTATCGAACTCAAACCGCGACGACGGATTGTTATTTTTCGGAAACCTGAAAAGGTCACCGAGAAAAAAACAAAACACATCGAGTAAGAGAGGCATCGAGTTAGAGAGGTATCGTGTTATGGAGAGAAGAATGCTTGTAAAATCGAAGGTGCCATGAAATCCATCGAGTTAGGGAAAATATCGAGATACAGAACATCGAGTTAGGGAGAGTTGACTGTAATTCCATTTGACACCGATATTGAGTGGATTGCATTGCAAATACATAGTGTGTTCTCCAAGTCCAGTTCGTTCGTTTGATACACATATCTCAGGCAACCTTTTTTCTCAGATGATATGGAATCAGCTATTTTGTAGCGGCGGCCAAATTGGATTTTTCAAGATAAGTAGTTTTAAAATGACAGCAATAATAAAGGTGTTTTATAAATTCGGTCAGTTCCTATTGGTGAAATTTCTATTTATGAGGGACTATCCTACAGACATACAAACAGTTCAAGCTTAATAAAACGGTTTAATAAAGTAATTTGTTATTCTGGTGATTGCGGCCATCTTGGATTTTGAATTATCGGGTTTTGAGAAAATATGTAGCCCGCCATTTGGTAGTGACAGCCATCGTGGATTTGTATTTATCATAAATAACTGTGTTCTAATAATCAAGTCCTTTCATTTGATACCCATATTAATGAAGTTTTGAGAAAATATATAGTCCGCCATTTTGTAGTGGCAGCCATCTTGACTTTGTATTTTTCATAAATAACTGTGTTCTACTAGTGAAGCCACTTTATTTGATACCCATATTAACGGGGTTTTGACGTGATATGTAGTCCGACATTTGGTTGTGGCAGCCATCTTGGATTTGCATTATTCATAAATAACCGTATTCTACTAGTCAAGCCTTTTCATTTGATACCCATGTTGATGGGGTTTTGGAAAACCCATATCAATGAGGTTTTGAGAAAATATGTGATCCGCCATTATGTAGCGGCCGCCATCTTGGATTTTCAAGATCACGAAATACGCAGTTTTATAATTACTACCGAGATAAAGGTGTGTTCCAAATTTTCGATCAATCGGTCAACAGAAAGGGGGTCAAATTTCTATTAATGTGGGTCAGCGCTACAAACGAACATGTTACAAACATACAAACATACAAACATACAAACAGATTACAGGGCAAGCTAAATAAAACCGTTTAAAAATTACTCGATAACAATGAGAACCTTATTTTCTGCAGACGAAAATTTGCACCGAGCTGCTCTTTGTAGATTATTGTTTCGTTTTTATTTACAGTTTTAACAGTAAGGTCATCTACACACTAGGCAACTTAGGTTGGAAACCAACTTAACGAATGTCGCAAAAAAGTTGAGAGCATGTTTAATCAAATGGGAGCATGCACACTAAGCAACTGGCAACTTAGGTCGGACCAACTTTTTTGATTCAACCTAAAGGGTGTGTCACATCAAATTGCATCACGGAAAAAACGCTGTAGAAATTTAATTTTTAGGAATTATATCTTCAGCTTTCGCTTATAATCAGATAAGAGTGTATAGATCACGTTGGCCCTGCTTCACTGTCAATTTTTCGTAAATTTGGAAAAATGTCGTCGAACGAAAAAGAGCGTCGTGAATTAATCCTGCGCACTCATTTCGAGAATCCGGAGTTGTCACATCGGGACATCGGTAAGATGCTGGGAATCGTCCAATCCACGGTCAGCAGAGTACTAAAACGATACTTCGAGAACCTAACCATCGACCGGAAGGTGAAAAACGGTAAAAATGGATGCTCCGTCAGTGAAAAAGATCACAAGCGCGTAGTTAAGTAGTTTAGACGTGATCCTAGAAGTTCGGTCCGGGATGTCGCCAATAAGCTGAATTTGTCAAGTTCATTCGTCCAGCGGACCAAGCAGCGGGAGGGCCTGCGTACATACAAGGTTCAGAAGGCTCCTAACCGCGACGAAAGGCAAAACATGGTGGGGAAGACGCGAGCCCGCAAGCTGTACACCGAAATGCTGACGAAGCCGCATTGCCTGGTAATGGACGACGAAACCTACGTCAAAGCGGACTTTCGTCAGCTGCCGGGCCTGTTGTTCTTCTCCGCAGAGGACAAATTCAGCGTTCCGGAGGAGATTCGCAAGCAGAAACTATCCAAGTTTGCCAAAAAGTACATGGTGTATCAAGCGATCTGCTCTTGCGGAAAGCGGAGCGCCCTCTTCGTGATGACCGGCACGGTAAACGGGCAGGTTTACCTTAAGGAGTGCCTACAGAAGCGCTTACTACCACTATTGAAGCAGCATGAGGGCCCGACCATCTTCTGGCCGGATCTCGCTTCGTGCCACTATTCAAAGGACGTGTTGGAGTGGTACGAACCCAACGGGGTCACCTTCGTGCCAAAGGAAATGAACCCGCCCAACGCGCCGGAGCTTCGCCCAATAGAGAAATATTGGGCGATTATGAAGCAGACCCTCCGGAAGAACCCAAAAGTTGTCAAATCAGAGGCGGACTTCAAGAGAAAATGGATTTCTGTTCAAAAAAAAAACTACAACCTGACGTTGTACAGAACCTTATGGACGGGGTAAAGAGGAAGGTGCGAGCTTACGGGCTTGGGCTCGAAGTATGAATAAAAAGAAAATGCCAAAAGTTGTTTAATAGTTTTTATTTTACTGTCTAAAATTTTCAAAAGGATCGGTCTACTGGGCGAATTTCTACAGCGTTTTTTCCGTGATGTAATTTGATGTGAGTAGTGAGTAGTTTTTTTTAACAGAAATCCATTTTCTCTTGAAGTCCGCCTCCGATTTGACAGCTTTTGGGTTCTTCCGGAGGGCCTGCTTCATAATCGCCCAATATTTCTCTATTGGGCGAAGCTCCGGCGCGTTGGGCGGGTTCATTTCCTTTGGCACGAAGGTGACCCCGTTGGCTTCGTACCACTCCAACACGTCCTTTGAATAGTGGCACGAAGCGAGATCCGGCCAGAAGATGGTCGGGCCCTCATGCTGCTTCAATAGTGGTAGTAAGCGCTTCTGTAGGCACTCCTTAAGGTAAACCTGCCCGTTTACCGTGCCGGTCATCACGAAGGGGGCGCTCCGCTTTCCGCAAGAGCAGATCGCTTGCCACACCATGTACTTTTTGGCAAACTTGGATAGTTTCTGCTTGCGAATCTCCTCCGGAACACTAAATTTGTCCTCTGCGGAGAAGAACAACAGGCCCGGCAGCTGATGAAAGTCTGCTTTGACGTAGGTTTCGTCGTCCATTACCAGGCAATGCGGCTTCGTCAGCATTTCGGTGTACAGCTTCCGGGCTCGCGTCTTCCCCACCATATTTTGCCTTTTGTCGCGGTTCTAGGAGCCTTCTGAACCTTGTATGTACGCAGGCCCTCCCGCTGCTTGGTCCGCTGGACGAATGAACTTGACAAATTCAGCTTATTGGCGACATCCCGGACCGAAATTCTCGGATCACGTCTAAACTGCTTAACTACGCGCTTGTGATCTTTTTCACTGACGGAGCATCCATTTTTGCCGTTCATCACCTTCCGGTCGATGGTTAGGTTCTCGAAGTATCGTTTTAGTACTCTGCTGACCGTGGATTGGACGATTCCCAGCATCTTACCGATGTCCCGATGTGACAACTCCGGATTCTCGAAATGAGTGCACAGGTTTAATTCACGACGTTCTTTTTCGTTCGACGACATTTTTCCAAATTTACGAAAAATTGACAGTGAAGCATGGTCAACGTGATCTATACACTCTTATCTGATTATAAGCGAAAGCTGAAGATATAATTCCTAAAAATGAAATTTCTACAGCGTTTTTTCCGTGATGCAATTTGATGTGACACACCCTTTATATAGAACATTCATTGAACTTACCCTGAGGTTTTGAAGTTTATTTCAATAAATGTGAAAAATATATATTTTGCGCGACAACGAACTAGATTTTATGAGTTTAGAAATGAAGTAATAAATGTGCTATGAGGGTGGACTAGATAGATTTAAATGGCAAAAAATATAATGGATAACTCTAATTTGTCAATTTTTTACAAATAACTCAGTTTGTTTATTTCAGCTTTGAAGTTTTGGCTAATTATTGTGAAACGGTACGTAACCAGAAAACCTTTTATTTTTTTTACAATGAACTTCTTTTTCCTTTATTGATATTATCTTTTACAGTTGTCAGTTTAACAATAATATCCGTGAATCAAAGATCTTACTAATTAACTAAAGTACTATCCTAACTTAAACCTAAGGTTAGCAAATGCCGTTTACCTGCGGCAACCTCAGGATTATTTACAATAACATAAAACCAAGTACAGTCTCATTCACACTTACCCACACATGCATCCATTTATACAGTCACTGAATGGTTTTTTTAACAAATATTTAAATATGTTCTAAAATGAACATCAAATGCTTGTCTCCGGTTCCATTGTTCTTCACGAATAAAGTTTTTAAAATTTTTTAGACTTTCAATGCCAATGTTCTCAAAATTCGTTAGATTGAACGCCATCGCTTCTACTGTAAGCCACAATGCAGCTTTGCTTTTACAATCTCTATCGCCAATATGTAAGGATAAAATTTCATCAGGACTATTTATTCTTATTTTCATTCGAGTACGAATAATCATTGCTACCCAATTCCAGACATTACTTGCGAAGCCACACGTCTCAATTCGATGTTGCATTGTATCGCACGCGCCACACGCCTCACAATTTGAATCGGAAATACCAGCAATTCTATGTCTGAACATTTTACTTTTAGTTGGAACCAAATCATTCAAGATAACAAACAATGATGTTTTAGCGGATGTTGACAGAACATTTTTACTTATATTTCGCAATATCGTTTCCCAATCTACATTTGGCAAATCGCTTTGAATTCTAGGCACAGTGTTTAATTCATTGATCAGATCCCAATATATTAACTTAGTTGAGTTTAATGTTCGTTGCTGTTTTAATTTGTCTGCAATCTTCAGCCATTCTCTTGTGTTTCTAGTGACATTGCTGTTAGGCATTTGATTCAGTATAAAATCGTCGATATTCAGATTTGGATTTTTTTTCGAATACAGTACATTTTTTATGAAGAGGCTTTTTGCTTTGCACTCGACATCTTCTAAGGATAACCCTCCTTTATAAACTGGGAGATAGAGTTGATTTTTGGCAACACTATAGAATTGTCCTTTCCATAAGAATCTAAAACAAATTTGTCTGATTTGAGCGATATGCTTGTTGTTCGGTGGATAAATTTGTGCTGTATACCAGAGTTTTGACAGTATTAACGTGTTTAAAATGACTGTTTTTTGGAAGAGGTTTAAATTCCTTCTGCAATTCATTGAAATTGAATAATTCAGTTTAGCTATGAGATCGTTGTAATTACTGTCAACTGTCAAGTTGAAATTCTTATGAAACTTAACTCCAAGAATTTTGAGTCCGTCAACCTCCTTAATCAAATGTGGTCCTGAACTACAATTGCTAAACCTCAAAAATTGTGATTTAACAATGTTCAACTTTATTTTAGCATAATTACTAAAGTAGTTGACTAGTTCTAAAACCTTGTCGAACTCGTGATTATTTCTAATTAGAACGTTGATGTCATCCGCGTACGCAACTACCTTGACAAAGTAGTTACTAATCAGACAGCCATCAACAGCGTCGTGGAGCATACGTATCAACGGTTCTATGTATAAACAAAATAGAGCCATGCTTAGGGGACAACCTTGCCTGACAGAACTTTCTATTTTAAAAGAGTTTGTCAAAAATCCATTAAATAATACCTTTGAGGTAGCGTTTTTGTAAAGTCTTTTTAGACAGTTTACAAACATTTCAGGAAATTTGAATTTCTCAAGAACCTTCCATAAAAAATCATGATCTACACGGTCGAATGCTTTTTCTAGATCAATACTCAGAAGCATTACTTTGAAGTGTTTAGATTGTTTAGCTTTCAATACAACATTTCTCAAGGTACGTAGGTTATTAATACACGATTTCTCTGTAATACATGCCGATTGGCCAGCACCAATGAGCTTACTCAATAAAGGTTGCAATCTTGTCCATAAAATTTTTGTGAACAATTTGCAGTCCGTATTAATCATACTTATAGGACGACGATTGTTCAGATCGTGGGTATCACCTTTTTTAGGCACCAACGTTATGATTCCTTCAGAAAACGGTTGAGCTGGATATTCACCCTGAGAAAAGTATTTGTTAAAAAGAACCAGAAGATCGTCTTTAAGTACATCATAACATTTTTTATAGAAAACGTATGTCAGTCCATCCGGTCCTGGCGCAGAATTTTTCGTTGCATTTTTAATAACAATGTCAAGTTCTGACAACTCTATAGGTTTAACCAAATTGTTGCAGTCTTCTATATTTACATAGTTTAAAACGTTTTGAGCATTTGAATCTGAATCAATTTGTTTTTTGTAAATATCAGAATAATATTCAAATATCGCGTTTTTCAAAATTCGTGGGTCCGATGTTAGGACACCATTTATTTTTAGGGTCGAAGCATTCGAAGTTGTTGATTTTTTTATTCTATCTGAGATTTGAAATAAGCTTAGTTTTTCATCCTCCAGTATATTGCGACTGTTTATAGTATATCTATAAAACAATAGTTTCCTCTGTTCTATTTCCATCAGTTTTAATTTAACTATTTTCATTTCGCCGTCAACCGATCTATTTTGTTTTTGTTCAATAAACAGTTCATTCAAGCAACTGTAGTAAAAGTTCTTCTCTCTATTTATTTCATAATTTCGCACAAACGACTCGTTTTTAAAGAATTTTTTAACACCAGATTTAAAATCCTTATTCCACCAAAGGTTCAGATTGTTGTACGAGTTCCGTGTTTTCAACCGATTAATCATTTCCACAAATCTCTGCATAACATCTTCATCATTTAAAAAATGTGGGTTCAGTTTCCAATATCCTCGACCTGAACAAACTATACTTTGATTTTGACAATTAGAAACCTTCAAAATCACACTGTGGTGATCGGAGAACGATAGCGGAATTGTTATAACACTTTGAACATTTTTTATGAATTCCAACGAAGCATAAAATCGATCAATACGAGACTTTGATGCGCCTCTGACAAAAGTGAAAATAGTTTGTTTCTTCAGAATAAATTTTTCTACGTCTTTTAATTCAAGAGAATCGGTTAAATTCTTCAAGCCAGCGGAAAAATTATTTCCTGAACCAGTCATATCATCCGCGGTTAGCACACAATTAAAGTCGCCAACAAGGACATTTTCTTTGCCGTGAGCCAAGTGGATTAGAATATCTTCAGTGAATAAAATTTCTCTATCCTTCTTGAACCCACTTCCTGAATGGGCATAAACATTAATATAATTGGTCGAATCTATGGTAACGGAAGAGATTCGTCCATTCACGTTTAACATAACGTTAGAAAATACTAAATTATTGCGCAGAACTATCCCTGTACCCTTCCCGTCTTCACTTATGTTGACAATCGCAGTATGAGTGGTCAAAAAGGAAAAATTTTCGAAAGCTAATTCTTGCAAAAATATTATGTCCAAATCATATTTCCAAATAAAGTCCTTGAGAAGCGACCTTTTTACAGAAGAGCTGATGGCGTTCAAGTTGATTGTGGCAAGATTACGAACAAATGGCATGAGTTTATAACAATTCGTTTCTTAAATACACACAAATTCGATCTATGTATGATTTCGTTTCCCTTTACCTGTATGCAGACTCCGTGATCTCTCTCTACGAGATAGCTGCGAGAGCAGGTTCTCCATCTTTTGTGCATCGTTCGTTGTTTTGGTCCGACAGCGTCCTCTTTCTGGTGATTGTTTTTCAATCGGATTTTCTCGTTCGGTCGATGGCTGTTTAGAAAACTCCATGCTCTCTTCCTTACCCTCCTTGCTTCCATCTGCTGGTAACACGCTTGAAGCTGAACCGGTCGATTTACTGTGGTCCTCAGGTTCATTGTTAATGTTCGAAGATTTTCTATTGTTTTCCAATGGTAGTGGTGTCATGTTCAGTTGTGGAGAACTATTGTTTAAGCTTTTTGAGTTGTTCGCAACTGCACCCGCAACCATAGCACTATACGAAGCAGTATTTGTAGCTGGATTGAAACTGGCTGCTTTTGGACACTCGGCCTTGAGATGACCTTCCATCTTACAATGGAAGCACCTGTTCTTTAATCCCTCGTAGAATACACGTGCCTTGAAGTGTCCAATGTATAAACTAGCCGGAATTTCTTTGGCTATTTCCATGTGAACGCCGCGTATTCCACTGTACACTGTGTAATCGTAGCTTGTTGGATACCTTTCACGCACATGTTGTCGTATTGCGCCAAATTGGCTAAGCACAGCGGCGATGTCCTTATCATCGGTTTCGGGGGGTAAATTAAAGATTCTTACATATCTGAAGAGTCGGCTCGCCACCTCCAGTCGCACAACTGTTCTTCCTCCATCATTATATTCGAACGGGTATTCTTCTTCGATTCCAGAGACAAAACGCTCAAAATCTGGCTCGTCGAGAAACTTGATATAGAAACAACGGTCGTATTCATCCTTGTAGATCGAGTGCACTTCTGAGGCTGGAACCTTAAGAGCATTTGCCGTGAAACGGATCACATCTAGATGGCCAGGTGCCTTAACACCGCTCGAGAAAGCTATTTTCACTGTATTCTTACGAGCTTTATTCATTTTCCTTTTATCTATTCAATGAATAGATTCCGCTTATTGTTAAAATAGGTGCACTGAATGTGCTACAAAGGCTTTTTGTGGTCTTCCAATAAAAGCGTGTTATCACTTCAACGTTCGAGCGATCACTGACTTCGATTGTGAAAAACAAGCGAGTTAATGACACCGAGACAAAAGTCCCTAAGTCCCTAATATATACACCCATTTCATGCTAAACCAATATAGTGGTTCTAAGATTTTTGTGAAAAGTGTTACATGATATATCGATCATCTAAATCGGTCTAGTTAAAAAGTTATGAATTATTAAGAAAGGTCATCTTCGGAAAAAAAGGAGGAAAAGTTGATTTTTCGGACCACCATAAAATGAAAATGTCTAATATTTTACGATGAGGAATAAAACTACCAATTTTCATGAAAATCTGACTATATCGTTTTGGCATGGAATTCAATTTCGTGCTTGACCCATTCTCACCCCCGTTTTGTGCTTGATTCATTCTCAGTGTACATAAGAGATTATTTCGAAAATATTGAAATTGAAATGGAAAACAATTTTTGATGTTCAAAATCAGTAATGACTCATCTGGCAAGACTTTAAAGAAATTCTATCCAATATTTACAATTTTCGTAGTTCTGTATAATGCTGAGCATGAGATTTTTTCTGAGGTGTTATATGATGGCTATTTAAACTTTGATGAATTGTTAAATAATAACTATTTGTACTACAGTTAAGTATTATGCATTGGAAGTTGTGGAGATATGTCTCCTATTAAACGGCTCACAGCTTTAAAAAATATTCGCAATATTTGTCAAGATACTACTAATAGTAATTTCCTCCATCTTTGACCCAATTTCACCCCCATCGACGGGTGAAATAATATCTTCAAAATGTCTTCACAAAATCGAATGTTCTCGCAGTAAGTTCAATGTCTTCAAAATGGAAACATGTCTTTAATCCTTGCATCTCGGGCTGCAGCACTTCCGGAAAAAGTACATCAAGGAATGCCATACAAACAGATTTTAGTGCAAATTGTATTTCAAAGGTTCCGTTTTGATTTCATTGTAGAGTTTTAAAAAGTTGCGCATACAAAATGCAAAAATAAAATACTTTTGTTTTCTAATTTCGCTCATATTAAGGAAAATCTCATGTTAAGTTGTATTTTTTTTAAACATTTTTCATAAATTGTCCTCATATGATTTCATTCAGTAGTTGAAGAAACGGCATCACTGCCAGTGTATGATGACGGCTGAAAACTTAACGATTTCATCACGTTTGAGTTGCCTCAATGTGCAGAGCTGAGTTGGAGATGCGATTGATATCGCCAACATATGTCGGGTTGCAGTTGCCCAATGTGTAGATGGCCTAAGGTGTTGATACACTGTATTTAAGGTTTGTATATCATTAAAATTCTAATAAAAATGTAATTTATCAATTGTACCCTCTTTCCTACCCTGTCCGTCTTTCCCGACTTTCCCTAATTTTAAAGCAATCATTTTTGGCATTGCGCGTTGTAGAACAAAATCCGACACACAAAAAATCGCATGAGTGAATTGCATAACCTATATCTGTATGAACTCATCTCTCACCTGGCGAGCAAACACGCTTTTGCCTTTTCTTTTCCTCTTTGGCCTCCTTCGAGACCCAGGAGCATCTGATCTTCCAATTCCACCGAGGATACAACAGTGGAAAAACGACCGAACACAATAAACCGATGATTAATAGCGAAATCGGTTCAAACTGTTCGGAACCGGGTACAATCCCGCAAACCCTTTGGGACGGGTGCCGCGGGAAACCCGCCGATTTGAATAACAACCGAGGAAAGTCATACTGTGATCCGATGGCACTTTACATATTAACAATGAAGCGAATAGCTGCTACTGGAAACAGCACGGCGTTGGCCCCCCGTCCATCCGGAGGAGTCCAAACCAAACTCGGCCGTTTGTTCTGATCTGGATCGACGACGACGACGGTGACCAGGGGGAACCCAAGGAGGTGAAGAAAAATGTGATCCCGCGGACATAATGCGGTCATTATAGCACTGTGTTCTCTTGTTTTCCCACTCTCGGTCGTTGTTTGGTTTGGTCGGAGGACCCCCCACGTCGGGTATAGATTTTAGGTTCGGTGAATTGTGAATTATTATTGACCATTTTTTACGCCACCGGAGGTTTGGAATTCCCGCGCGTGAGCGGAACATGCCGTTGACCTGCTGCTCGATGGGATCAATGAAAAATTGGAACAGTATTTAACTTTGAGTCGGGAACGGGGGAGTTACCACTGGAAACTCAGCGTGTAACTCACGTGCACTCAACTATCCCAAGCTGACTTGCATTCCCACATGCTTACAAATCTATCAATCTCCACATACTTTGTTCGAATGTGTATTCACCGTTTCCACAAACGCCGCCACCTTCCGAACGTTTCCACCCATCGGCGGACCGAAGTATGCGTGTTCGACCTGGACCGTAAAACACACATCGAACCTATCCATCCGATTCGGTGCACGCCTTTCTCTTCAATCTGCCATCCATCGATTGCCCGATTGGTTCCTTCGCGTGGTCAGTCTCGGATCGATTAAATTTAAAATCAATCCCCCATTTGGTGCCTCTTCTCGCTCTTCGTGCTCTTTGTGTCGGTCGACGGCGAGGGCATGGCTTAGTTCGATCCGATTCATCGCGCACCGGTCGCAGTTACTCGTGTGTCGTGTCGTCGTCGTCTACATGTATTCCAGCGGCCAACAGACTTCGATCCGGTTCGATGTGTTCGATTGGTCGTTCCCTCCACCGATGAGCGATGGGCAATGATGGGGAACACCGAACTCCCTCTCTTTCTGTCCGGCCCTTTTCCATCATCTATTCAACAAGAAGGGGGAAAAACGATGCCGCCGATGCGTGGAGAAGTCATGTAAAAATCACAAACGTCGTCTGCATTCATTAATCTCTCTCTTAATGTGAGTATGTGTGTGTGTGGTCTTTTATCTTGACGCCATGGGTTCTCCCGAAGAAAGATAGTTCCAGTCGAGCGCTCATTAATGGCTTATTGATTTTCGCGTGCGCTATTAGCATACCCATTCCATTACGCCCCCTTACAAACGAAACAAAAAAGCTTAATCGATAGTTGGTTGGATGGCGTAAATCATCGGAAATTTATTGGAGTCCATTAGTCGGCGAGCCGAATGTTTTCTTAGTTCAGAAATGATAATTGTCTATTAATTACATTGATTTATTGTAATGATGTCATTAACAACGTGCACTTCGTGCCAGATTCTCCACGATCAAACCAATCTGTGGCGATATATATACTTTTTGTATTGATGCTGGGAACGTTTGCTCTGCGTTTATAAGCTGACAAAGTTTTGGACTATTCGGAATGTTCGCGACGATTTTTGACGTGGGACTACGTCTAACCGGAGTATATGAGGGGTAAAATGCAAACCTAAACACAGAACATGCAGGAAAAAATGAAAGATTCCGAATGCTTATAACTCTAACATTTCTTACTGGATCGGGAAGATGTTTGCATCAACTGATAAGGAATATTTCTACGCATCTATCGCAATTAATAAAATGTTATTTTTCATTAGATAAACATTTGATTAGCTGTAAAATGTTAAGCGTTATCTAAACGCTCCAACTACCTCGTTTTGATTTGTCCGATTTACGGTTTCTCCAACACATCCATCATAACCAAGCAGTCTTGGGCAGGGTTGCCAATAATATTTTTAAAAAAACTGGAAGATTGCTCTTAAGAAAACTGGATCCCGCGAAATCGTTTTACTTTAAGAAGTTCGGTTTTGATTTATCTAAAATCATTTTTTTATACTTATTCCAATGTCCGAGAAATACTATTCCCTTCAAAGCGTATAGTAGATCATAAAATAGCAAAATAACGTTTTCCACCACTCGAACATTAATGTGAAACAACATTTGAGGATCTTTTCTTCTAAAACCTCTAAAAAACATGGTTTTATTAAAACTTAAAAAATTTCGTTTTTATTTGCTCGACAATGAGATTAATTGACGTACACGGTTTGTGGTTATAGATTACTGCATCAAACCTAACCTGAATTTCCTGTTCTTTTCCTTCTCGAATGTTTACATTTCTGTAGTGCTTTTTGACCATCTTCATAGCTATTGTAAGTTGCGGCTAGCTCAGTGGTACTGGTTTGTATGTATAATTACCTCAGGGTCGGCTCTTACCTAGGAACGAGGTGGACTCACGAATACAACGGAAGCTGTTGGTGATGGATATGATAAGAATATGATCGTAATAAGAACAGAATGGTAAGTATATTTTTTTAAATTTATTATATATTTTTTCCTTTCTTTTCAGGTTAGTAGGTTAGAAAATCGTTGCGGCCGAACAGGAACAGGTTGAATGCAGGTAAGTATGTTGGTTGATAATAGAGAGAGAGGGTTTCTGTGGTTTTTTTTTTATTCTACTCACAGTGCCCGTACACGGAGATCGGTCTCATCGGTCCAAGTGACGATGAGCGGGGGCTTGGCACGACCAGACCTCACCGCACTGCAACCTCCGAAACGTTCGACCGACTCACCCGTATACGTGTGGAGCAGCGATAACGTTGGGGGCTCGCTGACCACCGGCGTTTTCTCCGAGGTACCTCTTCCGTCGTTTGAATCCAGCGAGGAGGGTGAATGTCGCCCGACTTGTGCGGTTCCTAGGACGTGCAACTCCTTCTTCCCTTATTGTCACTCGCACTTCACTCAAAAAGTACAACTTTAATTTTGACGATTTTTCGGTATAATTTCTTCGACGGTCGGTGAGTTAAGACCGATTCGAGCCTTCCAAATCTTCCTTTACGGCTCGAATCCCTCTTTTACCTCTCTCCTCCTTCCTATCTCTCTATCCGCTTCCTCTCTCTCTCTCTCCATATGAATCTTAAGCTCCTTTTATCGTCCTTTAGGACTAAAGATCTCTCTGTCGATTGTGAGGAATCATTGTTAAGGATTGTTAATTTTTTTACAAAG
Source organism: Toxorhynchites rutilus septentrionalis (assembly GCF_029784135.1). Lineage (NCBI taxonomy): Eukaryota > Metazoa > Arthropoda > Insecta > Diptera > Culicidae > Toxorhynchites > Toxorhynchites rutilus. The sequence goes on along the minus strand of NC_073746.1, from coordinate 303,323,747 downwards.
ATTCTTTTTTTTAATTCGCGATGCAGCATGCAATGCCTTACATGTAGGTAGGAAGTCATGGGATGTGAGTAAGTGTTAGTAAGATTAAGGGATTTGAACTCACTCTTCCATTCTTACCATAGATTCAATGGTTCGTTTTTTTGTGGCGGTTTATTTTTATTTTTAAACCGTAACACTATCTTTATCGCACTCACGAAGAATATGAAATAAAAACTTTACCTGCGAATGACGGATCTCTATAGTAGCAAGTCCGAATAAGAACATCCCAAAGCCCATAAGGAGAACGGTTGTAAGTTGCTATTCGTGGCTACTACCTAGAGAAAGATAACTCTCCGTTGCGATTGAAGTTCGATGCAGAGTACGCGCGATTGATAACGGACCATATTGCAGGGAATATTGGATTTAGAGGAGTTCTCAGGTTATCAAAAAATAACTCTCCTCCGTCCCGATGAGACTCCTATAAAGCGTACGCGCGGTGCATAATATCTTCAGGTTCAGGTTTCTAGAGGAGTTCTCTCGGATTCTCAGGTTTCCAAAAGATAACTCTCCCCTTCCAGATTAGAGTTCGATATATCGCCGGTCCGATTAGTTTTAGAGTTCTTCTGGTTATCATTACAGGTTTCCTAATAATAACTCTCCGCCGTCGCGAATGGAGTTCTATAAAGTGTATACGCTATGAATAACACCGGGATGATTGATTTTCGAGAAGTTCTCTCAATTACCTTCTCAGGTTTCCCACAATTAATTTTCCATCTTTGCGATTGGATTTCGATGGCCGATGTATAGCCGATCCAATAAATTGTACAGGTTTTCCTTTTCAGGTTACCTAAGAATAATCTTTCCCGCATATTGTAACACATGAGATTTTCGGATTTTCATTTCCTCAAATGGTCGATTGATGTAAACGGATGTAAACGGAAGGAAGATTATTTGGTTTTTATGTTCATATCAAATTCACCCCGCGTTACGCGGGACAGTCCCGCATTTCAACAAAATGTCCCGCGTAAGATTACGTCCCGCGAAACGTCCCGCATTTGGCAAAAGGAACGAAAATGTCCCGCGATATTAATATATTTCAATATTACAATTTGATCTTGTTGATTTTCTTAAATGGATGAACCTCAGAATAACACTTTTATATGGCAGATTGATCAAGAGCGCTTCCGATACATTCAACGATTAATACGTTGAGTTGGTTTCATCACACCGACAGTGGACTTTAGAGAGTTTAAAGAGTATCAACTGGAAACGACAGCAACAAAATTGGAAAATGATTTTTATCAATGCCCCCTATTGATCCGCAGGGACCGACGTGAGCCAGACGAAAAGTACATCTTTGGTCCCTTTTGGTTAGGACTTAACGAGTTAAATAAGCCGGAAGAACTAAGTGTATACTGTATATATACAGGAAGAGGGTTGTTTGATGAAATATCGCAAATGAAGCGCCGAGCGGCCTTACGGAAGTCATGGCCGATGAAAAGACCATTCGCCCAAAAGTTTTCTATCGGTCGCAGCTGAGGGATGTTGGAAAGGTTGGAGGTCTTCACGACAATGTTTATCTCCAGCCGATCCATTATCCATTCTCCAGTGATCTTTTGGCATAATGTTCCGATCCCAGGTTCGGCATAAAGGCCACATCACCTTCGCCACTTTCGGCAAGGACTTCGTACTCGATCCCCGTTTACCATATGACTCGGAAGAAGAGCGGCTTGGACGTTCCCTTCTCGTCTGTCAGAGAAGGACCTTCTTCGAGAACTTGATATTCGACGTCATCGCTTACCTGGGGAACGTACCCGGTCCCCTGTCATTCGTTGAATTCTAGCATCAAGTACGTCTCGTCTTTCATTATGAGCACGAAAAGAAATTTTTCACCAGCACCTGAAGCTACTCATTCTGGGTGACTGCCTGCTGCTCAGATACGGCCGGTTTCGTCTGAAGCTTCCGCAGAAAAATGTTTATTTTGGCCAGCTTCTCCAGCCGGTTGCTTCGATCTCCCGGCTCAAGGAGGGACAGGGAGAGGATGCTGTAAATACCAGATTAGTTATATCTGGCGGCCATAAAGTGCCTCAGGATGTCCAACTCCTTTGCTGTGGGGTGGAACAGGTAGATTGAAAAAATCATCAAGTTGCTTGTTGTGTAGTAGGCTTGTTTTGTTGTAGGCTTAATGAACGTAATATTTAAGGAAAATTTGTTCAATTAAATTATTTTTTGTTTTTTTATATCGCCATCCGAAAATAGTCCATTATTTTTAATACATACGATAACACTAAAATCGATGAAAAATGGATTGGGATTTTCGAGAAAATTGTAGAATTTGAATCTTGCTTGCCAGACTTAAATGCTCTGTCTGAGCGAGTGATTTTCAGGCGTAAACAAAATCCAAATCACCGAAAAATCACAACTGAATGACGATACTTAGCAAGAAATAACACAAACCAGGTTTAATTGCAAGGGCACATGTTAAGAGTTTCATAAAAAAATGAGACTCTCTAAACTATGTTTTATTTTCACATAACCTATATATGTATATAACGTATTGTTTTTTGTGTCCCGCGTTAGACCTCTGACCATCTGGTCACTTTAATTTTAGGTATACTTTTTATTGTTATGGACATTGTAGATCAATTGGTCTGAACTTCAGAATGTTTTGGAGGACCTAGAATATATAATATTTATATAAACTTAAAGATATTGTAGCACATTGCTGCTTGGTAAGGCACCACACGCACTGCGCGCTAATCGTATTGATTTTCGGATGTTTAAGCAGGAGAAAAATAACACTGAGAGTGCGTAAGAAAAGAAAAGAAACACTTTGAATCGATCGAACGAAAAATGTAAAAAAACAAAATTGGCCAAGGAATAGGAAGGATGAGGAAGGTATAATGTTTATGCATAATGAATATATTTTACAAAAATTTGGTAAAATGAAGCAACCGTAGAGAAAAACTGGATAAAACTGGACAATATTTTAAAAAACTGGGAGATTTCAGAGTTTAACTGTTTAACTGGATCAAGGAACATTGGCAACGCTGGTCTTGGGGAAATCGGCATTGTAAATACATGAAAGGATGGGGACTTTTGTTCTCACCGAAATATGTTCCCTGATACAGATTTCAAAACCAAGCAGTGTTGGAGAAATCGGCATTGCAAATACATGAAAATGGGGGAAGCTTTTGTTCCCATCGAAATGTGTTTCCCTAACACAGACTTCTAATCCATGGAGCATGTGGAAATTGGCATTGCAAATTCATGCAAGTCGGGAGTATTTTTGTTCCGATTGAAATGTGTTTCCCCAACACAGACTTCAGAATAAAAGTGTCTGAGAGAATCGGCATTGCAAATTCGTGCAAGTCGGGGGCATTTTTGTTCCGACTGATATGTACTTCCCTAACACAGACTTCAAAACAAAGGTGTCTGGGGAAATCGGCTTTGCAAATAAATGAATACTGCGAGTACTTTTGTACTCGCTTGCCTTTGTGCAGACTAGACACGGTTTTCTAAACTTAGGAACCTGGGATAATCGTGCAGACATTAGAGGCGAATGAACTTTCAAATTCAAAGCTTCTATAGTATAAAAAAGTCACAGGAGGGTTGTGTCCGAGACACGACCGCATAATTGACGTAGGATTCCGTTAGGTTATCTGTTGATTTTGGATAATTACATCGTTAAACTCCTTGATAATGATTAGGTGGACCTGAAAAAGGCCTTTTTGTTTGGTTGTTGGGTATTGTTTGTTCATTCCACCAGTGTTTACCGAGTGATGATGACAGAAGGATGGTAAACAGTCGTTGGATGGTGCGTATCAGATAAAAGATACCGAAGCGGAACGAGATATAATGAGAATCGCCCTCTATGATCCTAGACGAGATGCTTCTTGTGATATGTATTGATGAAATAAAGAAAACAAATTCACCAATGTAATATAAGATAATTATTAATACCGAACACAATTATCAATTTTTCTTATCAGTAAAAACATGTTACTTTAATATAGCGAAAATATATTTGAAATGGGAAAGGTAATTTTCTTTTATGATTTTTACTTTCTGATTGTTTATTCAACCCAATGCGAATTTTAATTGGACTAACAATACCTAATACTATATGTACACCTAATACTATATGTACTACTAGCTAACCTGGCAAACTTCGTCCCGCCCATTTACTTGATTAATTCTCGAGTAATGCAGAAATTTGTGTTTTATTTGCATGGCAGCCACCCCTAAGAGAGGGGGGAGGGGTATCTAACCACCATAGAAACATTCATTGCACCCTAAAGTTTCCATATGCCTAATTTGGTTTAATTTGCTTGATTAATTCTCGGGTAATGCAAAAATTTTTGTTTCATTTGTACGGCAGCCCCCTCTAAGAGAGGGGGAAGGGGTATCTTAACACCATAGAAACATTTATTGCATCCTAAAACCTCCACATGCCAAATTTGATTTCATTTGCTTGATTAATTCTCGAGTAATGCAGAAATTTGTGTTTCATTTGTATGGCAGCCCCCCCTTTGAGTGGGGGAAGGACTGTCTAACCATCATAGAAACATTTATTGCACCCTAAAACTTTCACATGCCAACTTTGGTTTCGTTTGCTTGGTTAATTTCCGAATAATGCAGAAGTTTGTGTTTCATTTGTATGGCAGCCCCCCCCTTAGAGAGGGGGGAGGGGTCTCAAAATATCACGAAAACCTTCCCCGGCCCCAAAAACCCCTACATACCAATTTTCATGTCGATCGATTCAGTAGTTTCCGAGTCTATAAGAATCAGACAGACAGACAGACATCACTCCATTTTTATATATATAAATAAATAGATATGTAGTGAGACTCTATGTTGTACGGGAAAGGGTTAACACAACGGCTATCGTATACAATTTTACACCTACCCTTGTGCTAAATTTTTCACAATACACGATCGGACATTGATATTGAGTTTCACGAAGCAACCAACACTAAAGTTCCAAATTTAAATCTTATTTGCTAGAATTATTCGTATCACTCTTCTTATTTGCAATATAAAAATGCCCCCGACTTTCATGTATTTGCAATGCCGATTTCCATCAGGCAACTTGGTTTTGATGTCTGTTAGGGAACCGCCGCATGTGTCGTCAATTTCGACCAATCAGAAGTGGGTATTTTCGTTAGAATAGGGGTTGAGATTTTTCAATTGTTTGATAGTTAGTTTAATGATATATATTATTTTATTCAATATAAAAAATTGTTATGGAGTGCCGAAATCGATTGACCCAAAAATTTCATCAATCCGTCATGAAATGACTGAGCAATAAGCGTTTGAAATTGGACAATTTTCACGATGTGCTCGATTCTTGATTTTCAATTTGTACCCCAATATGTTCCCGAAAGACGTAATCCTACGTCAAAATAGAAGTTGAAGTTGTTGATTCATGCAAGCCGGAGATACTTCTCACACGGAGTACAAAAGCGGGTACGAACACAACGCTTTGGCTCGGTTATTCAAGATTGCATTGAAGGATATGCCTTCATATCTTCTGCTCACTGAATTTCTACGCATACCATTTGATGATTAGGTAAAAAGTTGATAAACATTTGCTGCGATAACGCCTATTGATTAAACAATAAGCGTTCGACGTAGGGTAGGGCGGGGCTAGTTGGCCATTTTTGAATAAATTTGGTTATAACTTTGTAGTACGAAGTTTTGCGTTAGAATGTTATGTACCACAATGAAGCTTACCTTTTACCCTTTCAATGAAAAATAACCAGAGAAGCAATTATTTTACATTTTTCTTTTATTTAACGTCTATGTATTTCAGAATGCCAGGTTTGAAGACATTTGATTTTGTGAAGACATTATGAAATATGTGAAGAAATTTCAGTATAATAGCGTACGTGGATTTTTAAAAGATATTATTTCCATGAAATTCTAACTATTGGCCGCAAATATCGTCAAAAAAGTAGGGCTATAGTCTCAGCGATCGAAACGGTCCGAATACATATTCTCTCTAGAAGACATTAGATCATTTGCGCTCGAAAATTCGAATGATTTTGACATTGAACTTCTATTATTCTGGCCCTACTATACAATAGATTAACCTAGATCTTTCAAACGTCCACTTCACAAATCGAAGGTCTTCCGGTTACATGCCTTTTCTACAATTAGTTTCATGGATATGGTTTGAGTTACCACCAAAATTTCAGAGCTTAAATAAACAAATAGAGTTATCACAGTTCCGTTTTTGTGTGAAAAACTTTCCTCCGATATTATGATGAAGACATTTTCTCGTACCATGTCAAGACTTTTGAAAAAAATCACCTGGCATCCCTGCGACGCACAACCGCTTGCATTCTTGCTTGCATTTGTTTTGATGACATTTGTACGGTTCGCCCCAAAGTATATAGAAATAGCCTCCAGGTATGCTACATTACTCAATGCATTATTGTAAGTTCTGATATTCAATGTTAGCGTTTATTATATTCAATGAAAATTTTACAACAAAACATATAAATATGACAATTATATTGCAAGTGGTTTGTGTGGCGTTTGTCTCGTTTCAAATACACTGCGTTTAGCAGTAAAAACATATGCCTTCTATATTTGTTTATAGTTTATAACAGCATACCTGAAAATTTTATTTGCGTTGCTCTCAAACGATCAATTTGTGTGACCAACTAGCCTCTATATATAAAAAAAAAGTCACAGGAGGGTTGTGTCCGAGACACGACCGCATAATTGACGTAGGATTCCGTTAGGTTATCTGTTGATTTTGGATAATTACATCGTTAAACTCTTTTATAATGATTAGGTGGACCTGAAAAGGGCCGTTTTGTTTGGTTGTTGGGTATTTGTTCATTCCACCAGTGTTTAACGGGTGATGATGACAGAAGGATGATAAAAAGTCGTTGGATGGTGCGTATCAGAAAAAGGATACCGAAGTGGAACGATATATTATGAGAACCGCCCTCTATAATCCTAGACGAGATGCCTCTTGTGATATGTATTGATGAAATAAAGAAAAAAAATTCACCAATTTAATATAAGATAATTATTAATACCGAACACAATTATCAATTTTTCTTATCAGTAAAAACATGTTACTTTAATATAGCGAAAATATATTGACGTAGGACTACGTCTCACCGGAAGATATAGGGGGTGAAATGGAAATCTAGGCACTGAACAAGTAGGAAAAAAATGCAAGATTTGGAACGCTTATAACTCGAGGATTTCTCAATAGATCGCAAAGGTTTTTGCATCAATTGATAGGAAATATATCTACGCATCTATCATAACGAATCACATTTCATTTTTCTTGAGATAAATAATTAAATATTTGTTAAATATCAAGCATTGTCTGGGCAACGGGCAACCAGAGCAGCAGCGAAATAGAATGAAGCACAATTGGAAAGGAAAAAGAAAAAAAATAAACGAAACATTGGTCGCAGTCTCACACATGCGTAATTCTCGAGCCAGCCAGTCAGCTTAAAAATCCCCGCTCCGCTGCCGTAACGATCATTCTTTGTGTGGACACCGACTGGACAACATCGTTGCTGGACGAGCTGGACGGCGAGGGATCGAGTGCCTTTCTCAAGGCAAGAGGGTGGAGGTGGTAGCGCTGGAGTAAAAGTAGAGTAGAGTTTTCAAAGGGCCTTTCTCAAGGCTAGAGACGAATGAACTGCAAAAGTTTAAAGTCTCTATAATACAAGACCTTCCTTACCTTCTTTCCGTAACGATCATTCTCATTCAAACCGTACACCACATCAGTTCGCATCACAACACATCAACAAACCAACCCAAGCAGCCATGTCTGGATATGGCAAAGGAGGAAAAGTGAAGGGAAAGGCAAAATCCCGCTCGAACCGTGTTGATCTGGAGTTCCCCGCAAGGGTAGCTAGGCCGAGCGCGTTAGTACCAGTGCACCAGTCCACCTAGCCGGCGTTATATAGTTTCGGCCGCCGAAGTGATTGAGTTGGCTGGCAAAGCTGCTCGCGACGATAAGAAAAGCCGCATTCAGAACAGACCACATTCGATTCGGTGGACATCAAGACAACAACAGGCAGTTGCAGCGAGTGGCGAGTGGCAAACGCAATCGCAAAAAGGCAGTTGGCAGCAGAAGAAAAAAGTTTGTTCTTTTTACAATCTGCTTTGGTGGCAAATCCTGAACAAGGCGACATCGAGGGCGTTTGAAATGGTTTTTTTTCAAACCCACGAGTACAAAGTTTTCTAAATTGGAACTATTCCATAAAACACGGTGCTGTTCAGGGCCATTAAATCTTTCAAAAAAGAGTTTACGAAATACAGTTCAATGCATTCTTAAATATTATCCAAAATAATAATAAAACACAAATTGATTTTTTCATAATTTGTTTACCAGGATATGATGAGTATGAGAATTTGGCAGTTGTGCTGAGCTTATTGATGGTTGGGGACTTTCTCGATTATTCAATTTTCACCAATTCTTAAATTGCTTACAGATTGAAAGTACAGTAATTTACATTTAGTTCGACATTTAGCTAATTGGACGGACCTGTAATTTTTGTAAACATAGAGTTCGGGGTCCAAGATATGACCCAACATGTCCCAAGTTGGATGGGAAGAAATTTTCCAACTGTGAATCCTGTGGCGAGTGGCAAACGCAATCGCTAAGCAGGAATGTTTAGCTGAACAAGATGGGTATATCGAGTGATAACAAAAGAATAAACTCTTTAGATTAAAGATGATTTTGTGGTCCTGAAAAGGACCCTTTTTAGTGTTTGCTTCCGAATCAGCAGTCGGAAAACGCTCTTTATTTGGAGCTGGTACACTTCTTCACCGCTTTGGTACCTTCGGAAACCGCATGCAAGTTCACCGGGCAGCAACAGATTGATTGCGATCTGAATTTTCCACGCCGTAATGGTTGACCGCTTATTGTAGTGGGTCAGACGCGGGGCTTCCGCTACGATACGCTCAAAGATGTATTGACGAAGCTCAAGACGCTCATCGCCTTCGATGAGAAACCGGTGTCGGAATGATCCTGATCCAGCACCTTATGATGTATATAGCATATAATTCCTTCTCCTCCTTCTTGTCGGTTTCCGAGATATTCTTCTGCGCCGTGCCGAACTTTTTGGTGGCTTTTCCATTATTCCACTAGTCTTCGGTGCCTTCGTGTTTGTTAGAAACAACTGCATGTGAATCTAACGAGCGAACAAATCGTAATGAATGTATTTTTTTTGCCATCGCTGCCTTTTAACGCTCATTCGTTCGTCTGGTTGGACTCGCCCCTTTGGCTGAGTCTGCTGATTTGTCTCTATCCCGTGAGCGTGTACCGCCAAAGTAGAAAACGCGCGGACCCGTTGAAAAATATATCATTCTCTTTCAAACTGTAAATCAGTGTGGTTGTATAGCATCGTTTCACATCACATCGCATCAATCGATTGGTGTCGGAGCACCAGTATACCTAATAGCGGTTATAGAATTTCGGCCACCGGGGTGCTCGAGCTGGCTTGCAAAGCTGCTCACGACAATAAGAAAACCCGCCAACAGAACAGAGCACATTCGGTTCGGTGGCAACAACTAGTTTCAGCGAGTGGCAAACGCAATAGCAAAACGGCAGCAGGTAGAAGAAGGAAAAAGTTTGTTTATACAGACTGCTTTGGTGGCAAAACCAGCCACCGTAAAACACGGCGCTTTTCAGGGCCATTAAACCTTTCAAAGAAGAGTTATTAAAAGTTTTACACAATACATTTCACAATGCATTCTAAAGTGACATAATATGACATATAATATAAACCGATTTATTTTGTTTATGCTTGTTCTTGAGCTTATTGGTGGCTGAGGTCTTTTAAATTGATCATTCAGTTTTCACAAACCCATACATGGTGCCCGGCGTTGAACATTTAATAAGTACAAAGCCTTCAGAAAAAAATCAAGAATCAAGTTTGTAAAAAAAAAAAACGCAAAAACACAACACCAAATGTTCTTTTCAGAACCCTCAACATGTTCATAAAGAGTACAGTACAGTAAACTAATCCATTTTTCAGGTAGATAGGTAGGTATTCACGTAGGAGAAGAAAATAAAACAATATATTTGAAATATATATTTAGCAAAAGCTGTCCCGTTCGTGTAGTCCTACGTCACTCCGGTTATGTCCCCGACATTACCCACCCGTCTTTTTGAAATTGGAAAGGTAATTTTATAATTTTTACTTTCTGATTGTTTATTCAACCCAATGCGAATTTTAATTGAACTAACAATACCTAATACTATATGTACACCTAATACTATATGTACTATATGTAATGAGACTCTATGTTGTACGGGAAAGGGTTAACACAACGGCTATAGTATACAATTTTACACCTACCATTGTGCTAAATTTTTCAAAATACACACGAAATACACGACATTGATATGGAGTTTCACGAAGCAACCAACATTAAAGTTCCAAATTTAAATTTTATTTGCTAGAATTATTCGTATCACTCTTCTTACTTGCAATATAAAAATGTCCCCGACTTTCATGTATTTTCAATGCCGATTTCCATCAGGCAGCTTGGTTCTGATGTCTTTGTTAGGGAATCGCCGCATGTGTCGTCAAGTTCGACCAATCAGAAGTGGGTATTTCCGTTAGGATAGGGGTTGAGATTTTTCAATTGTTTGATAGTTAGTTTAATGATATATATTATTTTATTCAATATAAAAAATTGTTATGGAGTGCCGAAATCGATTGACGCAAAAATTTCATCAATCCATCATAAAATGACTGAGCAATAAGCGTTTGAAATTGGACAATTTTCGCGATGTGCTCGATTCTCGATTTTCAATTTGTACCCCAATATGTTCCCGAAAGACGTAATCCTACGTCAAAAATATTCATGAAAATTCAACAAAAATAATTTTAAAAACGATTTCCATTAACACTTGAATCTAATACGTACAATGAAGCTTCGTTTTACGTTTGAGCCGATTTTTTTCATGGTTATTAACCAGTTTTAGAACACATTTCATAATGCGCAAACCGTGAACTTTGGCAAAATCGGAACCATGTCCGTATTTTTTAACCTACTTAATAAAAAGTTTTTCCGATTTGCTTATTTTTTTGTATCAGCAATTCGCTATTTTTCATCCATAGATCGCTAATTTTTTGGACGCTCAGATTCCCAGATATTCTCACTGACCAACTTACCCATATGACCAACTAGCCCCGCCCTACCCTAAATGCCAAAATCGAAACTGAGTACCTGAAGTTCATCTCATCTAGCAAATTCACGGTTCGAGAAGTACGTCCACTTGAGAGATGTCAACTTCAGAGGGAAATGTAAAATTGAATAATCGTTTGATAATCCTTCCGTTCACATTTTTTCGCCTAGGCATCATACGAAACGTAAAAAGACTGTCCTTAAATTCACTTCTAACGGAGAACATAATCTAACACAATGTATGAATGACCTTACATGGCATTTATTCAATCTCTTTATTCACAAAGCAAATATATTGTATTCGATTGAATTCGGAAATTGTTTCATTCAATCAAAAATTTAATCAATACAAACAAATGATTGCTAAGCTAAGTTAGTCCCACGTCAACTTTGCGGTTATATCATAGATATAACCCACCCATTTTTTGGAATAAATTGAAATCATCATTAAATCATCTAATCCTTCTGCGCAGAAGGTTGAGCCTCAGCTATAACAAACCTATTGGTCTTTGCTCGTTTCAGACTCTACTTTCCTTCAACTGGCTTCGCATCAAAAAGTACGCAACTTACAACGATTTTCAATTTGCAAATTTCAATTGCAAAACATTTGAATCAGTGAGATTAAATAACATTTAGAAATAAGACGGCGTGGCAAACTTTATTTTTCCTATGAATTAAATTAAAGCTCTCCATCCGCACTCCAATTCATTCTTATAAATACACCAAACAGATATATCTTGAATCATCATCTTCATTTTTGAAAAATCTACTGGATTGACTAGATTGACTAAATTGACACCAGAACAATCCCAAAAAGATTTTCGACCAAAAATTTTGACATAGGACTATGTCTTTGATTTCTATATAGGGGGGTCACTCTACGAAAAATGTAACAATTTATTAAGAGTTTTCAAACGCATAATACTCGAAATGGTTATTGCGACATATGTTGTGTTATATATAGTTGGACAGGAAATTTATCCAGATTTTTTTTTGTTTGGAACATGAACAGTGAATATAGCAAAAAAAGTTAACAATTTGACGATTTAATTGGGTATGTTTTCTTTCGGTTGCACTATCCACTCGCTTCCTCCCCGATGCAACGAGCAATCTTTTTGCCTAAATTCGGGCATTAGCTCATAATGTGAGTTGATGAGTAAAATGAATTATTCTCCATTTACCGATAATAGGCATTAATTTTATATTATATTGTATGTTGTACAATCAATTTGTGCTCAATTCATGTTTTTATCGTGTAGGTCTCACTTCTAACAATTTGTGTAATTGTGGTCCAGGATGTCATGATATCGAGTATGTTGTTTGGTTATGTAAAAAGGCAATCAATGAAATTAAATGGCTGCTGATTTAGAAGATCGGAAGGGTATACCCACTTAAATCAGATGCTTGAGTAGTCACGATCTTACAGGGCTATAAAGTTATTACAAACAATGTTCCGGACAACGTGGTAACGAAGGAGATAATGCTATTTTTATCTATAATGTATTTTTGTAATCATAGATTGATTTGACTCAGGCTTATATTTATGTAGGTCTTAACTATTTAGACTTGTGTTTAAAAATGGTACATGATGACTCTTTGTCTTCTTCTGCATGATTGAATAAACAGAAGAAAAGGGTAGTAATGGCTTTAATGGTATTTTTGTGTACATTTTTGAACAGAATGCGGTACCGAATTCTACCACGTTATGTCATCTAACCCGTTTAAAGGATACAAGTACATACAGGAAACAGTTTTTCCAGGGCATCCATTTGATGTATCAAATGAGAAGAAAATACAGATTTTGTACAATGGAAAACTCAATTTAAATGCAATTACTACACAATCACAGTCCTATGTCAAGATCCCGTCCATGCCCCTAGGCTCAGACCCATCAAATTTTTCTCGAGATAACACCATATCTCGACGTTTTTTGCATTTTAAAGCAATTTGACATCGAAGAAAAAATTCGATTTTCTAAATTTTCTTTACTCTCCCCTTGGAAGATTTTCGAGGATGAAAAACTCATAAATCGGATTGAGATGAAACTTTGCGCAGGTACATGGTCGGTTTTTGAAATTTGACATGACCATTTTCGCTGCCACCCTAGCGTGGATGCATAGTTTCAAACTAGGACTTTATCCTAGGACTAATCGTTCTCGAGATATAACCAACTTAATATACAGTCATTCCATGCCAAACCGATATAGTGGTTCTCAGATTCTCGTCAAAAGTAGTAATTTTGTTCTTTATCGCAAAACATTAGACCCGTGATTAGGGATTGGATGACTTTTCCGTGTGCTGGTTTTTCGGAGGGCTCAGCGAACATGTATTTCACCAATTGGTTGTCGAAGTGAATATTAACACATATTTTATTCTAACACATATTATTCTAGTCACATAAATTACATGAATGTTACAGAAAAAGACTACAATCAAACGTACAAAACTATGTGGACATGCTGATGGATTCCGACCGACTAGTTCTTTTTCCAACTGTTATTATTGCCTATCATCGATGAATTCCCTATTGTTTTTTTTTTGTGAATTACCGATATTCGTAAATGGTGATGGGATAAACTCACAGCATCTCATATCGACATCCGGAGGATGATATGCCTAAACACCCGTATTTTTTGACCAAATCAGGCCAAATCAGAAAACAGGTCACGTTTTTATGAAATATAGCAAACGTTAATAACTATTTTTGCAGCGAACGGATTGATTTGTTTAATATGCTATACATTCCAATCCCACATTTTGTATACGGTTTAAATTGATGAAAATTGGAAGCGTTCCCATTTCCCCATACATTTGTTCTGTCCATTTGTGTGCTTTCCCGAACAGAGCTGACAATAACTGGCAACTCATGCAGCCGCTAGAATGGAAACAACGAAGGGGGATAGCGAAAAGAGAATATTTGCGAAGTAAACTCCACCCTTGCATAGTAAGTAAGCTATCGCTAGCGCATAAGTAAAGGGTGTGTCACATCAAATTGCATCACGGTAAAAACGCTGTAGAAATTCACCCAGTAGACCGATCCTTTTGAAAATTTTAGACAGTAAAATAAAAACTATTAAACAACTTTTGGCATTTTCTTTTTATTCATACTTCGAGCCCAAGCCCGTATGCTCGCACCTTCCTCTTTACCCCGTCCATAAGGTTCTGTACAACGTCAGGTTGTAGTTTTTTTTGAACAGAAATCCATTTTCTCTTGAAGTCCGCCTCCGATTTGACAACTTTTGGGTTCTTCCGGAGGGCCTGCTTCATAATCGCCCAACATTTCTCTATTGGGTGAAGCTCCGGCGCGTTGGGCGGGTTCATTTCCTTTGGCACGAAGGTGACCCCGTTGGCTTCGTACCACTCCAACACGTCCTTTGAATAGTGGCACGAAGCGAGATCCGGCCAGAAGATGGTCGGGCCCTCGTGCTGCTTCAATAGTGGTAGTAAGCGCTTCTGTAGGCACTCCTTAAGGTAAACCTGCCCGTTTACCGTGCCGGTCATCACGAAGGGGGCGCTCCGCTTTCCGCAAGAGCAGATCGCTTGCCACACCATGTACGTTTTGGCAAACTTGGATAGTTTCTGCTTGCGAATCTCCTCCGGAACGCTGAATTTGTCCTCTGCGGAGAAGAACAACAGGCCCGGCAGCTGACGAAAGTCCGCTTTGATGTAGGTTTCGTCGTCCATTACCAGGCAATGCGGCTTCGTCAGCATTTCGGTGTACAGCTTCTGGGCTCGCGTCTTCCCCACCATGTTTTGCCTTTCGTCGCGGTTAGGAGCCTTCTGAACCTTGTATGTACGCAGGCCCTCCCGCTGCTTGGTCCGCTGGACGAATGAACTTGACAAATTCAGCTTATTGGCGACATCCCGGACCGAACTTCTCGGATCACGTCTAAACTGCTTAACTACGCGCTTGTGATCTTTTTCACTGACGGAGCATCCATTTTTGCCGTTCTTCACCTTCCGGTCGATGGTTAGGTTCTCGAAGTATCGTTTTAGTACTCTGCTGACCGTGGATTGGACGATTCCCAGCATCTTACCGATGTCCCGATGTGACAACTCCGGATTCTCGAAATGAGTGCACAGGTTTAATTCACGACGTTCTTTTTCGTTCGACGACATTTTTCCAAATTTACGAAAAATTTACAGTGAAGCATGGCCAACGTGATCTATACACTCTTATCTGATTATAAGCGAAAGCTGAAGATATAATTCCTAAAAATTAAATTTCTACAGCGTTTTTTCCGTGATGCAATTTGATGTGACACACCCTTTATTGCATCTCCTCTGAGGAAAATTCTCAGAATCTTTCTGTGCCCGAAACAACAAAGGTCACTTATTATGCTCGTTTTGTGTTTTATGTTTCCCTTCGAGCTGTGAACGCTAGCGAATATTTCACTTGAAGTGGATCTGGCATTGCAAGAGAAGAGTGGAAATTATTATAGGTCGATTCTAGCCATTAGTGTTTGGCTTTGTGTGTGTTGCTTGTTTTCGTTGCCACATCAGCTCTCTTCTGATGCAACAAGCTCCTAGCTTTGTTGACGGTTTTGACGGAAAGTCGATGAACGATTTTTCATAAACGGTCATTCTCGCGATGTTTCATTTTTATCGCTGCAACTGTGTGCATCTGTTAGACGCGTGTTTGATGCTTGTTGAATGTACGAAAGATACCTCTCGTTAAATACTCAGTACAATACGTGCATTGATATAAAGAAACGAATTGCGACATATGACTAATTAGTGTACTGTTCTCGCAAAAGCAAGAAAGAATCGTTGCTTCTCGAGATGATTCTGCAAAACCACGCAAGCCATTAACCTTTTTCAGGGTCCCTGGAACTTTCGACTAAAGAGTTATTTATGAAATTTCGACGTATTCGCAAATAATATCCGAAATGATGAACCAACAAATTAAAAAAAAAAAAAGGTTTGCGTAGTTCTACGTCCTAAGCGGTTGTGTCTGGGATACCTCTCGAATTTTTAATTTTTTTATTAGGGTTCGCATTGCCAGTTTAGGGTGGTCCAAAAAATAATTTTTTTCCACTTTTCCCCAAAAATGTTTTTTTTTGAATTCATAACTTATGAATCACTGAACCGATTTGGATGATCGATATATCAAACTGAAGCCAATGAGCTAGACTTTCAATAGAAAATATTGCATTTGCAAAAAAATGGATATTATTTTCGAAATTATAAATTGTAGTCGTTTTTTGTTATTTTCATAGCATTGGACTAGAGAGCGCTATATTACATCAGATAGTGTTCAAAAGTCAGCAACATTAAACGTGCCAGGGAAGGCAATTTTAATTCGTCAATTGTTTTACAGCAAACCGAAAGTCTAGCATTCGGTGGTAGACGCTGCACATCTGGTTTCTTCAAAAACGCGAAGGTACTGCAAAGCTTGGGGTTCGTTGACAAATTTATCAATCGGGAAACGGGAATAAGTTTTCCAGTCGTATTTGGGTTATTGGTAAGTATATGCAGTATGTATATTCTCTGTGGAAATGTGGAGCCCGAATTTCTAACCATATCAAATGTTCAATGCATACGAGAGCGGCTTATGCTTAAGTTGTTCCGTCGACAACATACAGTGACTCAAACTCGTAATCATACCCCTCCATACAGATCTTTTTTCACCACGTTTGAAAGTCGAAAACAAGTTTTCGAAATATTCTATTTAATCAGCTCAATACCAAATTTTATTAACCTTACCAACCAGCTTTGATTTGATTCTTATAACGTTCATGTAGGACCTCGCCATACTGAGATGTTTTGGTTTGAATGGAAAATTACCCCTTCGTTTTTGACGACGAATAATTCGAAAAACAATGATCGCATTGCGAATGGAAAGGTAGTTTTGAAAATGCAAATTTTTTTTTTATGCAAAAGTTTCATTTGTTGCTTTAACAAAAACCATTTTTTTTGCGTTTTGCATTTTTTTAAAGTGTCGCACATATTAATTGGAATGTTCAACAATCATCGATTTTTTAATAACTTTAACGATCTGCCTGTTTACGACAAAGAATCGATAAATCCGCGGATGGTGTGATGTTTGTTCAAGGGCTGGTTTTTTCATCAGCTTGTTTTTTTTTCTTTTTTTTCTTTATTATAGTGATTTTCAACACAATTCGGCTGGTTCGTCACTTTTACTTCCATTTTTGGAAGAATGTCGGGAGTGAGAATTGAACTCGTGATCTCTGCGTGAGAGGTATGGATGTTACCGCTACGCCTCGTCTCTCGGCTTGTCTCTCGGATGATACATTTTTTGGAGCCTGATTAAGCCATCCTTAAGGTGAAGGTGGAAGCTAGCCACAAATGGCGCTCATTTCTTTCATCTCCCTCCCTCACTCCTCGCCCGAAAATCAATTTATCGATTACTCGATTACTCACAAGATATTCAATTTTCATCTGCTGTCGCACTGTATAGTGAAAAACGTCGGAAAACTCGAGCAAGTGCTCCGAAAGTTAAATTTTCATTTTTCAATCTTCGGCAATGGTTTTGTTTGTATTGATGAAAGCATCGTTATTTTTTCGACACTAATGCCAGACAACATCATCGAAACAGCTAAAAAAAACACTCAATAAAATGTTATTCCTGAGTCATAGCGTTTGATGTCATGAAAATAGAATAAAATTGTGTTGATATCAATACAATTATTATTTTTACGTTTAATGGGTCTTCTTCTTCTTCTTTTTGGCTTTAAGAGGGTATAAACTTTTCAGTTCATTCGCCTCTAGTTTAATAATGTAATAATGTAAGTTTTGGCAACTTTAACATTGTGTAAGAAAATTGTATTGCAGAGCTCGGAACACTGCTACGGTTGCCTATGCTTTCGAAAATAGTAAACGGAAAAGTATAACATTCAATCAAAATGCCTCGACCAACGAAGAGAAGGGTTAAGGCTCTCCAACGTGAATATGTGAAAACAATACGATCAACGAAGGAAAATATCAAAGAATCATCAACATCGAGTTACTATGTGGAAGAACTTGTTAATACCAAAAGAGCCACAATTCACATGTGTTATAAATTTGTTCATGTTACGCTCGCGTATAATCAGAATTTTACTTCATATGCAAATGCACCTTCTATATATATATTTATTTTTGCAATTGTTCATCGGAACATATCGTTCATACATTTTACTTTAGCATTGAATTCTCGCGTAACTTTTGAAAAGGTCCTATGTAACATTCACATCAACTCGAGAAAAACGAAGTTAAAGACCGGAACATTGTTCCGCAAATCGATTTTTATCACTACTTTTACCACTGGCAGCCAATAATACCTTTGAAAAACCAATCGTAACTGTTGTACTGTGTTTTTAGTTTGAAATTGAAGCCTCCGAGCTAGAAATGTTACATTGGACGTTTTGACTGACAGCTTTGTACATTGGACGAATCACGTTGCACAATGAAAATTTGAAAACAACTACTGAACAACGATCCAAACACTTGCACTTCGTGCTAAAAGCAGATCTTTATTGTTATCACTCGTAGAATTGCACTAAAAACGGTATTTACACCCGAAAATAACAAAAACTCAAATTGTCCAAAGTGCAAATTCGTGTTGTTTTGATTGCGTTGTTACTACGGACGTATCGAGCGTCAGAGGAAAGTGGCGTCCGAAGTAACAGTTGAGTGCTTAAAATTAGAATCTGTACATTGGACATATTTTGTATCGGTGATAAAAAGGTGAAAAGTATAGATACTGCGCCATGCGTTCAATGATTGAGAGCTAATGATGTGCATCCATTAACCCGATTTGTTTACATTTGTTACTTAGGACCTTTTCAAAAGTTACGCGAGAATTGTATTTTTTTCAAATATATTCAAAGACTCGTGTCAAAGAAGCGCCTCACAGTATGATAAGTGAATTGATATATTTACGTGTGCTTTGATCTACTCTCACAAACACTATTACCCCATTTTTACACGTGGGTTTACCTATTCTACTACAATGGCTAGCTTCCACCTTCACCTTAAAGCCGTTCTTGTTCTCGATAAACTCTCGGAACTTTACAGTGCAGAGAAACTACGACGATTGATGGAGCCATATTTATAAGTTTTGCCTCCCAACTCCACCAACCGATCCGTATTACAAGAAAGTCTGAAAAGCATTGCGAATGAAATTAACCAACTGGATATGAATGATGAAGAAGACACCGAGTTTGAGGAAAAAATCGCTACGAAAGTGTTCAACCCATCCGCTAATATTCACTCTTGCACTTTAAAAAAGATGATGACGAAATCCTTCGAATTTCGGCATCAGTTGGTTCGGAAGATGAAAATCTTAATGAAAATGTTATGATTAAGGACGATGAAGAGCAAGTTGGTCTCATAATGCGCGGTGTGCTTTGCGAAAGATTAACCTGAATAGCATTGCATGTAGAAAAACTCGAAAAGTGTTCTGATATCATCTTTGGGAAGGTTATGTCTCTTTACCTTCAATCTACTGTATGAAGGAAAAATTACGAGAAAAGCTGGCATCAATTACTAGTTCGATTTTATCATCATTATTCACTAACCATACTCAAATAAGTAAGTTGTAAGGTACAATTCTATACAACGTAAAATTTTGAATGTAAAATGAACGTTATATAGAAGTTTCCCTGTAATTGTACTGGTGGGGTGAAATCGACAGTGAAATGTTAGTGATGGAAAGAGTATTGAACCCTTTTACTCTCTCTTTGTTCTATTTCAATTGTTGGACAGACAAATGATGAGAGAGAGAGAGTAAAATTATTTATCTCGTGAGAGATAACCTTCTACGCTTCGTATATTTATAACGCAAATATTATCTTTATCCATTTTTATATACAAAGAAAAATGGATTTCTGTCTGTCTGTCTGATTCTTATGGACTCGGAAACTACTGAACCGATATACATGAAAATTGGTATGTAGGGGTTTTTGGGGCCGGGCAAGGTTTTCGTGATAGTTTGAGACCCCTCCTCCCTCTATAAGTGGGGGCTGCCATACAAATTAAACACAAATTTCTACATTACTCGGGAATTAATCAAGCAAATGAAACCAAATTAGGCATATTTAGGTTTTAGTGTGCAATAAATGTTTCTATGGTGGTAAGACTCTCTACCCCCTTCTCTAAGGGGGTGGTGGGGGATGCGGGGTGTTCTGCCATACAAATGAAACACAAATTTCTGCATTACTCGAGAATTAATCAAGCAAATGGAACCAAATTTTGCATGTGGAGGTTTCAGGATGTAATAAGTATTTCTATGGTGGTTAGACACTCCTCCCGCTTTCTAAGGGTGGGCTGCCATACAATTGAAACACAAATTTCCGCATAACTCGAAAACTCATCAAGCAAATGGAGCCAAATTTGGCATGTGATGGTTTTAAGGGGCACGAAACATTTCTATGGTGAATATTCTCCTCCCCTTCTCCAAAGGGGGCTGCCATACAAACGAAACACAAACTTCTGCATAACTCGAGAACCAATCAAGCGCAATTTGGAATGTGAGTGTTTTTGGGTATGAACAATGTTTCTATGATGGTATGACACCCCTCCCTCCTCTGGAATGGAGAGGGGTCCCATAAAAATATTACACATATTTCAATCAAAAATGTTCCAAAGAAACATGACAATCGAAAATTTTCGGCAAACTCTGGAGGAAAAAGGAAGGAAAATTCGAAAAATTAAATTCCCATATGTTCTACAACTACATAGTGACAAGTGCTGTTAGTCCATTCGATGTTTGCGCTAGCGAAATTGATCTTTGTTCGAAACTGGAAATGGATTTTAATGTGATGAAAGGCACCCTTATATCTTCTTCTATCTATACAAATAAAAAAGGATCGCCGGATGTGTTGATAAGAGCAGAACTCGAGGAAGGAATTGTCCGCTTTAGGGCTGTTTTTGTTCTATCATATTTTCTGTATAAAACATTTATTCCATGTAACAGAGAAACATGTTATTTGCATGTGGATGAATAATCTTGCACGAGAATTGTGTTTGAAAATAATCTGATATTATAATGATGAGTTTTGTTAGAAATACTAGGAATTTTATAGTAAAAGGTAAGTTCAACGGGGTCGAATAGAAGATCAATCAATGGACAGTTCTGCGATTGGACTCATGAACTTGCTCATAGTGAAATATAACGTGAATGTTTGAAGGTATTGATAACAAAAACCAAACCTTGGGCGGGACGAAGTTTGCCGGGTCAGCTGGTGTCATGTATGGCGCAATATCCTCCAAAGCAAGAAAAAAAAGCTATTTCCACAATTTACGTTTACAGATGAATCTCGATTTCATATTTACACACCTGTTATGTTTGGTTCCGGGACTATCCGAAATATAATTAAATTTGTGGATAACTGAAGATAATGATAGATATATTTCTCAGTTCTCAGACACACAAAACACATTTAGCTATGGAGAACTAATTTATTGCATTACAAAATAAATGCGAATGAAATATTATTGCAAATTTTACATTACCTTGCCGGGTGTCTCGTGATGTATCAGGAATAGAGTGCCAATAAAAATGGTCATCTTGAATTTCAAAAAGTTACCCCTTAAAAAATTTGCACCCGTTTTTTCAAGGTAGTGATCATTTTACGTTTTGCCTCGTATTCCGAAAAAAAAACCAAAAAAAAACATTTTTTTTTCAAGATGACAGTAGATCTCGACGTTTCATGCCATTTTAAGAGATTTGGCATCAAATATTTTTTGAAAACCCCTTGGGTGATTTTTCGATTTTTAAAAAACTCGGAATTTCGGACGTTTTCTCGAGTTCCGTAAAACTAAAACAAAGAATATTTTTACATCCATTATATCATTATTTGTTCATCTATCTTTTAACAATATAACAAAAATTTAAGGGAGAAAAAATATACATAACTAGAATAGTTAAGAGCTGATGAAATGAGAAGGTTCAAGAAAAAGTTGTGCCATGGCGTACACGATGCCAACCCTTCTGGTTATCTGAAACAAAAAAATCTAACAGATTTTAAATCAGTAAAGATGCTGCTATCGCATGAACCCCGGACAAGTCAAAAATATCTTTTTTGACAAAATGGCGGCCGTTTGAAAAACAAAACGCGGTTTCCAATGCGATAGAGAGATGCCTGCAGATTTTTTTTGTATCCCATTTTTTTATTTATTAGGCTCATTAGCATTTTATCTATAGCAGAGCCGGGTTTTTATCGTGTACATGTACATATGTTTAAGTTTCTATAAATTGTAAATTACACAGTATTAGTAGTAGCCATTTCTGTTTTTCTGTTCCATTTCATTATGGTAAATTACACTGTAGTAGCCATTTAGGCGTAAGGGTATTCTATCTGTTCTTCCATTGTTCAGCAGACTGATGCCTGCAGATTGTATCCATATAAATTCGACATGAATAGGTTCAGTAGAACTTGTAAAAATCGTGTAGGGGAAAGTAGGTAAAGACGGACACCCTAAGGTGTAATCTCAATTTTTACACATATATAGCTTTCACGATCGCAGTTGTTGTACAAATTGAAACATCAGGTCCTTTTCTATCATAATTACCGTTGATACTAGTAAATGTATTCCAACATTGATGTATTCTGGGTCATTGAAAAAAATGCATCGAAATACTATTTCTTCACATGGTCGGGAAAGACGGACATCTGGAATGGATAAGACGGACACTAAGGTGGGAAAGATGGACACTTACGGAAAAGTTGTAGGTTTTGTACGTATTTTAGTGTTTTCAGCATTGGGGAGTGTTCTTGAATTACGCTACGATTCGAAAGGCTACTCATGTTGTTCGTGGACAGTTTCATCCTTGGAAGGGAACGACAGAAGAGGTCAAATACATACACTCCATGCCAAAATTCTGGATTTTTGCGGGCCATTGTCCTCGCAAATGAAGGAAAAGGATCTGAAATAGCCAACAACCTGTCCACGCATATTTTAAATGACCACCTAGGAAGACGATAATTCATTTGTAAAGTTTAATGATACACTTAAAAATATTTCAAAACGAAAGTTTATTAATAAAGCATTAAAAACAATTCATCGATGGTTTAAGTTCATTTGAGTATTTAAATTAATTCAATTTTCAGTGGGAATAAAAAAAACAAGAAGAAAAGAAGAATCAAGAGTGGTTCTGACAAATAGTTGCAGCAGAAGTAAAGCATTCAGCGTGTAACCATGAAAGGCATTGTAAGCATATTGTCCAACCTGGCCCGAAATCTGAATCAGAAAACTGGCTTCCGCATTTCTCGCATAGATTATCAGATGAGGTGTCCCCTTTGCCCTTATTTTGCTTAGGCTTCTTCGGAGAGCGTTGTTTTTGTTCTTTTTTGATGGATTTAATGTCTTTCGATGCTTTCGCCTTCAAAGTGTCAGCGTATTGAGCAGAAGTTATGTCAGCTGCCTTTTCTGCTTGGCGTTTTCTCTTCGTGACTCTCGGGGTGACCATTTTCGGTAACGGAAGTATGATGGACGGAGATATTTCAAACACCGGGTTATTGGCCGTTGAGATGCTGTCCGGTTCTGCGAAATCAGCCATGATGCCTTCGGGAAGCACTTGAACTTCTTTATCCTCACAGGAAATGCGGTTTACGGTCGATTGACTAGGCGCACCTTCAAGATGCAATCGAAACGTATCTTCTTCACGAAGAATCTCAGGATCGGGTTGATCAGTCACCGTGGCCGGGGCAAAGTCATCATCGGAAAAAATATTGCGATAAAATGGCCAAATTCCTGTTTTTTCGAACCCATTCTCAGCAATTTCCGTAGTAGCCGCCTTGATGAATGCAGGTTTCATGAGCTCGGCAACGTCATATTGGCTGACGACTTTACCTGGATTCTGTTGTAGGAAACGCTCTACTTCCTGTGCGTAGTACGTCTTGAAAGATGCCATTAAGGATACATCAAGCGGTTGAAGTTTGTTGCTAGTGTGAGGTGGTAAAACTAGAACCTTAACAAAGTTAGCTCTAGCTTTCTCGGTAAAAGCTAGGTTCTTCGTGTGCGACGAGTGGCCATCAATTATGAGCAAGGCAGGACTGACTTCAGAAGGTTTTACATGCTCCAAAAAGTGATCGAACCACTCATTGAATATTTCGACCGTCATGTTACCCGATGCATTACAGGCAAATTTGCTTCCCTTTCTTCAAAGCTTCGTGCATCCGCATGCGAAGAAAACTGAAGAACGGCGGAAGGTGCTGTCCGGTTGCGGACATGCACATTACTGCCGTAGCTGTTTCTCCGCGTTCCGCAGATGTAATACCACCAACCTGTTTTTTGCCTTTCAATGCCGCTACCTTAGACTTATTCGGAGGAACCTGTGAGAAAGTATGAATAAAAAATTAAACTGATTTTTAAACTAACTACAATGCCAAAACAAATACTAACGGTACAAACACTAGTCTCATCGGCGTTCAAAACACGATCTTGTGTCAATTTGGGATCTTTCAGCGCTTCTTCCAGCAAATCGTAAAACGCGGTTACTGCTGGCTTATTGAAGCCTCTGGCTCGGGCGGCAGAGGTAGCTTCAGGTTTATGGAACGACAATTTGGGATTTCGTTTCAGAAAATTGCTTAGCCAACCTTTTCCAGCCATCTTGGTAGAGTTGTTGAACGGGTGTGGCAATCCATTTTTTTCGGCCAGATCAAAAGCAAGCTTTCGAACATTAGTCATCGTTATTCCATAGAACCTCTTTTCCAAATCCAACAGATGTTGTACCAGCTCCTCTTCTTGTTGAGAATTGAATACGGAATCAAGAGGTCCTAGCCGAGTTGATACAGTTGGACTTGTGAGGTGGCGAATCAGTGTGGATCTTGGAATTGCGTATCTTCTTGCTGCTGTCTTCATCGGCGATCCACTTTTTACAGCCTTAATGGCTTGTTCCAACTGCTGAGCGGTCCATGACTGCCGGTTACTCTTGCGCTTGTAATTTGTAGGCATCTTCATAGTAAAACCAAAAAGTTTTGTTAAATACCCTAGGAAAATACTAGTGTCCGTCTTTCCTTACCTTAATGTGTCCGTCTTGCCCGAACTGGCAGCTTTTTTTTCGAATGACCGTAGCGCTTCCTATAAGCGTTGAAAAACCTCTGATTTATCACAGGATAGTTAATGATGGACTAAATAAACACTTACCCGTTGGAGGAACACGTAAAAAACAAAAAAATCACGAACTTTTCGCTATTTTCTACGGAGTAAAAATTACATCGAATGGTGCACCCGCGAAGATAATTTTTGTTTTGTTTGACAAGCTTGACAGTTCGCTCGCTGGAAATCAACAGTGTGTCTCGAAAGTATTGATACACTTTATTGAAAGTATTTGCATAACTAAAATATTTCAACAAATTTTAGTTAATGAAATATTAAAAGTGTCCATCTTACCCGCAGTGTCCGTCTTTACCTACTTTCCCCAACGCCATTTTGAATAAAACTAGTTTCGAGAAAAACGCGTTTGAAGTTTATTGTTATGGCCATACCAGGTTAGATACCACTTCACTAAAATGACTCTAACTAAATAATATGATTTTCGATATGTCCTTTCTAGGACATAGTCTTGAATGCCTAAACTACATAAATATGAAAGAAAAAAAATTGATATTTTTCAAATTTCTAGACTAGAATACTGCCTTAACACATCGCGGCCCACGATCACGATTTTTCTTGTGTTTCGCGTTCCGTCTATTACGGATGGATCACGAAATAACCCATGTTTTCTACACTTAATGTCAAATCCTTGGTCTGCCAAGAATCTAACAAGGCCTACCGATGGATCGTCTTCGTCTCATCCACACCGAAGGAAACCATCTCATTTGTGGAATACGAACAAATGAAGCATAAAAGTTTTTCCCAAAACGAGCGGTCCTTAATGTGTTAAAACGTGTCTATCGTTATCTACTAGAATAGATTTTTGAATTAATATGTGTAGTGCAAGTTGAAATCTTTGTGTCGTTGTGGCGGTTATTTCACCTATTCACAATAAATAAAAAAGCAAAAAAAAAATAAAGACTTATATTATGCTGACTTCTGCACTTTCTAGACGTAAAGCAATGACATCTAGACCATTTTGGCCACATCTCCCACATCTTCCATTAGGAATCCCAAGTGATAACGCTATGTAATGATGCATAGACATAGACGGATGTTCAACACTTTTGTGTAGAATTTTCACTATTGGTATTGGTTACAAGGATTTATGGACAAACATATAGTATACAGTCAATTTACTTTGGATAAATTCATCTGTATCATAGTATAGAAAAAAAAATAGAAATAACTAAAATTAATTCTGTGAACTAGATCTATCGCCAAAGGAAACTTTTAGACTTCACCTTCACTATACTATATTTAGGAATTATTAGTCTATTCGGAACGAATTCCTTTAGGTTATTATGTATACAAATATACAAACGGAACATAAAATTGTACCATTACACGCGTTTATTTGGACTATCCTGCTCCAGAGGACCTCCCCGGAGTACAACAACCGATCGTCCAATTTATCGGTCAATTACATCGAAACAGTTAAACGGAACTGGTCCATACAAAGGCTCTCGTTCTAAAGTTCAAGCAAAGAGAAACAAAACAAACATCCACTACAGAGAAGCCGCCGGCAATAAAATCGAACCTCGGAAATTATGGCGATTATTGCTTAAACGAAACGGATTGGGACTTATTCAGATTGTGTTGTTTGGATTCCCATCTGTTATAAGCCGCCGCTGGATCGTCAAGTGCATTGGCTCGGGTAAATCTCCAGCGCTCAATCTCAGCTACTGTTTAATTTTGTTTATGATTCGTCCCATTCCATCCCTCCACCCCTTTCACCCTTTTAACTCACAGGCTTGAAAACTCTTCCCGCGTCAATCAACTCGCTGCCGGAAAGCCCTCAGACGAGTTAGAGAGCGAAATAAAAACAATAAACAACGATAAATAGTGTTTTATTTCTTCCAAACAGCGCACTTGTCCGAGTGCCGAGAAGCCGGCTTCTTGACTACCGGCGGCCCGTTTTCCAATTCCTCGGTATCGATCAAAACGATTCGGGCGGCATAGTTAATTCGATCGTTAAAGCATAACAGAGGCAGCAGCAAACAGAACGCGCCCCGTAATTGAGGTATTAAACCCGCTCTGCGTGAGCATTTAGGCACCGATTGCCGGACGCAATTTCTTCCAATCTTCGCGCGTGATTGATTATAAGCGATGATGATTTTTATTTTGTTTCTCCACTCGCGGGTCGCCACGTCCAGTAGCTATGTGTGCTGATTGAAGTGGGGGCTTCTGGAGAAATCGCGCGATTGTCGATTGTAGAGTGGAAAAGCGGTCACTCCTAGAGTGAACCAGTCGAACGCCGGCCTAAGTGGGAGATGATCGATTGATTCTCGACTCCCGATTGCTACGGACAGTAATTGATTTCCGAAGAAAAGGAACAGCGCGAAGAACAACGAAAGCTGGGCGCGCTGGGATTCAATCGGCTGTGTCTTCCACGCTTAATATAATTTATTACATTTTATCTGATTATGATCGACTGCCGAATGGTGTTCCGCTTGATTGCCGGGTGCTTGGCTTGTTGGACCGGCCACCACTTGACTGGTCGAGGGGCCGCACACACACACGCACTTGGGGAATTAGGCAGCCTGTCGGATCCGGTTAATGTGTGATAAGTTGCCACTAAGTTGGGCGTAATTACCGGGGGCTGACGGTTGGATGCTGGAATCTCCCGATTCCTACGATTGCTCTTCCCGAAGAACGCTCAATCATTCGATAGTGACAGCGACGAGCGTATGGAGGGGTTATCGCAGCAGGCGCTAGCCGGGTAGTGCTGCTGACTTTTAGCTTGCGCTCTTTCGCTACTCTATAAACGCATTTTGGTGCCTTCAGTTCCTGTTTATACGAATAAATGGCTTAAGAGCCGTGAAAAATGAATTAACGGGTGTTAAATAAAAAATGAGATTTTTTTCAATACCTTTCAGTAACTCAAATAAAGAGCGTAGAATTTTCTTTCTCTAAGAAAATTGCTCTTTGGGCTCCCTAGAAACAGTAGGCGTGTTTGGTTTTGCTAGTTTGAATTTAGTCAAAGCAAAGATGGCGTCGAAACAGCACGTGCTCCGCGAACGCAGTGTACGGTTCTACGAAACGCATTTCCAACAAGGAAAAGTTCACGGTGGCACATTTTAAGGAATAAAATGTACCTGCCAGTACGGTATATCGTATCCTGGGTTCCCTGAACGTAGAGCGGAAGGAAGTGGTCGTCCGGTGACGATAATGACGAAGCAGAGGAAGACATCGTTAAAGAAGCTGTTTGACAACAAGGACGCAACCAGCCTGCGTGACGCCGGTCGGAAATATGGCTGCTCCCACGTATTGATCCATCGGACCCTCAAGATGGAAGGAATCGTCTGCAGGAAGAAGACGAGGTCGCCGGAGTACACGGAGGAGCAGATGGAGACGGTTAAATCACAGTGTCGGTGGATGACCAAAAAATACCGCGGGACGTCTTTCGTTCTGGACGACGAAAGCTATTTTCCGCTGTCCAAAACGCATATTCCAGGAAATGATAATTACTACTCCAGCGACAAGTCATCCACACCGCCTGAAGTGAAATACAAGTTCAAGCACAAGATTGAAAAAAAGGTTATGTTGTACATCGCCACCGGGGCATTTCAAAGCCTTGGTTTAAGCCGAGTGGTCTGGCAATCAACCAACAAATCTATCGAGAAGAGTGCCTCGATAAAATCCTGCTGCCGTTCCTGAACGAGCATCACGCGGATGGGAAGTACGTCTTCTGGCCGGACAAGGCGTCTTCCCATTACATCAAGAAGACGTTCTTATTAAATATCCTATACAATATTAGCCATACAGCTGGTGATTTGGTTTGGGGGCACTTTTTACTCCCTTACCCGGCCAGGCCCTTTGTGTTTATTTTATATGGCAGCCCCCCTAGAGAGGAGAGAGGGGTCTCAAACTATCACGAAAACCTTTCCCGGCCCCCAAAACCCATACATATCAATTTTCATGTTAATCGATTCAGTAGTTTCCGAGTCCATAAGAATCAGACAGACAGAAATCCATTTATATATATATATATATATATATATATATATATATATATATATATATATATATATCTATATATATATATATATATATATATATATATATATATATATATATGTATATATATATATATATATATATATATATATATATATATATATATATATATATATATATATATATATATATATATATATATATATATATATATATATATATATATATATATATATATATATATATATATATATATATATATATATATACATATATATATATGTATATATACAGATATTTCGTCAATGTAACAATTATTTGGAGTTTTAAAAACTGCCTCTCTATTTGCGATACGATAATTGTTTATTGAACGATTAATCATCAAAGATTTTTTCATCCAAACAACAATATCTCTGAAAGGGCCTACGTTATGGAAATCAAATGAAAACTGCATGATAAGGCTAATTGAATTTGCTATTTAATTAGTTGGCAAAAAAATGTGTTGAGTATACAAAAATAACATTACTAACTATCTAAAATTGTTAATTTATTTGAAATAATCATATTTACTGTGTAAAGGTTAGACAACATTTTGCTGTTTGCGATGTTGTTGTAATCAGGCTCGAAATCATTAGAAAATAATTTATTGAAATAATTAGGTTGACTGCACGACACATCCTGGAATATTGGATCACCACTGTAATCGGGAGATCTCTGTAAAACCATCAGCTACTTAGTTTTTTTTTCAAAATTGGAAAGCACGATACAGCATGATTTTATAAAAAAAACATATATATTTTTTGCGAACTACTGAAAATAATTATCAATATGACGAGTTTTTGGTCAATTCCATTTGCGGTCATGGCTACAGCTTTGTTCCACAAAATGTAGTTCAATCTCATCATAGGAATGTGCAACAGGCTACCATTTATCCTTTTGAAGTATACTTTTGCGAAAGAATGCAGGATGAACACTTCAATTTTATAATAATTTCTCCAGACTTGAAACATGGCTTCATGTTCGCAACCTTGTTTATTTCTGAAACGATTACTTTTCTCATCTATATATATATATATATATATATATATATATATATATATATATATATATATATATATATATATATATATATATATATATACTGTCTGTCTGTCTGTCTGCCTGATTCTTATGGACTCGGAAACTACTGAACCGATCAACATGAAAATTGTTATGTAGGGGTTTTTGGGGCCGGGGAAGGTTTTCGTGATAGTTTGAGACCCCTCCCCGCTCTATAAGTGGAGGGCTGTCATACAAATTAAACACAAATTTCTACATTACTCGGGAATTTATTAAGCAAATGAAACGAAATTTGTCATATGGAGGTTTTGGGGTGCTATGAATGATTCTATGGTGGTTAGACACTCCTCATACAAATGAAACTTAAATTTCTGTATTACTCAGGAATTTTTCAAGAAAATGAAACCTAATTTGGCATATTGAGGTCTTAGGGTGCAATAAGTGTTTTAATGGTGGTTAGATACTCCACCCACCTCCCAAAGGGGGGGGGGGGAGGTTTCTGTGTTCTGCCATACTAATGAAACACAAATTCTGCATTACTCGAGCCAGCAAAATTGATCTTTGTTCGAAACTAGAAATGGATTTTAATGTGATGAAACGCACTCCTATATCTTCTTCTATTTATACAAAAATAAAAGAATCGCCGGATGTGTTGATAAGAGCAGAACTCGAGAAAGGAATTATCCGATTTAGGGCTGTCTTTATTCTATCATATTTTCTGTATAAACATTTATTCCATGTAACGGAGAAACATGTTTGTTGGGGGATTCAGGTTCGTGGGTTGAGTACTACCTCCAATAGCTCCAAAGATGCACCATTAAGCACTGGAACGTACCTTTGGTCCTACGTTGTGAAATTTTTAATTTGTCCAAACTTAATTCCTTCCTTCCTATTGAATACCGTCCTTTCCCAATCCTTCACGAATCCTGTTGTCCGCTTTCCTTTTCCTCCATAGACTTCCAACTCCAACCAATTAGTTTTCAATATATACAAATTTATTAGAACCACTTTTCAATTTTGTCACGATAATATAATTTTTGTATTTTTACAGTCTTTATTCCTTGGTGATCGGTCGAATACTGATCACTATAGCAATTCTATCTCCCTTTTTACATGGTCTATTGAGTTTCGTTCGTGTTCGGTCTATTGCTATAATTTTCTGAGGTATTGTGAGTGTAGCTTATCTGTGTTATTTGTATAACAGTTTGTACAGGGTGGTCATTTTGTGTGTCATTTCAGTCTTGAAATTAATGTTTGATTTTAATTTGTTACATTTAAGTTCACGATGGCTAAATATGCAAACAATGTTATTTGCAAGTGGTTGAACAATCTTGAACGAGAATTGTGTCTCAAAATAATCTGATATTATAATGATGAATGTAACAAAAAAATAAAAAGGAATTGTGGATATTGATGGGCAAATATGTTTAGAAGTGTTGTGAATAGAATTTTTTAAAGTACAAGAATGCATATAATTAAAGTTTCATTGTATATCATTATAATGATTCCAATGTTTGAAAGCAATACCTAATTTTCAACAGGGTAGAAATATATGTATAACTGAACATAAAGATTATTGTGCTGCAGAATTGATTAATTAGATTCATATCCTAAAAAATATTTGAGCAGCACATTTTTAAGATATGACATTTTGGAAATGCAGGCTTTTTCGAAGTTCATACCATAGTAACATCCTCGTTAATTGCGAATCTATTGTATTTTTTTTTTGTTTCGGATTACCAGAAGGGCTGAAATCGTGTGCGTCGAGGCACAATTTTTTCTTATCAGCCCCCCGCCTTATCAATCGCAACTTTTTTGAATTTTTGATATTTTTCTGTTTAATTAATTTAAATTCTTTAAAATTGATAAACTAATAATGAAATCATGGATAGTGAAAATATAATCTGTTTTATTTGTTCAGAGCCACCTCATTGAAGAAGTACGGGTTTTTATCTCAAAAAATGATAATAGAAAAACTGTGGCCTCAATATATAGTAAATTTTGAGTAGGTTTTTAGAGACATACATTTTAATATCAACTTTCATGATACAAAATATTGGTATTTGTTCCTGTGTGAAATTCTTTCATGTCGCAATGATTGGTACATTAGTATTGTTTGTAAACCTAATTTCTAGTTCAATTTCATAGCCAGGAATGTTTGTTATTTTTGAAAATTTTGAAAAATACAGAATAAATTTGAAAACCATTCCTCCAAATCACACGCGAAACTGTCCCCTCCAACAACAGAAAACACTCAATTAGCGAGTGTTAATATAATTATGCTCGGGGCTGCAAATTGACCGCACATTCCGACGCTTGTACTTGTCCCAGTGTTTGATCTCGCATCCGCAGGAGGACACCACTCGGGGCGGACGCCGATGTATTTCAGGCGTATCGGCGAATGAGTTTCGATTCGTGACTTGCCTGTGAGAACATCAAAGCCGGCTCGAAGTGAAGTGTTTGGGTGATTTATTCACTCGCGCGCACTTCGTTGTAGGTAAATCGACGGACAAGTGCGAGAAATTAATCATTGGGTTTGTCCCGCGGATGCTGCGTGTGTGTGTGTGTGTGTGTGAGTGTGCGCCTAGTAATGGAGGGAACACCAATTAGTCCACGATCGCGGTTAAGTTTTCGATGATCTCAATCGCGGTTAATTGGGGGAAAGGGGCTGAAATGCGATAAAGTAATGCTCTCTGAATAAACACATCTCATTCTTGGCGATGGGTGCGATTGCCGTCAATTGCCTGTGACCATGACTGTCAACGTGAAAGCGAACGTCACATTCTGTTTTCGAGAGTTTATTTGTCAAATTAATTCTGGGTGTGGACCGCTGTTTCATATCTTGACTTCCAACTTGTTTCGAACCCAACACAATATGTCCCATTCAACGTGCGATCGCGACAAATGGTCGAAACGATCAGTTTTACGACTTCAACGAGCGACAAATTGATTCAACATCTATTCTCATCCCATCCTCACAGTCTGCACCTCTGGATGCCATAAAAGTTATTTAAATTTTATTCCACTATCCCCTATCAACAGGTTGTCTCGTTGTTCTCCACCCGAGTCGCACATTTGTTGTTTTGGGAGTTTTACACCTTTCACCTAGCCCAGTCGATAGATCTATGGACTTGAGGAGGGAGAACAAAAAAGCGCACACTCAAACATAGTCACACACACGCACACGCACCCAAAGGGGAATTCGAAAAGGCGTTAAACTATAAAAATTTCAATATCCGCTATAAATCAAGCAACTGTTAATGCCTTTCGTATGTGCGTTACTTTCGGGGAACAAAACCCATTCATCTCGCAGAAGACTTTCCCGTTGAGTCTCTCCCCTCCTACACTTCCGCTACCAACCCCTACGCTATCGATCCCAGTGAGTGCGCGGGTGAATGCGAGATGATTCAGAAGCGTCTCTGACGTGTTTTTATTTTGGGTGCTTTATTGAGCGTGACTAATCTCCTATCGGTGGGCTTCCATCTTCGGTAATCCGACGCTTCGGTCCAGGTAATTCCGGGAACTCGTGTCGCTGCGAGGAACAGATTTGGAGATTTGAAGAGAGTTTTATTGGGTCCGCAGCGTTGTGGATCGGAATTGATAATGAGGTGCGATTGGGAGATACTCGTCTTGGAAATTATTCGATCGTCAAGTACCCTGCCTCCACTTTCATCGCAGAGCAAGAGCAGAGCAGGGCAACGGAGCGCAAAAGCCACAAAAAGGTCACAGCTCATTTTTCACCACATCACCAGCTTCGGGTTCCAGCCGACGATCGGCAAAACATTAAAGGATTCAAAAGCTGAAAGTGAAAAATCTCCTTCGGTCTGTTGCATCCCGAAAAAAACAGCACCATACCTTGAGATGCTGAGAGTGAAAAATTAGTTTGCGAGAATCTGTCGATATTACGCTTTCTTCGGACTCCGGCCACTTTGTGGTCGGAAGGGATGATAAATTTTTCGATTCTCTTCGGTTGTGCGCTTCAGGTGCTCAGCATGTTCGATTACGATTGCTTTCTGTGAACGCATTACGCCTAGGTTAAGCTGAGGTCAGTGCTGACAATAGTATTGATTGGGAACATTCGTATTGCGTGGATGGCTTCGGGCTGGCACTAATGCTGGCAATAATGTCTGTAAGGATAAACTGACCCGCTCGCCGTTTCTCTATCTCGAGCGGTTGAAATGAGCCGCAGTGCTGACGGATCAATTACACACACGAATACTCGATGCACAGAATTCGTTCCTCTGAGGTCGCGCGGTTCGCAGCCGTGGCTTGGAGACCCAGAAGAAGCTCTTGGCGGGTCGGTCGAAATTCCCGACCCATGTGTTCTGTCGTGTTCGGTTGCTGATTAATTGGTGCGACAAGATTTACGAGTGCGAAAGCGAACACGAAAGCGGAACTCGGAGAGTGTGATAATGAATGGAGCTGATCGCTGCCGACGGCGTGCGAAATCGCTACACAGCTAATGCAAATGATGCGCAGTGTTCGCGATGTGTTATTAGAGAATGGAATCGTAACTCCGAGCTTCAACAGGATAGAAACGTCTGCACGGAGAGTGACGAAGGGATCATAACTGCAGCTAAAAGTGATTTTACTGAATCCCAACAATTTTTTTTTTAATTAAACATTTGTTTTATCCGAAAGAAACAATAGTTTTCACATGACATAGTTAGTTATTCTCTCATTTAAACATCTCTCCGGGAAAAACAGTGGAAAGTTATATTTTTTTATCGATAACCATTGTCATTCTCTCGTTGTATGGTGATTCGAATGTTTAGGATCGAATACCAAAAGGAAGAGACAAACATTTGAATTCGTGGGATGTGGTGGGCAAATTTGGGGGTTGGACTAGAAAACTAGGACTAGAAAAGAACTTTCTTTGTACTTCTTGTTCGTTTCATTCATCATTCTTCTAAAAATCTGGACGTATTTTATGAATATCTCAAATAAATGTTGATTCACTTTTTATTTGTTACTAGCTGACCCGTCAAACTTCGTCCAGCCATTCCATTCACGTTTTCTTACTAAGCGTTGTTCATGGGTCCAATCGCAGAATTACTCATTGATTGATCTTCTTATCTACTACTAAAATTACCTTTTACTATAAAATTTCTAGTACTTCTACCAAAACTCGACATTATAATATCAGATTATTTTCAGACACAATTCTCGTTCAAGATTTTTCAACCACTTGCAAATAACATGTTTCTCCGCTACTTTACGGTACGTTACGCTACTGGTGTAGTGTCTAACCACCATAGAATCATTTTCTGCACCCTTAAACCTCCATATGCCTAATTTAGTTTCATTTGCTTGATAAATTCGCGAGTAATGTAGAAATTTGTGTTTCATTTGTATGGCAGCTCCCCCTTAGAGAGGGGATGGAGTGTCTAACCACCATAGAAACATTTATTGCACCCTTAAACCTCCATATGCCTAATTCGGTTTCATTTGCTTGATTAATTCTCGAGTAATGCAGAAATTTGTTTTTCATTTGTATGGCAGAGAGGGGGGTGGGGTCTCAAATGTCACGAAAACCTTCCCCGGCCCCAAAAACCCCCTACATACCAATTTTCATGTCGATCGGTTCAGTAGTTTCCGAGTCCATAAGAATCAGAAAGACAGAAAGACAGACAGACATCACTCCATTTATATATATATATATATATATATATATATATATATATATATATATATATATATATAGATTGAAATTGTTGTTTTTCACATTTAACTGCTCCTTTTTTACATTTCCACTCTTCAAATTGTTCTGAGGGATCCTGAAATATTTATCGTCATAACGATTCTAAAATTGAGAACCCTCATAACACTAGCACTCTCCGTTTTAGAAATAAAATGTCTTCATTTCTAAAAACGCGTAATAAATTTGGCGAGGAGTTCCATTTTAACACATTCTACTTATTGTGAAGAAATTATAGAGTAATCTGTATCTTTCTATAGAACGACACACAATATTTGTATTTCTTGCGACGTGATAGCGATTGTTGATATAGTTTCAACTTTCCTCAAAAATCAACAAAATTAAGCAAAATTTTGGGATTTGTGATCCTCATTATTTACTAAGAAAACCTGAAAGTGTAGATTTTCGAACTGAAGTTAGTTCAAAAACTAAAAATTTCCTTATTTTCAATACAAAAAGCTTGCTTTCTTGCTTTGCGTCATTTGTAAACCGAACCCAGTTCTCATTTGAGCAAGTGTAGAAACATAGAAACAGTAGAAACTAGAAAGACTTCTTTTCAAAAATGTCATTGAAAATGATGCGAATCTTGTCTCTGTTTTGAATGAAAAATAATTTTCGTTCCATTTTATTTTATCGATTAATAGCTGACCTAGTAAACTTCGTCTCGTCTAAAATTTATATTTTGTTATCAATAACTTCAAACATTCACGTTTTCTTGCTAAGCGACCGTTCATGGATCCAATCGCAGAACTGTTCATTGAATGATCTTCTAATCGACCCTTCAAAATTACCTTTTATTATATAATTCTTAGTACTTCTACCAAAACTGATCATTATAATATCAAATTATTTTCAGGCACAATTCTCGTTCAAGACTTTTCAACCTTTTGCGAATAACATGTTTCTCCGTTACATGGAATAAATGTTTGATACAGAAAATATGATAGAATAAAGACAGCCCTAAATCCGACAATTCCTTCCAAGAGTTTTGCTCTTAGCAACACATTCGGTTATCCATCCTTGTTTGGTATAGATAGAAGAAGCTATAGGAGTGCGTTTCATCACCTGTAATCCATTTCCAGTGTCGAACACAGATCAATTTCGTTGGTGCAAACATCAAATGGACGAACAACGCTTGTCACTATGTAATTGTAGAACATATGAGAAATGAATTTCCCGAAATGTCCCCTTTTTCCTTCTGAGTTTTTCGAAAATTTTCAATCTTCATGTTTGGTTGGAATATGTTTGGCTGAAATATAGGTAATAATATTATGAGACCGCCTAACCATTCCAGAGGAGGGAGGGGTGTCATACCAACATAGAAACATTTCTCGTACCCAAAAACCCTCAAATCCCAAATTTGGCTTGATTAGTTCTCGATTTATGCAGAAGTTTGTGTTTCATTTGTATGGCAGCTTCGAATTTGCTACAATTTGCTTAATTAGTTGTCGAGCTATGAAACGCCCCCCCCCCCTCCTTTATTAGAGATGGGGGAGGAGTGTCGAACCACCATAGAAATATTTCGTGCCCTCTAAAACCTCCGCATGCCAAATTTGGTTCCTTTTGCTTTATTGATTCTCGAGTTATGCATCTTGTTTTTTCATTTTCATTATGAAATATCCGAAATATCATTTTTTCCACTTTTTCCCGAGAATGACTTTTTTCAAAAAATCATAACTTTTGATCCACTGAACCGATTTAGATGATCGACATGTCAAATTGAAGCCAATAAGCTATTATTAATTCACGAATTTTTGAAAAAAAGAGGAAAAAGTTGATATTTTGGACAATCCTAAAATGTAAATGGACATCCTTACGAAAAAATAAAAAAATACGTGTCTAATGTTTTACGATAAATAACAAAATGACCACGAAAATGGATTTTATTTTCGTAATTACTTATTGTAGTCTGTTTTTATTGTTTTCGTGGCTTTGGAGTAGAGGGCGCCATAATTTTTTATATATATTTTTTTAAAGCTGAGGATTTTTTACATAACATATCTCGATATCAGAGATGTTATTTTTTTTCGTTTTTGAGATATGATTTTTCAAAGTTAATCGGTGGTCCGAAAAATAATTTTTGCCGAAGTTATGAATTTTTGTAGTGCAAAAAAGGAGAAAACATTGTTTTTTTGAATCATCGGTTGACTATGAAAAACCATAACTCAAAAACGAAAAAAAATAGCATCTTTGATATCGAGATATGTCATGTAAAAAATCGTCAGCTTCCGAGAAAGAAAAAAAATAAAAATATATAGCGTCCTCTAGTCCAAAGCCATCAAGCAATACAAACGACTACAAGCAAGCTACAACGAAAATGAAATCCATGTTTTTGCACTTTCAATATTTATTAATGAAGGCTGTCTCATTGCCTTCAATTTGATATGTCGATCATTTAAATCGGTTCAGTGGTTCAAAAGTCATTTGTGGTCATTTTGTTGTTTATCGTAAAACATTAGACCCGATTTTTTTAGGGTGCCAAAAAATCAACTTTTTTTCCTTTTTTTTCCAAAAATGACTATTTTCAAATATCCACTAGCTTAGGCTAGCTCATTGCCTACAATTTTATATGTCGATTATCTAAATCGGTTCAGTAGTTCAAAAGTTATGAATTTTTTAAAAGAAAATTTTAGGAAAAAAAGAGGAAAAAGTTGATTTTTTGGACCACCCTATAATGGAAACGATAACTGATAACCACTATGTCGATTTGACATGGAATGACTGTATATTAGGGTGGCGATGGATGTGTGGAATAAATTTCATCATCGAATTTCAAAAACCGATCATGTACATTTTGTTTATTGGCCCATAGAAATGACCTGTGCAAAGTTTCAGCTCAATCGGACATTAATTAGGGGTGCCTCAAAAGTGCTCAAAGTTTTGACTTTTTTGATTCTCGAAAATCTTCCAAGGGGGAAAAAGGAAATTTGGAAAATCGAAATTTTTTTCGATGCCAAATAATTTAAAAATGCATAAAACGTCGAGATACGGTGTCATCCTGAAAAAAAATTTTGCCCGAAAATCGACCTTCTGGGACTTAGCCTGAGCTAGAATACCGCCTTAAGCAGCAAAATTTTCAGGTAGGAAATGCAGTCGTGATTTTTATGAAGTACGAATATAACATAAAACTGGCCGAATTTCAGTCAAATCGGAAATGGTTTGGGGTACAGAATATATAATTGACCTCATCCTAAACAAAAATAAATATCGCTTGAAAAGAAAAACAAATACGAGGGTCACTATTTATATTTCGGGAATTGGCAACACTGATGTCATGTGAGTCCATCTGACGGTTCCATCGTAAAGTTTGACATTTTTGACGATATACGTACTCAGAACATTTTGTCATACGGACGCTATTTGTTTATTTTATATTTAGTTGAAAGTTTGGTCTCGGCAAAAAAATGGAACTGAATCGTGAACATTTTCGTGCGATGATTTTTTACGACTTTCGACGTGGATTATCACAGTGCGTCAGTCAACTTAATTTTGGACTTGAAGCGATGAAGGCGATGAAGCTCCATCAAAAACCACTGTGAATCGCTGGTATAGTGAATTCAATCGTGGTCGTAGTTCGCTGTCCGACGAGTTTCGTGAAGGTCGTCCAAAATCGACTGTAGTGCCAGAAAACATCGATGCTGTGCACGAAATGATTGAGCAAGATCGTCATGTAACCGATTTTACATGAACACTTAGTTGTGCGAAAATTATGTTCACGTTGGATCCCACATAATTTGACAATCGCTCAAAAAAAAGGCTCGTGTCGATTGGAATAAATGCTTTGAAAATTGGTTTAAGCGCATGCAAAAGTGTATCGATCATCGTGGCGAGTACTTTGAAAAACAATAAAAATATATTCGCAGCTTAACTATTTGTTTTTGTTCCTATTCCCGAAATATAAATAGTGACCCTCGTAACAGGTTGTGTTCAGAACTTCATCTATAAAGGACTATGAAACTGTTTAATCAAATTTGTTGGTTCATCTCTCCAGATATTATTATAGAAAGGATCGAACTTTTTGAAATAAGTCTCCAGAAGAAAATTTTGGTGGCCCTGAAAAGAATCGATGTTTTGTTTGATTCTGTAGATAATTGGGGTCGGTGTTAAGTCAGAGAGGACCAAGTCGCAAAATTTAAAATTTCGAGTTATTGATTACATTTGGTTAAGCATTATGTAAGCTACATACCAAATTTATCAGATTTGGAAAATCACGCATACAGCTGGAATAATGGATCGAAATTTTTATGATCGATCAACGAAAATCCCTCATAGTATGCAGTCAGAGCGGACCATGTACCATTTATCATGGGGAAATGGCTCTATATCATGTGCAGACAGAGTGGACCATGTGACATTCATTTGTATATTAAATTTAAACAATTTCCAATCGCCGAATTCAAACCAACAACATTTTTTATTGAAGCTAAAGGTATCTTGTCGAAATGTACGTAAACCCGTTAGTGTAAGATGTACACATTTTGAGTATATTAAATAAATAAACTTGGCTGAACGGATCAGTGAAAAATGCTGGTCTTCAGTGTGAATGATCGCAAAATGTAGAGTGCGATTTAGGCTGCAGCGATGACAATGAATTCAAATTTGACGATTCTATTGACGAATACTGTCTAGGATGATTGAAAATGGGAAGTTTATGTTTAACATGTTTGCCGTGCAATCATATTCACACCAGCAGTAGATGGCAGAATATTATGCTGAACGCAAACAAATGTTTATGCAGTTCCAAACTCACAATCCTTCTTGCTCTAATTTTCATAGCAGAATGGCACACTTTGACTCACAAATGTTAATTGATTGAGAAATATTTCGAAATTGTTCAGTCATAGTGAACCAACTCTTAAAAAATGCTTCATTTGGTTCAGTCAGAATGGACCATGTTAGTATAGGCGGCCAAATAACTGCCTTTTTTGGGATGATACTTGATGTTTTTTTTACAACTATCATACGTCAAAGTATTGCCAGAGAATAGCCAACACTTCTGAGAAAAATATTGAACGAACAAATAAAATGCTTTGATAATTGCAGAGCATTAAACTTTATGTTCGTTTTTCTCGAAATCATAAAAATGTCACATGGTCCGGTCTGACTTACCACCGACCAATTGTAGAACCAGAAACATGAACGAATCAGATTCGTTCATGTATCTGGTTCAACAATCAACTCTTAGTTCGATAATTTCCTCCATCCTCTTCCGAAATAATTTAGGATACCAATTTTGTAGTCATGATTGTAATCGTGGTTTCAGTATTAGCCCTAAATATTTTTTAAAGTTTTCCAATGTTTCAAATGGATTTTCATGTGAATTTCAACGTTGTCTTTTGACCTAGAATCATCTCATTACGCGAAAAGGTCTTTGGACGAAATGCGGCGTCTCTCAATATCTCAATAGGAGGAGGACTCCCTCTAACCTCTAACCTCTCTAATGGAATACGATCAATTGAAATTTTTAAGTAAATTTTAAGAGAACGATCTATCCCATCATCTTTGTTGCAAATGACTCGTCTAAATTGATACAAAATGCCAAAAAGGGACCAAAAAATATCCCAACAACTTATTTTTCAATTGCCATGGCTAATGCACTGGCTAATTATCAGACTAGGAAGGATGTCAATATAATTTTGGTAGTTGAATAATAAGTAATGATTAAGATTAATGCAAATCAGATGATTCTATCTCACATTTTTTTCTGGTTTTTTTTGAAGAATATCTGGTGCAATGCGTTTTCGCTGAATGACTTATATCCAATTGAGAAAACTTTCATTGTCGAGCGTTTATGTTTATGATGAAACGACCAATTTATTCAAGACAAAAGTAAAAATGCACACTCCTTTTGGGTGAGGTAGTGAAAATTATTGGGCAAAATAAAATAAAAAAATATCAGCCATTTGATGGGAGAGGTCCGAACATAACTACTGTCCAAATACACTCCACTGGCGACATAACCATTGCCGAGATAACTGTTCAACGAAGTGCAAGGCACGAAGAGGTCCGTGTGATTGATAGCACCCTGAACCGAAACCACCTCTTCCTCAATCTCGGTGAGAACTGGAACCCTGGCAGCAGCAACAACAAAGACACAACAATTAAGGCTGATAATCAGAACAGGTGCAAACCCGAACAGTGGAACTTGCGCACGACCAGCAGATTTCGGAACCCCGATTGCGCCACAGTTGAATCGGAAAGGCTGCTGCTGGGGCCGGAGTGGTTTCGTGGATTCTCGTGGGCAGCCACGAGGTTCAGGGGCACCAGCCGTGGTATAAAGTTGTAAATTTCACCAGCGGATTCAAATTTCGAGGTGAAAGAGGCACTTGTTTGCGCTTAACGCAGGCAGCAAGCGCGAGGGCGAGGGCCTATAAAATTTAAATTAATGTAAATGGTGTCGCTGCTTGAATCAAAGATTGGTTTCGGAAGATAGTGCCGTTGAGTTATTTAAGCGCAAGAGGAAAAAAAAATAATAATAAGTGTAACACCAACCACCAAACGGCAAAGCAGAGGAAAAAGACAATGGATTAATAATCTTTTAGCATGTTGAGTTCGCTCGGGGGAAAACATCTTGTTTGCAATTGGCAACGGTTTTTTATGGTCTTTGTTTGGGTCGGAGAGTCGGCTCGTCTCGGGGTAACAACATGGAGATTTTACGTGGGAATTTGTTAAACAAATCAATCTGATAGCACGAAGCCCGAGCGCGGAGTACGGGGAACCGTTGCCGCGAACCACAAACCTTCATTCGGACGGCGGGGATGACAAAGGACAGGTGCTGCATTTTTATAGGGTTTAATTAGAGTGCGAAACAGGTCAGCCAGCTCGATTCAATTTGCGACTGAATGGCCACCAAATTTGACACTGTCATTTCGAAAAGAGGTAGTAGGTAACGACGGGGAGGAAACAAATGATTCAGCAACAACTTGGGCAACTTCCCAGCTGAAGAGGGAGATTTATTACCAGTCGAATTCCATTGCACCTAATCGGAAACACTCAATCTTGGCGATCGGAGCAGAACCTCGATTCTCGATCCCCGAGTGAAACATGACAACTGGTGCAATCTTCTTCTTCTTCAATGGCACTAACGTTCCTAGAGGAACTTCGCCGTCTCAACGTAGTATTACTTGCGTCATTTTTATTAGTACTTAGTTAAGATTTCTATGCCAAATAACACGCCTTGAATGCATTCTGAGTGGCAAGCTCTAGAATACGCGTGATCACAGTGCAAGTCGGAGGAAATTTATTTGACGAAAAATTCCCCCGACCAGAACGGGAATCGAACCCGAACACCTGGCATGTTAGTTATGACGCTAACCACTCGGCCACGGGTGCACAACTGGTGCAATCTGCAATCAATAAATAATCGGCTCGCGAGTCGATGGCCCAGGAATACACAATTAGCAGAGCAAATTCAATTTATTATGGTCCGCACGATTGATCGGTCTGGCAAGATCCGTGGGAATCAGGGACACTGAAAGATATTTCGATCACGTCCCGGAATGGTCATGTTGATCGGACGACTGTCATCGGATGCAAATTGATCCGATTTCGCGCGCGAAACATTCGATTCGATTCCCAAGCGTTGCGAAGCGATTGTGCAACGGTCGCACTCGCCAGTGAATTCCACACTAATCGCTACCTTTCAATTTCAGACTGGGGCCAGCTTTAATTCGCGGCTTGTTCCGTCAAAAACCTGTATCACTCGGCCAGTCGGTTTGACGCCTGCCAGCGCTATTGCATTCCGATAAATGGACCAATGGTGGCGCTCCTCCCATTAAAAGCAACAAACTAAAAAAAAAAAGAATAAATGAGAGAAACAATCCCAGAACAAAAATCAATCAAATTTCCCCTCTATAATTATTCGCGAATAAAAACAGCAACTCAGTGAATGAAAGACAGCTTCGGTGA
Organism: Toxorhynchites rutilus septentrionalis; assembly: GCF_029784135.1. Classification (NCBI taxonomy): domain Eukaryota; kingdom Metazoa; phylum Arthropoda; class Insecta; order Diptera; family Culicidae; genus Toxorhynchites; species Toxorhynchites rutilus. Next base: position 303,279,919 of record NC_073746.1, on the reverse strand, counting down.
AATTGGTTTTCGCTTCAATTTTGTAGGAAGCTCAGCTCCGACGTTTCGGGAAAAGCCAGCTCAAGCAGCGATATGCAAGACATTGATTGGGGAGAAGTTGCAGTTGCCGGACGAATCAAAATGAGGAAATATCATTCGGGAGGCAACATCCAAAAAAAAAAAGGGCAGACACACAGAAATCGTGGCCGATGTCAGTGCTGCATGCCAGCTGAGAGTATTTGTGAAAAGTTATTATTTTCGTTCGACTTCTGACTGATTTAAGACGATCTTGCATAACAATGAACGTGTTTGGTCCTCCCGTGGATACGCGACGGCTCGAGAAGGCAAGCCTTGCGAGTTGGACTGCATGAGCTGGGGATCAAATGAAATCGGAGAGTAGCCACAACTTGATCCCTGGCATGCCGATATGCCCAAAGGCGAGCCCCTCATCGTAAGCGAGCATTTAGGATCATTTTTCCGCGCTCGGTTTGATTCTCTCCGTTGAGCAGTCGTTTTGCCAGCCATGGGGAGGGACATCGCGAATCGTCCGAGAAGCATTTAATTGCGACCTGTCAATCTGGTGAATGGGCAGAACGGTCGGAATCAACTGTGCATCGGCGGCTTCCTCATCGGAACACTGATGGTTCCTTCGGAGGGATTGGTTGACGGAATGCTACGCGGATGATCGGTTGATTGCGGCCGCTAGTGATGGGGATGGGGATGCGATGTATATTGCGGTTTTTATTTATTTATCATCAATATATATATATATATATATATATATATATATATATATATATATATATATATATATATATATATATATATATATATATATATATATATATATATATATATATATATATATATATATATATATATATATATATATATATATATATATATATATATATATATATATATATATATATATATATATATATATATATAGAGAAAAATTCTGAATAATTTCCATTTCTATTTTGTCTTAAATTTGGCATCAAAGTACAAATAACCTCAATCTCCTATTTTTAATCGCGATTTTAGTATTTTGGTATAAATAATATCCAAATAACCGACCCGTAGTTTTGTTTTTTAGAGAGAACGAATTTATTTACGTTGTTGAATAACAGATGGCGCTAAGTTCGTTTCATCGAACTTTCGTCCTTACATGCGTCAAGAACCTCTATTCGGCTAAAGCCATACGTATTGCCAGCGAGCTTGAAGACTTTTTGAATAAACATAATTAATTATTGGATTTCTTCATATCATACATGCCCGGTTTGCAAGGTGACAATCATGTTATTGTCATCAATTCTAATAAAACACCGTCTGCAGAACACGTGTATGCGTATGTTGAGTATGTTGTTGAATACATTGCTGGAGTCATCGTAGGCGACTGCACAGCGACGCAAGAAATTGTGATTCGAAGAAGAAACAATAACTCGGAGTTCATCGTTGACACCCACCTTTTTTTTTTTTTTTTTTAATTTTTTATCTGTATTATAGTGACTTTCAACTCATTTGGCTGGTTCGTCACTTTTACTTCCATTTTTGGAAGAATGTCGGGAGTGAGAATTGAACTCGTGACCTTTAGCGTGACACCCACCGTTCAAGCAACGCTCTCCATCTTCTTCTTCAATGGTACTAATGTTCCTAAGGGTGGGTTTAGACTAGTGATATATTCATGTGAAGAAATATGATGAGATTTATCGAAATCGCATCAACCGTTTACACTAGCGTGAACTTCTATAATGAATATATTCATATTTTCGGTGAATTTATTCACCTGAAGTAGAACTGCATCCAACATATGGTGAATTTATTCAAGTTATATATACCTCGAATAACTGTATCATATTTATTCTCACCCGTTTACACCTATTTTCAAGTGAATAAATCCATCTATAGCTATAGATCTCCCTAATGTAAACCCGCCATAATGTTCCTAACGTTCACCATCTCAAGGTAGAATGACTTGCGAACGATATAGAGGTAGAGAGTGAACGACTGCGATTCTAGACGATCAGAAGCGGTGTGAGGAAACAAAACAATGAATGAAATGTAGAACGAACTTCATTACAACGTTACATGTATTCGGTTCCACACCTTGCAGGATGTATTCGACTGGATGGCAGAAGCGAGAATTACATCATATGCACATTTTTAATTTAGATAGTCGACAAAATACGCCCTGAGGAAATCGATAGTGTAATTTTCTCAAAAATTCCAAATGCGTCTATTGATCAACTACTCACCATAATTCAGAAATCCAATCGAGTCAAAATTACCCGAATCGATTGCAATATCGCATTCTGTCATCCGTTCGACTTCGACGGGTTGGGAAAATGTCATCCGGACTTGAAACGCAATGCAAATAGACGACATTGAGCTTCGTGTTCCATTTCTGTGGAGCGTAAATTGTTATGAATTTTCAAGTGAAACGCGCTTTTAAAACAAACATTTTCAATGAAATATGGCTCTATTGTATGTTCTGTGAGTTACACATATAATAAAACATTCTCTGCAGGTAGGGAAAAATCTTGAACGAAAATAGTCTCCGAAAATTATTTTATATATCTGAATAATATTTTGGCTGAAATGCAAGGAGATTTACAGAAAAATAGTTAATTTTGGGTAAGGATTTCGTCTACTAAGTATTTAAACAACATTGAATAAAAATGTTCATTCAAGTTTCAACAACTTAAAATTGCTTTCGGATCTGCTAATGACGAAATATGGTTGATATTGTTACCACAAACATGGTTCATGGCCGTGCGGTGATTTTAAACTGTTATAGCCTTGTCTGGCAGATGGAAAATTTACAATGCATTTTTTTAAAGACTTCAGCAACGACACGACCGCAAGCCGAGGTGGATGTCCAATACATCAACGAAGAAAAACTGATAATGACGGACAATCATTCAAAAAAAAATTAATTAATAATTAAAATTAAATTTAAATTAATAAAAATTGACATGGGAAATCGTTCGGCGGCAGTGCCATATTTGCCTCAGCTGAGCAAAACATTCAATGATCATATTAATGTTGAGTTCTGTGGTTCGATGAAGAGCAGTAAATACATTTGCAACAACGAAATTTATATTGATATCCTATATTTAATTTGTTCACTTTACTACAAAAATATATTCCCTCTTTCATTTTACATTTAATGTTCAAGAGAACAAACATGTCAGATTCGTTAATGAAATACATCGCGAATGGGATACAAGGAATGGTTTGTGTTTTTTTTTTCAATTTTTATCGGTTGTCATCAACTTGGCGTTCTATTCCTCGGTATGTCAAACACAAGTATGAACACAAGTGCAACGAACGTTTCACGTATGTGTAGATCGTTAAAACATTTAAACACACTTACAACACATTAGTTATTTTTTTTAACAACCAACATATTCACTATAAACAATGTTCATGGAAGAACAACGTTTGCCGGGTCAGATAGTTTACTAGTATAAAAAAGAGTATCTCTTTGGGAGCGCTCATTACATCCCGAAAATTCACTTAAAAAAGTATTACAAAAAAATAGTTGGCATTACAATGTACTAAACCGTCAATAATTGCAAGTAAAATGCTTATTTTTTGCAAATGATAGAACTATATTGGTGAACAAATTACTTCCGCGGAGAGTGAGTATCACTCACTCGCTCAAGTTGGACAATTGTCAAAAAACGATTTTCAACCCAAGTTGCTATGAAAATGCCAGTGAATTTTCTCATCTGCAAGAATCTAATTTCATTTAAGGTTCGATTTATTAAGGCAAATTTCAAGCACATACAAAATGTGTTCCTAAAGTTCCATTTCAACGCCGTTTTCTTTTACCAAGGTGGAACAAAAAGGCTCTATCCTTTGGTCTATAAGATCTATTCCGAAAGGTCAGCCGCGTCTAAAAAGTTGAGAACACGAAACGATTGACTGATTTCGATATTGCATTGCTTGGGAACGCAAACTTAAGAATTAGAGCAATGGACCGTACATTTTTCAACATAAACTCGAAAATATTTGCATTCTTCAAGCTTCTTACATCGATGTTGGAGAAATTCACACATAAATATCAATAACAAAACCGTTTCTGCAAAAATAACAAAAAAGTAACAATATGAGTCAGTGCTGATGTTAACGTTATCGTTAAAACTATTTCAATAAATTCGACATGCTTGCTGATTAGGCACCCTCAAAGATAGACGTAGTCCTACGTCAAAAATAATCAATTTAGTTGTGAAATTAACGCACCAAGTCAGAAGTACAGGGCTGACTCGATTATACACAGTCTCGGATTTCTTTTTATTGTATATAATCGAATCCTTTATATAATCGAGTCAAAAAAAACTATTCGTTTATGCAATTTTTTTTAAATTCTTCCCCTTACAGTCAGAAAAAAACCTTTCTTACATGAAAAAAATAAATTTATCCAGAGTCCCTTAGGAGGTGATAGACGATCATATTTGGTAAAAAAAATTCTTCTACGCATATGTTCGAATTTTGACAATGACATAGTTATATATTATTTTTTTTGTTTTGGTCTCTTTTGCTCAAACTGACTTTACATTAAAATATCTGCTACGTAAGGCGATTCTGTTACTTCCATTCAAATCATGAGAATTTTTAGTACAGGATATGGTAGTGAAACATTTATATTAGTGGATTAAAATAACATTTTGTGAGTGAAAACATAGTGGTTTGTAATCTTTAATGTGCTATTATTACTGCTATCCCAAAAATTGATATTAAACTTGACTATCGATATAAACAACTCCTGGTGAAAATTCAAGCTAAATCTTCGAAAATCACTATTTTTACCCCACTGTAAATATGAATGCCACTTAAATTTCCCCTTAACGTTAAATTGTAATATTTTTTCTTGAAATAAACCATGTCTGAAATATAATTTTTTTTAAACTGTAGAGGAACTGGTACAAATTCGGTACCCCATTTTGTTTTTTTGGACTTAGCTCTTGGCCAATGCTCGGAATTTCTTCATATTACGTCAGCAAACCGATTTCAAAAATCTTGATTTGGCTAGGAGCTTTGAGCATAGAAGTGAAACAACTCAAATTCGAGTACCCGAGATACCTGGGTATACAATTGGCACCCCATTTTTTTATCTTTTCAAATCAAAAGAATCGTTCTGAAATCACTGAAAAAAGTATTTTTTTACATTTTCATACAAAATAGAAGTGAAGTCTACTATCTTACGTAAATTAACTCAACTTCGACGAAAAATCATGCAATTTTACAAAACAAAGAGGAATAAAAAAACATTTTTCAAGAAAAAGTGAAAAAAATTCATCTCGATTTATTTCTAACTAAAAAAGTAAAGTAAAATTTTGCTGCATGGGCATGCAATACTTAGCATAGTGTATCATCAACACTATGTTTACATTAGGGTGCCAAATTACCCGCATACCGAATTATCACTTTGGAATGAAATCTATGAAATTTGTGATTAAAATTTCGATACACTTACTAGAATTCGTTGAAGAACATCAATTTCTTGATCCAAATCACCTTTAATATTTAAAATTGGATCACTATTCGATTTTTAATGATTTTTCAAAAGACACACATGAAAAATTTTCAAGATTTCAAAAACAACAAAACTTGATTTTTTTTTAAAAAAACACATATTTTTTGGGTTTTTGGCATATGACGTTTGTTACTACATTACTAGAACACTTATTTTATTCACCACCAGAGTGTCCTCATTACCGCCGGAGATCCGGGTGGGTACCAAATTACCCACGGTGTACCGAATTTGTACCAGTTCCTCTATATAATCGAGTCCAAAATTGTATACAATCGAATCATATATAATCGAGTCTGCATATAACCGAGTCCGACCTGTATATCAAAACAGTGATGAAATGTGATGTTAGAAAAACGAAAGCACCAAATGTATATTGGCATGACAGTATTGTTTCAAAAATTAATCGACAAAAAATTATGGAGCGAAGAAATCGCAAAACTTTGTTATAAATTTATTCATGAACATAAAGTATACATAATTGTAATTGTTTTTTAGAAGAAATCAATAGCAAATCCATTAACCTAATTAATTAGTTTTCTTTAGATTCCTTAAACTTGTCAATAGGAACCAGCTATAATTTACATTAACTGAAAAATACTTGTTCGTCTTAGATTGAAAATATTTCATAAATTTCATGTTTTCAAGTTTAGAAAAAACTTGAAAAACATAAATTATTTATTTTTAATCGTGCTATTTTTGTCTAATACGCTAATATATAATTTTAGCTTAGAAATGATTTTAATTTTATTTTGACGCATTCAACACATTCATTGAAAAGAGATAAGAAAAAAACATATTTTGAGAGTAATATGAACAAAACAGATAATCAATAACTTGGAACTCGAAACAAAATCTGGGCAGATATCGCTTGAGAGCAAGGATTGAAAATTAAACTGGTTATATTATAAATCTACTAGCTGACCCGGCAAAATTCGTCCCGCCCAAAATTTGTTTTTTGTTATCAATACCTTCAAACATTCACGTTTCCCTACTAAGCGCAAGTTCATGAGTCAATAGCAGAACTGTTCATTGATTGATGTTTTAATCGACCCGAAATATGACAGAATAAACCTCACCTCTTCTCTTAGAGAGGGTGTCTATTCATCACAGAAACGTTTCGTGTCCCCTAAAATCTCCACATACCAAATTTGGTTTCATTTACATGATTAGTTCTCGAGAAATGTAGAAATTTGTGTTTCATTTGTATGGCAGCCTCCCTTTAGAGAGGGGGGAGGAGTCTCAAACTATCATGAACACCTTCCCCGGCCCCGAAAACCCCTACATACCAATTTTCATGTCGATCGGTTCAGTAGTTTCCAGAAATCCATTTATATATATATATATATATATATATATATATATATATATATATATATATATATATATATATATATATATATATATATATATATATATATATATATATATATATATATATATATATATATATATATATATATATATATATATATATATATATATATATATATATATATATATATATATCTATATATATATAGATTACAATTCCATCATACTCTTAACATAATTACAATGGTCCATTGGATCGTCCCATCGAAAGGAAACAAACATTCCGAAGACTCAAATAAATTGCAGAAAACGAGATGATCAATGGATCGAATCAATCGCCAACTGCAGCGCATACACTCCTGAAGAACTCTCCTTTTTTGTTCTCCAGGATTATCCATGCTTTGGCACCTTTCTCAGGCCGCCGTGTACACTTTCTTCCAGCCGAAAAAAAAAACACACAAACACGGAGGATAAAAGAAATGACAGCACCCTCCCTCGCAGGGAGAAAAGCTACCCAAACAACAAAGTTCGTATCAACAACGGAGGGAAAACAAGACAAAACAGATACAAATGAGTCGGACATAAATCAGTGACGCGGCTCGGACCATCGGCATCCTCGGCACCCTGTCCCTGTGCCTCTGTCTCTCTCTCTTCCACTTAGAGGCGATCGAATAAATTAGAAAATGACAGAATACCTCAGGCACTAATTTACGATCTCACACCGAGAGCAACCGGGCAAGAGACAGAGGATGCACACGACTTCGGTGGAATTTGTCCGGGCGGATTCCTCACGGGCCACGAAGATCCCTTTTCGAGGCGTGTAATTTGATCTAAATGCGATATCTATTGGGTGAAAGATCGCTCATTGTGCATCGCCGGTGGTATGCTCTGGTGCTAAGGGGATCGATCGGGATCCAGGTCGTAAATAATTTTTGACTAATGAGCTGCGGGGAAGAAAACAAAACCGGTGGGCCAGGGAGACAAGTGGTTCGAGCGCTCCACGAATTCGAACCGAAATTCTCGACTGATCCACGCTACCAACTGATCGAGAACCGTGACCATCGGCGGCATCTGGCGTCAATCCCGTTTTGCAAGAATGTAGCAATCAATTGACAACCGTAACGAGAAGAGAGTTTCTTCACTGCGCGAAGGTGAGATTTACGACGGCATCAGAGACTTCTGGCTTGTCCAATGGCTCAAATACTTCGCACGGGGTTTCGCAATTCCGGAGGTATCGAATGACAACGGAATGGAACTGAACGGAACACAAATAATCGTAAATAGTATCGCTTGTGTGGACTGGTAATGATGTTGCCCGGGAAGAGACGGTGTTGAGTCCCTCGGAAAAGGGGAAAAAAGCCGCTCGAGTGGAATAAATCTGTGCAACAGTAATATTATTACCCACCGGTACCAAACATCGATAAATATGAGTTTAATCCGATGAGTGCAACTAATTTTTAATGCAAATCTTGTGGCAGATCGGTTGTTGCGAGCAGCTCTTCGGGGTGTACATTTTGCTTAGAAAGCAGTTGTTCACCTTTAGTTGACTTTGGTGGTCGAACGCTTGACGTGAATGTTATACTCTGATGGAGTTGCAGGTTCGCATGGTCATTAGCGAACAGACTGTGGCAACTTGAGCGAGTCATGTTCGCCCGAAGCTGCTTAGAAACCAATGAACGTGAGGAGCTTGAATGGGTCACCCTCTGAAAAGGTGCAGATCGGGGTGTATGATTTCGCTTGATAAATGTACAATAGTTGGATCGGTGCAGCTCAGCGGATCTGCTACGAGACGGACAGCAGAGGATAATGTTTTTATTTATTTTCATTTGTGATTTCACGTATTCGAGCGCTTCGGAAAAATGATAGCCCATTTCGAAATACCTGCCACTGCCGCAAAAGCAGTGAGGCGACGATAAATCGAACCGTAAGCAAAAACTGCGCCTTTCTTTGATATGCGATTAGCGATTCGATGCCCGGTTCGAGCGCGGGTAAATTGTAATGATGACTTATGACACTTCTTTCATGGCTCATTCCGACCGTAGTGCCGTAGTCGGAAAGTCGGATTGTTGGTTTTGTGCGGCCCGAATGGTAATTGAATTCGAACAGCTCACCACGCATCGAATCCGCAATCTGCATCGAATCGAGTTCGAGGACGGGGTTTCTTCTGTCGATGGCACGGTTTATTGATCCGATTATTACAGAACACGTTCAGAGTGAATTATAAGAAATGAATCCTTTTTCAGCGGCGAACAAGAAGTAAATTGTTTCCTATACTATTCTCTTCAACTGGAGTAATATATTCATGCTTTATATTTTTCCCAAAAAGATTAATATTCATTTACCATAGACCGATACTATGATTTCTGTGTCCACATTGGGTGGAAGGTTTGTCATCCACACAAACAGTAATATCTCTGTATAGGATTTTTCCAGGAATGTTCTAGGAATCAAACCAAAGCTGTTTGATGAGGTTAACTGGGTTCGCTGAATTAGCAAAAAATTGTGTTGAAAAAAACATTTTGAATATTGTCTTGCTTTTAGAGAAAGAAAAGGTAAACAAACAGCAGTTTACCCGCTTGGTGGCATTTTTAGAACGAAATCCTGACGTATCCAGAGAACGTGAATTTGTTTATTTGGATTCGATAAATGCGCTATGGGATATAATTGAGGACTAAAAATGTAGCTCCCGTAGACCGATTGAAACATGGCGAAAGATCTAATTTCGATTGCCTTAAATGAACAGAAATTTTTTGTTTCTATTTTAAGGATTAGACTAACAGAGAGTTGCAACCCCATAAAATGGCAATTTATTTATTTATTTATTTCACCGTCTTGGATATAAAGATTCCTACAGACTGTTTACTTAGGCTCAGTGTTTGGATTTCGATCAAAATCGAATGATACACAATGTGTCATGCAGGTAAACTTTCACGAACATATAACCAAATATGAGAGGATCTTTCAGATACTTGTATGTCAGTAATCACTTGTGTAACATTTAGTGATTAAACTAAGAGAGGAACGAAGACTGTTGATTGCATATCCGATCTGTATCAAACATCGCATACCATTTTCGAAGCTTGCATACAATATTGTCCCATTTTACTATAGCGAAACCCACTGCACAGAAAAGTGCAAAGCAATAAATGATACAAGAAAAATAACGTCATCATTTAGTCACCATTTGCGGAGAGCAGCGAATGGGAAAAGAGATAAAACGCGAGAGTTTTTGCTTCTCACTGGAGCGGTGTTGCTAGTAAAACTATGCGGTCTATATGAATATACATATTTCAAGGGATAGCGGCGTTAAAAATGGAAAATATAATCTGACTACCCTCCCTTAGCCTCTATCGAGCTAAATAATAATATAGTTTGCACTCTCTGAGACTTAAAAATCAGAATCTGCTACATTAGCTGAATATGAATCTTTCGCTTTGCGTGGTCCGTACGATCCTGCTGTTTCATGATGCATGGAGAGGTCGATATGCATATGTTAGGGGCAAAGAAGAAAATAAGCTTTCTGACCAAAAGCGTGTATGATAGCTTTGCTTGCATGCTGGTGTGCAATAAAGTGCGAGCCGATGCAGAGTTGTCTCGTTCTCTTTTGTGTCGTGATTTGCAACACATAACAACAAAAGAATACCGCTGGGGGAAATGTTTCCTGAAAGATCATATTTGAACGAACGAAAGCGATTTTTTCATTGAGTGGATCATTTGGCAAACACTGCTTAGGCTAGTTCCTCAATTCTATTTTGACGTAGGACTACGTCTTTCATTTCTATACCGGGGTGTAAAATCAAAGTTTCGAAAACGAAAGCGTTACGCCGGAGACCGAGATTTTGAGTGTTAATAGCTCCTAAACAACTGAACGAAATGGTATGATAAACACTTCATTCGAAAGATAAAATGTCTACGCGTTCTATACTTGTTACTTTCTGATCCAAAAACTTGTTTCAATAGTCTTAAATTTGCTTTCAAAATAGGCTATTGAAATCACCAATCGGTATATAAGCGAGCGCCGCTCGGAAATCCACTCAGTTCTAATTGAACAGCGATTGGAGCATGTTGTCGCTGTTGTGGTGAAGCTCTTCATTTATCATGAAAGCGCGGATGAATGGTGTCACCAAGAGCCTGTTTGTGCACCTTAGGCCAGAAGGGAATCCATCAGGAGGAGAGTGATGCTATAAACGGTTCCCCGGGAAGATCTCTAAGCAGCCGCTACACACACACACACACGCACACACATACACGCACGGTATTCTTTCCGTTTGGATCGAAAAAGATCCGGAAAATAATCTGCCAGTTCCTCTAGGAATTTAAAAATACATTCATGTGAAAGAGTTTATTTGAATGTTTTCTATCCATGTAACACTGTGACCAAATATGTTTCAATCAAGTGCTATTAACAGATGGTTATCGAGTTAGCATTAACCACTGGTGGGCTTCCAGTATCGAGGAAAATGTGGAAATATCTAATCGTTACTGAAAATAATCTGCCAGTTCCTCTGGGAATTTAAAATTACATTCATATGAAAGAGTTTATTTTAATGTTTTCTATCCATGTAACTGTGACCAAATACATTAGGTTTTGTGATTTTTCAATCAATCGCAATCAACAGGATAGCTTCTGAAGATTATTCTTCCCCATCAGTAGGATATTTCCGTATCCAATATTGGATGCATAAAACTTGTGCCTCCAACGTAACGCTCTCGTTTTCGAAGTTCTCCAAATATTCATTCATTCAGAATGAATTCAGATTCAACTTCATACAAATGATCTCTAAATCAACGATAGTCCTAGGTCACCCTTGCGGTTATACCATAGATATAACCCACTTCCTGTTTTTGAATACATTTTTGGATATATTAAAATCAAAACAATTATTCGCTACATTGAACTCACGGAAAAATTTAAGTAGAGGACTGTTTTGACCGTAGGTGGTCCTGCGTGGAGGGATCGCTAGGAGTTGTCTGCCTCGGAGACGTCTAGATGGAGCGTAGATTCGTGCATTCTGTATCAGATCGGAACAATCCATGTTGCCGGTCAACATGTCAAACACAAACAGGCGTTGGGTTTTCGTTCGCCTTGACTGTAGGGTTTCAATATCGATCAGTCTAGAGCGGCTTGCATAATCGGGGAGGTTAGACGGATCGTGCTCCCGTGGCCGAGTGGTTAGCGTCATAACTAACATGCCGGGTGTTCGGGTTCGATTCCCGTTCTGGTCGGGGGAATTTTTCGTCAAAGAAATTTCCTCCGACTTGCACTGTGATCACGCGTATTCTAGAACTTGCCACTCAGAATGCATTCAAGGCGTGTTATTTGGCATAGAAATCTCAACTTAGTACTAATAAAAATGACGCAAGTAATACTACGTTGAGACGGCGAAGTTCCTCTAGGAACGTTAGTGCCATTGAAGAAGAAGAAGATGAATGAAAATTATCTTTTCTGTATCAAATAAATATTAAAATTGATAGTTTGAAACGTTTTCTTCAAGCAGTGACATAATTTTGAACGAAAATTATTTCTGATGGTTTTAATCATAATTTCAAAATTTTGATTTGTCCCTTAAGGAATGTTATACCCTAAGGAATGGTTAAACATGTTTAAAATAGCATGTTTTGAGAATTGAAAAAAAACATTAGCAATAATTTCTATTGATATTTCGACGTCCTAAAACTGCCTTTTTGCATAGTTATCTTAATAGCTTTTGTTTGCTATTCGTTGTAAACAATTTCTGTTGAGAATCCAGTCAAAATTTTCAAAAATCATGATTTTTATTCCATTGCACTTATAATAGCCAAATAAATTTCACTTCAATGTTGAAACATTACATTTTTTTTTCTTGAGGTAAGTCACATTTGAAATATATATAAAAATATTTTTCAAAATGTATATAATCGAGTCTGTAAGTGAATGTGTCCGTGCCGTGCCGTGTGTCAGTAATGACGAACCGATATCAGGAAATCAGGATTTTCGTCATTATTTCCACTCATTCCAACTTTGTGGAATTACACGATCATTTTTAATGTCATTCTGTTGGACTAATGTCAATAGGAATGATCGCGTAAGGGCCACCTCACACTAAACCTACCAAGAGGGGTCAAGTGACCCGTTTTAAGCTTTTGGTTAAAATTTTCTTGCAAATTACAGTGTCATAACATAATTTGCCTACACTTCTTTTCTTAAAACGTAATCTGCCCTAACAACCGCAACGGGTCATTTGACCAGTGCAAACATCCATATGATATCAGAAAGATTTGTATGTGTGATTGTGATACAAACCCATTGCATTACACATTTTTGCCATTGCTTTATATATATTGTTGTATTTGTGAATGAATAGTGACTGATTAGAATGAATTGTTTTGCTGACTATTCAAGCGAGCTAACAGTAACTATTCCAAGCTACAATGGTGTTTTGCGTGTTAAAAATTGTATGTCACGTTTCTCAAAAAAAACCATATAAATCGAGTCATTGACATTATTCATAAAGGTTCACTTGATCCCCGTTGCTGTAACAATAGGTATACATGAAACATCGGTGGGTTTAGTGTTAAGGGTTCTGGAATACGACTAGGATTACTATGATCAGTTTTGCTCTATGGCAAAGTTCTCTCCCCTGTCATATAAAAACACTGGCATTTGTTTGGCTGAATGTATGTATGTTTGCTCGGTCTAAATTAAAAAAAAAATGTTCCGATCATCGTTAAAATTTGTTTACGAAATACGAGATCTGTTCAAAAAAAGCGCCACTCTGAATTTTCGCGGGTTTCGTATATTCCATTTTTTGTGGCGTTAAGTCGGTACTCATGTCTCTCACTTATGCTGACAAGTTCGGTCATTTCGTTTTCTAAATAAGAAATTTTATAAATATCATCAAATATCATCAAAATAGGAAAATAATATGACCTATTTTAGATGGACGCCCCTGATAAACTTTTGTTCACTTTCGACCCCTATAATCGAGACCACCCTCACTGGGAACCGTCTCATCGTTATGATATCCCCTTTGCTCCAACCCGTTCGCCCCGAGGGGAGAATCGTGAAATCGCCAACGCTCGTCCCAATGGCCCCCTTGCCGATGTAATTGAATTTCTATTCTAGATTCCCGAAGATGCACTTATCGCAGCCCAAACGAGTGGGAAGTGCCCACCGAAGCGAATTGATTGATGAGAGCATCGGACGGCTGCAAGTATGAATATTGCAATCAATCAGAATGTGCGAGAGAGATAGAGAGAGAACGAGAGAACGCGTTCTATGCGAGGAAAGCATAATTGCACTCGAAACATTCGCGGTACCTAATCAATCATGTGCGTTCGAACGGCAGACCCGAACAGGCCGAGTGAAAACGAAAAACTATAAGCGCGTACAACCTCGAAGGGACTTCCTAATTGCGGGGCGTTTTCCGTAGTGCGGCCGTGATTGAAAAACGGAGTTTCATTCGCTTGGCAAATTAACTTCGGTTTTTGTTCTCAGCTGCCCTGGCCGGGCTGTGTGGGTTTTCGAAGGAGCTTCTTGAGGCTGATGAGTTCAGGACGTGGACGTGGACAAGTGATGACTGGCTGGTCCATTGTTTGGTGCTGCTGCTGCTGCTCCTGCTCCGCTGCTGGTAGGAGGGATGGGTCATCGGTCAAAGGCAGCTCTCGGCGCTGCCTAAGAATCACGACACAGCAGATTGGCGAGACAATAAATGGAATTTCCGCTAATGAGCGCTTGAGCCATGGCTCGAGGCGATGTGTACGAGGATTTTGTTGCGTTTCAGTCGAAACTTCAAATCATATGTGAGAGTTGCAGTTTTTATCCAATCATGAATAATATCCATCGTCGAAAATGTGTCATCAATCAACATCGTTTGCGTTAATTGATGGCGTTTTGCTAGGCGTGAACAAACACTTACGAACGGAAGTTCCCTCTATTGGCCGCGAAAGTGATCATCAAAGGCATCCCTCGCCCAAGCCCTCGGCAGTTTTAGTAAAAGTAGCGCAAACAGTCAGCCGCAGACGGGGACTACTCGACTATAAATTAACTACAATTTCCGGTGCTGTCAATTCACGCGCCAAGACACGACTTTCTGGATTTTCGTTTCGGCCGGCGACAACGCTGCCATAAATCTTCCAGATAAACCTACTCGCGGCGTGTCCACGGATGACCACTAATTGGTGGGTATTAATGCCGATTAGAGACATCAAACTGATCTCGCAGCATTCGGATGGGAGGTATTCTTCTAGCCACCGAATCGTGTGGTAAGTGTTAGAATGCATCGAATCTCGAATCCGATTTCATCATCCTCAACGCGCAGACCAGCGCGCGTTGGCTTATCGTGAGAAATCGAGCCAAACCTTGCACATCTGAAATGACCATTTGTCTGCTAAATGAGCAAGCAATCGTTCCATATTAGCGCTTCCGAGCCGTGAAATGACTGCAATCGATATTATTCGAAAGGCAGAGAAGGAGCCTTGTCGCCACTGGGTCCCCTGGGCCGGAGTGCCAATGCCGGAGAGTTGCCGGAGCGTGAGGATGCAAGTACCGCACATATACACAGGAAAATGTCAATATCGTCCGAATTGTTGGATTGCAGTTTTGCCTGCTTCCCAAATGGTCAAGTCGCTGCCGGCCGCTCGAACGGATAATGATAAAACACGATTAAATTACCCGCAGCTTCAGCAGCTCTCGACCGGCTGTGGCCTCGAATGGATACGCCAGGCCAGATAGAAGACGATACAATATAATCGAGCGTAACATTATCGTTCTCTGTTTATGAAGCGTGTTATAAACAATTCTAGTCTGCGGATTCCGAATGCATACACGCACGGTGGGGACACTGCGACGGGATACCCTTTCCAGGGTTGCTCTTCAGGCGCGGAAGTATCGATATCTGTGTGCATCTGGCTGGCAATAGTCCGGCGTCATCGTCGTCGTCGTCGTCGTCGTCATCGCTATTGTCGTTTTAGATCTGAAACCGAACCACCGGTGAATGCGATCGTTTGGGGTCCAAACAACAATCGAAACCACAAACTGTGGCGGATGGCTCAGTGGAAGCTGCGGAAGGTCGTCCAGAGGAGGAAATGGTAATGAAACAATAATGCACATTAATAATAAGCTCGCCGGGGCTGGTCAGAACACAGAAGGTAATTCGAAACCGATACACTTGGAGGAACGATTGCATCAGATATGAATAAGTGAAATCCTATCATTGGGGAAATTGCAATCGACGGTGACAACGGATGTGTGTGTGTGTGTGGGTTGGTGTTATACTGGGCACTGATGAGAATTGGTCTTATTCGTATCGTTTTAACCATCAATTCATAGCTTACTCAATCGAGTTTTTCAATACGTACTCGTTGTTGCTGAGTATACTTTTATCATCAACAATTATCAAATGTACAAATACGAAATCGCTAACGGATTACTACAGCTTTCAATGTATTTCTCATCAAACTGCGTTATTTGTTCCATTTTCTTGGTATGACATTTTGCAAAAATGTTCAACTCACAACAAAACAAGGATCTATCAATAGCATAGCTTCGGAGTTGATTCACACGTTAAGCCCCAATTTTTTATTGCTGCGCTTTACATTCCACCCGCATCAAGATCGTTTGCACAATATCAGTGTCGGTCCCAGCTCCCAAAGATACTTATTACATAAATAGAAAATAGTCAGGATTTGTAAAACATCCGAAAACGAACTGTACGTATTTTATCGACGTAGAACTGCGTCTTTCACCAAGGGGACCAAATCAGAAAACAGGTCACGTTTTTATGAAATAAAGTATAAAGTAAAGTTTGTTATGCTATATATTACAATTCCATGGTGTGTAAACAGTTTAAACTGATAGAAACTAGAAACATTTCCATTTTCCCATACATTTTTTCTACTCATTTGTGTGCTTCCCTACCCATGCCGTCAAAAACGAGCAATTTATCGGCGAGCAACGAAGGGAAATGATTTAATGCCTACGTGAACAAAGAAAAGAAGCGAATTAAGAACGAAGGGATATATTTGCCTAGAGCATAAATATTGGATATCGCAAACTAAATATTGGGGCAAACTTTCAGTATCGTTCTAGATACGAAGCAATGAACATCGCTTGTTCTTCCTTGTTTTGCGTCATCACATGTCTTCGTTTCGGATTGAGCTGTGGACGCGACCAAATTACTTACTCGCTGATGTCTCTGGCATTACGATCATTACACCAAACTGACGCCATTCTATTAAGGTTCTGAACTACACAATTGTGTGGAGAATCATCAAACTAGGCTATCGGTTCACCAAGAAAATAATTGTTCAGGAATTTTGTGTGTGATTAAGTTTCGCATAACAGCAGCAAAAGTATCCCCATCAAGGATGAAAACTAAGCTAATCGAGACCGAAAATGTTGATAGAAAGGGCTTCTGTTAGGAAAAGCGCAAAACCCGTATGTTCAAATAGCATCTTCGCTACGCTGAAACTCAATTTGTATCTGCTCCCGTGTGGATTTGGAATGTCGCAATGCAACAATAATCTAATATTTTGATGTTATGACGGACGATTGTTTGGTGATGCAAATTATGCAGCTGTGATAATAAATGTAAACAAAGAGGGAGGTAGCGGAAGAGGAATATTTGCGCTAGGGTATGAATAATGGCTCTCTGCTGAGGCAAATATCCAGACTGTTTATGCGGGAAATAAATTGAACACCTCAAGAAAACGTAATCCACAACAGCCAAGTGATATTGTGTTCCTCTTTACTCACATAGTATCACTTGGCTTGTTTCACATTGAGCAACAATCACACAGAGAGATTAATTCTCTCTGTACAGAACGTTTTTCCGTGTTGCTTTTGATCGAGGATTCGTTGTTACAATATACCAGCTGATTGTACAGAGAATAAATAGAAGTCATAAATATATCGTCGATAAGCTAACATTATATCGAATAAAGCTGTGTTCGCGTTAATTGTCGCAATTTTGAATTTATATCGATTATTTTAAACAGTGTCCGAAAAACTATACCAGTTGCGCGCGAACATTGGTCCTTCGAACCGGATAGTTTAAGACAAGTTTTTCGGACAATTCATTCCGATAAAGTGTGAATAATGAATACCACAATCTTGAACAATTGATGTCCTATTGTCACGGTGAATAAGAAATATTCTCGTCTGAATTTGAATTCGAATCCACGAATTCACGTATTGCGGAAAAGTAACTGATTGTGAACCATCTACGTAAGAGGTGAAACTAGAAAAACACCGGAAACAGGAGAATAGTGCGAGTGGAATGAGCATTGCAGTGTGGTGGAATTGATCTAATTTACGCCATTGCGGGACAACTTATGTGCCATCGCGGAGAACAGACATAATCACAATCGCGCACTGGAAGCTGGACTACTGGATTGAGGATTGAAAAGGAAGTATTGCATGTTCTGGCTTAGTGGATGTTGACCAGCAAATTATGAAATAAACGTAAACAAAAGTTGCATGCGTGTTTGATTAATTTTGGCTTGTATGAGTTGTGCCCTCAGTCTAGTTGGTTTTAATTGCTGCTGGATTGCTGTGGTGGTTTTTCGAATTTCATTCAGCAAAGTTTTATCGCTGTAGTGATTTCTCTCGCATATTCTGTATTTTTGTGAGTTACTGGAATAAATTATTACAAGCGCATCAAAATGAGTACCGAATTGAGAACGCTCACAAAAAGAGAACGGCAGTTGTTGAGCAATTTGGACGTCGTGGAGCGGTTCATCATTAATTTTGAAGCAGAAAGAGATGGAAACCAGGTTGACATTCGGATCCAAAGATTAGAAGAGGGGTGTAAGGAGTTCTATATAATCCGTGGTAAAATTGAGCTTCTGTTGGAGGATACAAACGCAGATAGGATTGATGATGAGGACAGGGAAGCGATTGAAGATGCAGATCAACAACGTGAGAAGGCTAACTTCAACGCTATGCAAGAATTTGAGGATCGGTATTGTGTGCTGAAAGCACAACTATTGGAACTGAAACCCATCAAGACTGAACCTCAGAAGTTCGATAGTAACCCACATCAGTGTTTGCAAGCAACAGTTTCGACGGTTTCACGGGTAAAGCTTCCTGAGATTCATCTTCCAACATTCAGCGGAAACGTGAAGGAATGGGTTACATTTCGTGACACATTCCGTAGTCTAATCCATCATAATTCGCAGTTGATGGAGATGGACAAGTTCACTTACCTTAAATCCTCGCTTACTGGAGAAGCGCTGCAGGAGGTAAATGGCATCGAGTTTTCTGCTATCAATTAATCTGTCGCATGGAAGATACTGCATACCAGATACGAAAACCAGAAACTTATAGTGAAGACACACCTGGACGCTCTCTTCTCTGTCGAACCACTAAAAAGAGAAAGCTACGACGGACTAAATAGCCTCATCTGCGAATTTGAGAAAAATCTGCAGATGTTGGAAAAAATAGGCGAGAACGTTTCCGGTTGGAGCACTCTATTAGTCCACATGTTATGTTCTAGGTTAGATTCCGCTACTCTACGAAATTGGGAGACGCATCACAACAGTAAAAAAGTCCCTACCTATGAGAAGCTCCTGACATATCTTCGAAATCACAGTTCTGTATTGCAGTCAGTTGTTTCTATCAAACCATCAAGTTTAGATCAACGTCAACCCAGGGTGGCAGTGTGCCATATTGCATGGAAGACTCCTGCAAGATGTCCCTTCTGCTCCGATTCATGGCATTCACCCTTTCAGTGTGCGGTATTCAAATCTATGAATATTCCAGAGCGGAACAACGCTGTATCGCGCTACCAACTATGTAAAAACTGCCTTCATCCTGGACACGTCGTTAGAAATTGTGAAAGAGGAACATGTCACCACTGTCGCCAAAAACACCATTCGATGCTACATACCGGACAGATTAAATACTCCGTTCCACAGCCGCAGTCAGCAGCAACGACGTTGAATCCTCCGACGCAACAATCAAAATCCATGCAACACAATTTAAACCAACAGACACACACTCAGTCACGAAACACAAACACTGCAAATTCGCATAGTGAACAACACTCACAGTTGACCACAGATCAAGCCACTACGAGCCAGAATTATGTAGCTCTTCCTATAACACCAACACCTGATATCCTTCTATCAACGGCACTCATTCGAGTAAAAGACAATTTTGGAAACTCACTACTGGCTCGAGCACTATTGGACTCGTGTTCGCAGCACTGCCTAATGACCAGTGCTTTTTCAAAAAACCTTAACTTCACCGAAACTCCGGCATCTCTGTGCGTACAAGGAATTGGGTTATCTCGCAGTATCTCAACGAAAACAATAAAAGCAACAGTTTGTCCACGCTCACCGACCATTTCACCGTTTGCAGAGGAGATGCAGTTCCACGTATTGCCAGAATTAACAGTGCCGTTGCCGACGACGAACTTCAATCCGTCCACATGGATTCTTCCTGACACGATGATCATGGCAGACCCTCGATTCTATGAGAGCGGTCCAGTAGACGTCATCATCGGTGCGGAGTACTACATGGATCTCCTAACCGATGGTCGACATAAAGTAACTGAGGATGGACCAACATTACAAAACACGTTGTTTGGATGGATCCTGTCAGGAAAAATTCCACGCAGCCCAGCTAGTGTCATCTATTCGACTACATCTGTTTGCATAATAGCAAATGTTGTAGGGCAGCCCAAGGTTCTGAGTCGGAATCACCGACACAGATCCTCTTCAATTGAAGACTTTGATACACCAGAATCAAACTCAGTCTCACCACGTCGGCAGACTACATGCGGCTACTTTTGCGTCGGCGGCCGGCTGCAACGATCATTCCAGCAGACAAAACGAAAAAGGTATCGATTTGAAGAACACAACGCTGGATATCACACTTATTGTCCGAATAATTATTAATCGCCTACCACATGGGGAGAACTTGGACTCCTCCAACGGCGGGGGTCGAGAGGCCCCCGCACGCCAGTTAAGTTAAGTGTATTTTGAAATTTCAAAAAGCTAACCGATCATTTTCCTAGTCGCAGTTTGTATCAAATGGAACAACGTTTGCTTTGGCGACACCAAATTTGTACTCGAACCAGAGTCGAGGTAACCCGTTTTGTTTTTGGTGGTGGAAAGCATGCAGTGTGAGGGTGTAACAGTTGTGCTGGTCAATGAGCCAGTTATGTTTGGTGTGATATCGACAGTTCACACCAGTACAGCCAAATCGGCTGTTACAGATTGTCCCCGGCTAATCACAGTTTTTACGTTTGATATTTTCGAGGCACATCTGACATCAACCAGACCTGATTTTACCCGAAAATACCGACGCAGGGGACACACATTCCGCGGTAGCAGAATCACTAACGTCAAGGGGCGTCAACGGAGGCCAGCCGGCCTCCGTTTCAGGGAATTCCACCACCAACGACGAAGGGTATCATCAAATGCAAAAAACGAACATCACAACAGCGACTGTGGAGATAGTGATCGAA
The DNA here is from genome assembly GCF_029784135.1 of Toxorhynchites rutilus septentrionalis. NCBI lineage: Eukaryota > Metazoa > Arthropoda > Insecta > Diptera > Culicidae > Toxorhynchites > Toxorhynchites rutilus. Next base: position 303,258,631 of record NC_073746.1, on the reverse strand, counting down.
GTAGTAAACAGAAACATCATCTTCAACACTAACTACAGCACCGGAACTAACAGAGCGAATCCACCAGCACCAGAACAACCAACAAGCGTCTCGATAGCGATTCTCAAATAATCAAGCATGATGCATGAACCACAAGCAGCATATAGAACTCAACAATATATAATAACATCAGATAATCAGCATCCAGCATAGTTACAACAGCACTCCAGTAGCATAAACAAAACATCAGCATCACACAATCATCAGCAAGACAGCACACACCACTTCACCAGTTCCGAATGTGATCAATTCATCATTATCCAATCAGCAACAACACAACGTAAGCGCGATCATGCATGAAGACATGCGTCACCAGCAGGGTTTAGCGCATGGTCAACGATCTATTGTTGGAGCCTCTTCACACACAGCATAAACAAGAAACTCGTCACAATATCTACACAACATTCTACGTCATTACCATCCGATTGGAAACAGTGAACGATACGCTATAACAACACTACAGCAACAATATCGGAGGAAACTGAAGACGAATCACGACAGAATACACAGAACGCATAGTACAACAATCAGAAAATCAAGGTCAAGTTCACAGTACCGTTGTACACATCAGACGTAAGCAGTCGCAGTAACAATGGTCCGACGATGTAAACAAACCGCAATATGCCGTTAGCTCAGAAAGCGAAGCCTATTCAGGAACGTGTAATAGAAAACATCTGGTTTAACCTTTATTGTAGTAGCTAGAGTAGGACAGGAGTTATTGAAATCCATGATATTTCAAGGCGGCCGGCAGTCTTCCATGTTTCACAAAAAACACTGCGCCCTGAATAAACATGTCCACTCTGCTGTTCACAGTTTTGTGTTTGAGTACAAACATGATTTTTTCGTACCTATGTTAGAAAATGTGACATGTTTGTATTCGTGGTATGTTTGGACATACGATGTTTAATCCCAATGTTTCACATGATGTTCGAACATGGTGTACAGTTTCTCTTGTATTTTCACTCCAAGCACCGGCAGTGCGTAGAGTAGAAGAAGCGAATCGGACACCACACCACCACCACTCAACGCGTGGTGTGTTGGTATGTTGACATGGAAAAAATGCTTTCCTTTCATGACAATGGGTGCTTCATCAAAAATATTGGGCAAATAAAATAAACCTCTTTTTCTGTTCTGAACAAAATAAACATCGATTGATATGAGAGTTTTTCACATTTGATATCATTATTTAGTGCACGCATCAATTTATATATTGAATTCATGTAACATTCGCTATTATTAGCTATTTGAACAAGTACTGAAATTGAATTATTCAGCAGTGACATGTTAGGCGTGACGCTAACCACTCGACCACGGGAGCAACAATTTTGGCTGGATCTTTGAATACAAATGGCCAATACTGCTTGTTCGCGACGATCGCGACCCGAGCATTAAAACGAGCGGAGAAGAGGAGAAGAAAGGATAATGCAATCGCATGCACACATAGCATATGTGGTGCAGTGTAAGTGTAGCTTTTAGTTTTTTCCTTCATTCAGTTTGTGATAACATCGAGAAATTAATAGTGTGTTTTAGCCGCTGAAATTTCTCTGCTGGTTCTGCTGTGTTCCGCTGAAGGTTGCATCTAAAACTAATTTTTGGGTATTTATTTTTTTGGTCAGCATTTGTACGACGTCGCCCGCTATGCAGTCGGCTCCCCAGACTTTAATTGCCAACATGCACGCAAAAAAAATAGAAAGCTTCTTTCTATTCAGAGAATGTTTTCTTTGAACGAAACCAAGGATTATTTAATCAGACTTGCAAAATGTGCATGAACGATCTATAAACTTTTACTTAGTCGCGGCAATACATACACACACTCTTTACAGATACACGGGCCGAAGGTTGTGCAGTCCACTGATGATTCAACAAGAGCCAAAGGATGTACCGCTCATGACAACTCTACACGAGCTGATGATTGTGCCGGCTAGTGATCATTCTATCCTGTATTCCTCGAGTCGAAAAAGACGCACCACGCTAGATATGGGGTGCAGACTAGGGGGTCGTTGCTGATTAACGGTCAGCTGCATCCCAATAGGAAGTATCCCATGTCGGGCACACGTACAGAGCACTGAAGACTGCAACATACCAATTATGAGAACACTTGTAATACTAACCTCGAGCCAACCGCGAGTAATCGGTTACATATTACTAACATAGTTGTAAGCAAACATTGTCAAAATATTGAACTCCCGGCCCGTTAGGCTGACGCCATATGAGCCTTAATAAAAATATATATTTTGGTGCATGAACTTATAGCCTCTTAGTTCGTGCAATTTTTGAAATGCGAACTAAATTTCAAGTTCGTTTCTGTGAAAAAGTATTCCACGAAGAAATGTTTTGGGATGAATAATTTCTTTCCGTGTATGAAAAGAAACAAAACGAAAGCAATGAATACTGCGACATCGGGTGACATGTTTGTACATGATGTTCTTGAATTATAAACATCGTGTTTGTTTTCACATGTCTATGTTTGTGTATCATTGTTCGTGTTGGGGATAGACACTCAACACCAGCGAGAATCATGTTCGAATTCAAACAAAGACATGGAATTTTCACAACGCGTGGACATGTGTAAGTGTTTTTCGGAAGACTGGCGGCCGGCATGTTTATGCGGGAAATAAATTGAACACCTCAAGAAAACGTAATCCACAACAGCCAAGTGATATTGTGTTCCTCTTTACTCACATAGTATCACTTGGCTTGTTTCACATTGAGCAACAATCACACAGAGAGATTAATTCTCTCTGTACAGAACGTTTTTCCGTGTTGCTTTTGATCGAGGATTCGTTGTTACAATATACCAGCTGATTGTACAGAGAATAAATAGAAGTCATAAATGTATCGTCGATAAGCTAACATTATATCGAATAAAGCTGTGTTCGCGTTAATTGTCGCAATTTTGAATTTATATCGATTATTTTAAACAGTGTCCGAAAAACTATACCAGTTGCGCGCGAACACAGACTTTTTTTTTATTCGAAGCAACACCGCTTGTTTCCCGTCATCATAAGCGCTTTGTTGGTGCCTTTGATATTACATAAATGCATCGAACTGATACTATGGCGAAGCAGGCGTTAAGGTTGTGCGCGACATAATTATTTGAAGAATATCAAGTTAAACCATAGTGAATGTCGTGTTGGAATGTTATGAGTTGTTTGGATTCGCGTGCCAATCGTAAAACTGCTTTCAACAAGGATGGAATTTGCGCTAATATTGATCATAATGAAGCAATACAAATCTTTTCGAGGTTATTGAGATGAACAGAAAGCATTTATTTCGTTTATTTAGACACCAAGGAAGTAAATATCGTTCTAGAACTTTGTATGTGACTGGGTTTCGTTTGCCAGTAGCAAAACTTTATCCACTAAGGATAACAGCTGTGCTTATCACGAACATGAGAAAAAATGTAAAAACATGTAAAAAAATGTAACTTTTTTCGAGGCCAATAATATTAACAGAAGCGTTTCTTTTGAGAATATCGCAAAATGATAAGAAGTGTTTAAATTCTTAATAGGCTTCCAAACTTCCAAACTTCAATGTCTATATACCATTGGATGGATAATAAAATACTTGTTTGAAGAGCCGTTGGTAGACCTAGGTTTCATTTTGTAATTCGTGAGAAACAAGGATTTGAAAAAGAGAAAAATGAAATGTTGTTGTTACGTCACAAAAATAGAGCATTTTTTAGTTTATCAGATGAACCTAACTTCAAACATTTTCATACTTGGGTTTCTCTGAGCAAACAAAGAGGGTCAACAACCCACAAGATTCGGTTAAGATCGGTCCACAAATAGAGAAGAAACATCTGTCTCCAGAAGTTGTTGTCACATCACGCAAAGCATACGATCCATTCCAGCGTGATGTGACAATATTTTGACTCACTATAAACCCTTTTTTTACGTTTTCATGTATACATCACACAAAATTAAACAATGTTATAGTGACATTGAGATAATTTCCAACAAGAATCATCAGTTGGAGAATATTTTATAGTTATATTGGCTTGTTGACAGTCGAATACTTTTGGAATGTCACAATACCCGACTTTTTGCTGTTTTTGACTATTGAACATTAATGTTGTACTTCCAGTTCCGTTTCAAAACATGCAAATTAAATTTCTTTTATGTTTTTTCAACAATAAATGAACGTAGATTTAAGAATATTGAATACAATCTTGTTTCGACTTCCGGTTTGCAGATAATGGTATTGAATGACAAAAACTATGGAAAACCCATACGATCTGGGTATTAGTTGCAGGTGTCTTACCAGTGGAAGTCGAACATCCCATTCAGATGTCATTTTAAAATCGAGGATGGCGACCGGAAACCGAAGAACCGGAAATGGCATGAAATCCCACAATACGATTGTGAATGGTAGCGTTGGTATATATCCATGGGTACGCGAAGAAGAATGAAAAGAGAATAAAGTTTGATAGTGAACGGATAGGATTCAAGCGAGAGGAAGATAATTTTTAAGTGGTAATAATTTTGCCTCCGAGAGACCAATATGGAGTTAGACAAAGAAAGTGCACATGCAAATGCACACGCAAACGTCAACTGTAAACGATCACCGTAATCGTAAACACGCAAACATAAACGCCCTTGCGCACATGAACACGGATGCATACGGAGAGTATATCAAAAGTATCTGATAGCAAAATCAGATGCGTTTCCCCGGTAGTGAGTGTCACTCGATGAACCAGCCGTCTGCGACCCATTCATGGCAAGTGCCAGTGTAAACAATCACTTTGTAAAAACTGGGGGTCGGTTTAGGGCCACCCAGACTTTTCCCAAATAACGGCATGCCGTGTACCACAGGTAACAGGCAGATTCAATTTACATACCTTATTTTGTTGAACATACCATAAGCAATTATTTTGTAACGTTTCGCATTCTAAAAGAACATTGAACTCATTTTCTATAGGTCAAAAATATTTCATTTCTATTTTTGAAGCAAAGAAAACGCAAAATGGCGCTAAAACGCTAGAATTACGGGATCCAGAACAAGATCACCATGTTATCAAATTGTCAGCGTTGTGACACCTTTCATTTGACACTACTAAAAATTCGGTAGGAAGCACCGTTTCTGCGATTCAAAGGGGGTAGGTTCAGGGCCACCGGTCGCGTTTGGACCACCTTCTCCTATAGGATGGACATTTGCAAGGGGAAGGCAAGATCTCAGAGGAAAGTGAGAAGTATTCAGCGTTATAAAAAAAACATAAAATAGTATATAGCTTGCCACAATACGATGAAATTCTTATTTAATACAACTTATTGATTGTGTGACGTGACAACGCTGCGTGGGGACTGTTTTTTTTCACACAGAGCACGTTGTTACTTCACAAAATGCACGTCGATTTTTTCAAAGTTCTCGCGAGTTTTTCGAAAAACTTAATATACAGGAATCCACATTCATCTTTTGTTGACAAATCATAGAACAAAGTTTATGTGCATGTTTTGAAACGGAACTGAAAATACAACATTAATGCTCAAAAGTCGGAAACCGAAAAAAGACAGGTGTTGTCACGTCACAAAAGTATTGGGCTGGAAACAAGTGAATTCAACTGTAAAATATTCTCCAACTGAAGGTACTTGTAGGAAATTTTCTCAATTTTACTTTGACATCTTTTACTGTTTGGAAATCGTGTGATTTATACTTGAAAACAAGAAAAAAAAAACTGTTTTTAGTGAGTCAAAACATTGTCACGTCACGCTGGAATGGGTCTTGTTTGGTAGTATAAGTATTGACTATTGACATCGTATTGATAGTCACCTTATGTTTGAAGAATTTTATGACTTTTGAGTCACCCTGTACTTCAGTGGAGCTGGCGCATGTCAAAATATACATAAAAAATCGTTCTCTCGGTAGCCATTTGGCCGTAGTTTTGTGCGTTTCGAATTTAAGGAATTTCTAGTGAAATTTAGTTTATTTGACCTGATATTTTCGACAAATCAACAGTTTGGACGACTGTTCACATATTCTAGAAGGGGTGAACAGATATTTTGTTCAATTTTAGTGATTATTCTGCATAAACATTACTTTGTTGTTTGGTGGCAAAGTGGTCAGTGGAAGATTACTACTGCCAATGTTCTTTTTCCAAAAGCTGATATACCTAATCACCTTTTGCTCTTGAAGGGGTCTCTTTTGAGGTTTTGACCCAGGAAAAATATGCCACCCTAATTTAAACCATGTCTCATTACGAAAAACGTTATATGCTTCCTATTACGTTTTTGTACATAGGAGAAAATTCTCGTATCCAGAGATGCCAACCTTCCTGATTTTTCAGGATTTCCCAGACTTTTTGGCACGCTCCCTGATATCCTGACAAACACTGGATTTTCCCTGATTTTAATAAAATGATCTTGATTTTTCATGATTTTTTACTTTTTGCTTAATCAGCAATTAAATACTGGGAGTTCTACTGGTTGTGTATGAGAATTGTCATAAAAGTCTAAATTAAAAAGCTTTCCGGTCCGCGCTTATGTAATGCTTACTCTTCCTTTCGGTTATACTTTATCTGTTCGCATTTTCGAAGGTACAGTGTCGACATTTTTTGAATTTTGAGGTTAACGTGAAAGAAATATTAGCGTCCAAAAATTATGTACAGTTGAATAAAAACGATACAGGTTTCATTACATGTTCGCAGCAAATAACATCCAAGTATAACAATCGATGTACAAGATTTTTATAAGTAAGAACGTGTAAGCATCTTTTTTTTTATTAAACTGTAATTATTGTTGAAAAGTGTTTTATTTCTTGAAGAATATATATTAAATTGTTTGTAAAGCAAGAAGTTGCAAGAATGATCCGTGAGACACGTCAAATGAATTAGCAGGTTCACTACATATGTTTAAAATCTCCGTTCATGTGCATCAGTTGAAACATGGATACGTAAATCGTTACGGCTTGTGCGTTTCATCTATGCATCGATTTTTTTTAAAAGCAAATCGTTGCGGGTGTTGAAAACGGGTAATTTTAAGCAATCCGACTGACCCGGTCTTCACCTGAAAGAAAATTATGATCTGGTTCAGGTGGTATCGGAGAGGAACAATGTACTGTGAGCTTCTACCAAGCAACCAGTCGATACATACCCACAAATACTGCTCGCAACTGGATAAAATAGCTTCCATAATTAGACAATGTTTAGAATTGTTAGGCTAACTGAAAGATTTCAGAACTTCCTGAAATGATTTCAAAACAACACTGTGCACATAAAATTCAAAAAATTATTAAAAATTTTGTTTTCTCAAAAATGGGTACGAACTTTCCGGATAACCCAATATGAGCTATCCTGATTTTCCCTGATGTTTTTTTCATTCTTCCTGATTTTTCAAAAAAATAGTTGGCATCCCTGTTCGTATCAATTACAACTCTAGGTGAATAGGCCTAGCTCATTTCATACATGTACCTACTATTTCAATAATGATTTAAACAAATTTAGACAAGAAAACACGCGCGAATCTATCCTTTCTAGCAAGGGAATAGCAAAAGTTCCACTGGGAACGATGTTGCCACCCAAGAAGGACAAGCCATCCATTCGTCAATCGCCGACACGTCACTCGGTTATCCTGCACCCATTTGCGTGAATATTGCGGCCACCATATTTGCGCAATCAGCTTCGACGCTTTTTAGCACCATATTAACAGTGTATGAAGTTCACTCTCTCTTTCGTCTCGCTTCCGATCCGAAGAGTCCTCTCTGCCCGGCTGTCATATAATTTATGGTGCGTTTTAAAGCTCCAACAGAATCAAACACCGCTTAGGTTCGTCGGACGAAAAGGGAAAATATATCACGATCAATGTGTGCGAAGTGATTCCGATTGTCGGCCATTAGTTCCTCGCGTGAACCGGAGGAGGTGTTAGGCCGCAACCGTCAACAAGCCACGGAAATCGGAGCCCGTGTGTGGTGCCAGCATAACAAAGATTAAATAATTTATTGGAGTGATTTGATGATTTATGCCGAACAAATATTAATTTATGTCTCGGTGGCGAGAATATTTTTCGCCCAATAATCGCCCCAGAGGTAGGTTTCGAATCGTCGCCTCCGCGGTGTGACAGCGAAATACGTTGAAACACTCATTTATTAATAATTACATCCAAGATTGGCTCTCGGACAACCGATGCAGGATTCTCTGTGGAAAAAAAAAAAAATGCGCGGTAAGTCAACCTGAAAATTGTCTATAATTTCTGCAAACCAACAGGGCTCGATTAATGTAAATACCTCTCGAAGTCAGCAGCCAACATCAGTGGGGGCAATCCATCATAATTCGAACCGCAAATATTTGCAAATGATTACGAATTCAATATGTCAGGACTCGTCGTCATCGTCGTCAAACCCGACCAAATCGCACCCCACTCATCCATCCGGATCCGAGGCCCGGAATCTCCGGAGGAATGCTTCCAATCAGTCCTGTTCTCACGCTCTAACGGAACCACACAGGAGGGATACCCCTTGACGGGGGGGGCGAGGGACTCGGCAATGTTTGTTCTGGCACTGAATTCAATTACCATCATCATCGCAAGGCGTACGGTAAAATCGGTGGTTTCCCCGCCCCCCATTTCGCTCGAAGTTTATCGAAGCATGTTGTATTTTCCCTACGCAAAAACGAGAGGACCTGGAAGCGATTGCGGAAATTCGATTGACTTTGGGATGTGTGCGCCTCTTCCGAAAGCGGGAATCATTGTCATGTTTTCACTGTTTCGCAGAATCCGAAGCGGCGTTGTTCGAAAAATCGGCGAGTAAATATTTGTGTAGAACTTGTTATGCTACGGGAATAAATTATTTCCGCTTCGATGTCGTACACAATAGACAGAAGCTATCCGGGGAGGGATCGAATAATTTTCTTCGAGAAATGGCAGCATCAGGAGCCGAAATCAACCGTCGGAATGCTGCCGGAACGTGACGGAATCGAGCGGCTCAAGACTCTATCGTTATTTCTTGGTACGAACAGAACCACCGGAACACAATAGGGAACGATTCGGCACAGACAATGTGGAAAACTATACACTTACCACCCTCCACCCCCCTTCATGCAAAGCAAAGATACACACTGAAATATTGTACGATTTTGATTTGGCTATGCGCTCTGATTGCGATTGGGTTTTCGTTCCGGTTAACTCCCGAGGACAAACTTTCTCTCTGTGATCAACTGAAAATTCTGCAAGTTAATTTAAATTATCCGTTCCCTGTGCTGCGACCGCGCGAATGTGCCCCGCCTTTCTGCGGTCTTAGGATGTAAATCTGCGCTTTGGCTTGCTTGAGAGTTGGGGGCTAATCTGCATAAATAAATCATATAGATATTTTTGTCAATTAGTTTTCTTCACGGCACGGCTGCTTGCGGGGGCGTTCGTTCGCTTCGGAAACACACAACATTCGTGCATTGATTTATGTTTGCGCGGGAAGACGACCCACCGGCGAAGTGCGGTGCTATGCGCGACGATTCAGCTGCGGTTTTGGTGGAATGTTTTTCCTCCTGAAGCTGGTGACAGATCGACGCCACGGGACGCGTGTTAATCTAATCCAAATGGTGAAGTTTGCTCAATTAGTTAATTGCAATCGGGCCTTTGTGTGTTTCCAAATGTTTCCGCTTGATCGCGTTGTGGTTAGTGGCGAAGACTAATTAACCAGACTGGCAAGAGGAATTAGGGCGCGTTTCATTACTCCCGCCATGAGTCTAATTTAGCATAGATCCCAATATTACAACCGGGTGCACATATCCTAGTGGTGTCTTCGAACTGATACGAGATATGAATGATGAATGTTATTGAAAAGCTCGAGTAGTTCAATATCTGAACGCACTGTTTATTTTACTACAGCGCTCCTAGTGGTCGGATATGGAATGTCTTGACAGAAATTGCATTGAAATTTTTTTCCTGTTTCAGTGCTGAAGATTCGACAAATTTATTTTGTTTCAAAAAAGTTATACTTCAGGCTGTATTCTAGTCTAGAAACTAGAAAAAATTTTAAAAAAAATCCTTCATATTTCTGTAGTCTAGGCATTCAATAATATACCCTACAAATCCCATTATTTACAAATTTAGGGCCACTTTAGTGATGCAGTATCTATCCTGGTACGGCCATAACAATCAACTTCAAACGCGTTTTTCTCGAAACTAGTTTTTTCAAACTGGCGTACACGATATCTCAAGTTTTACAGAACCGATTCATGTCGAATTTATATGAATACAATCTGTATGGATCTCTCTATGGCATAAACCTCTAAAAAATCACAATTTTTCAATTTTAATATTCTTGAAAATTCGGGAAATGTAAGGAAAAACGTTTTAAACCGCATTTTGTTTTTCGAACGGCCGCCATTTTGTAAAAAAAAGATTTTTTGACTTTTCCGAGGTTCATGCGATAGCGACATCTTTACTGATTTAGAATCTGTCCGATTTTTTTGTTTCAGATAACCAGAAGGGCTGGAATCGCGTACGCCATGGCACAATTTTGTTTTGAGTCCCCTCACTTCATCAGCTTGTCACTATCCTAGTCATGAACATTTTTCCTTCGTTAAATTTTTGTTTTATTATTAAAAGAACCGAATGCCTCAGCTCGAGATGTGGCTAAAAGTTGGATGTGAGCAAGACTTTCGTGCAGATTACCAAAACTCTGTGTAATGGATGAAGAGACATATGACGAATTCCATGCCAACTCGAGTGGCCGTTGGCAGCACCATCTCAGATAGTAGTGAAACGTTGTGGGTGTAAAGACATGGGTCATTTAAGCAACTTTGCAGACTTGAAGTATTCGAAAAACAATTAGACTTCTTTTTGGAAGAAAGCTAATTTTTACAAAAATTTATAACTTGAAAATTATGATACCTACAAAATTCATGTGAAATGATGAAATGTAGGAAATTGTTTAAATTTTTACGAAATTTTTTACCAAAAATGTTTTGGAAAAATAAATCGCTGAAATAAAAGTTATTTTAAAAATTAAGATTCATTTTTCTCAAAAACGATTTTTTTTAAATTCCCAAAAAAAAAAATATATATATATATTTTTTTTTATTTATATAAAATTATTCATTCAAATTATTTAATTTATATAAAAATATTCATATATATATATATATATATATATATATATATATATATATATATATATATATATATATATATATATATATATATATATATATATATATATATATATGAATAGCCCTTCAAATTTGTAACAAGTCGTCCATACATCGGAAGATGGGCACTTTTACAGGGAAAAAGTTTTTCTAACAACAACTTTTTTATATTTTCTTCATTTTTCTCGAAAAACATATGCTTTTTAATTTTTGTAAAAAATTGATATAAATAGCCCTTAAAATTTCCAACAAGTTTTCCATATATTGGACGATAAGCATATTCACATGGAAAAAGTTTTTCGTACAACAACTTTTTAATTTTCTTCTTCGAAAAAATGCTATTAATGTTTAATTCTTAACATTTTTATGCATAAATTATCGTATTTTGAATGCTCTACTAACTTTTCTCTATTAAGAAACATGTCAAGAACATGTCAAACGTGAGAATTTACACACAAAAATGTTACGAGCAAAACATTATTTTATTTCAGGAGTCTTCATACAAAAATTACTATAAAAACTATAAAAGATAGAAAGTTGATATCTTCGACAAAAATTTATATTTTATCTAAAACTTTGTCGAATATACTATATCGCTATCTTGACTTTAAACAAAATTAGGATAAGTTGTATTTTTTTCAAAGAAAACATGAAAAAGTTGTTAGAAAAACTTTTTCCCTGTAAATATGCTCATTTCCGATGTATGGACGACTTGTTGGAAATTGTAAGAGCTATTAGGCTGTCAAAAAAGTCCTGCGGTATTTTTTTGAATTTTCATTTGTTCATAAAATTAGTTACAATCATCTGTTCTAGTTCAAATATGCGCCGTTTTGTTCGATGACTTGTTCCCAACGAGATGCCAACTTCATAATACCCCTGTTATAGAAGCTCGCTTCCTTATTGGCAAAAAAACTCGGATAGCCAATTTTCACAGGCCTCTTTTGTGGCTAACTTTTGACTACCTATCCCCAGCTCTTGGCCGATGCTACGGCTGCTACTATGCCGGTCTTTCTCGGCTAATTCAGCGATTTTGTCGCAATTTTCGACGACAGGCCTTCCGGAGCGTGGCGCATCTTCGACGACCTCTACACCAGAACGCAGTGCATTGTGCATTGTGCACAAGTGCATTGAACTGACGCTATGGTGAAGCAGGTGTTAAGGTTGTGCACCAAAAAATTGTTTGGGGAATACCAAGTTATTCAATAAGTTATAATAAGTCATTGATTTATTTGGGTTCGCGTGCAGATAGAGTTCATTTCGCTTGTTTAGTCACCAAGAAACTAAATGTCGTTCTGGAATTTTGTATGTGATTTGATTTCGCTTGCCAGTAGCAAAACTTTCTCCACTAAGGATGACAGCTGCGCTTATCTCGAGCATGTATTGTTCTACAAGCACAAGAAAAATTCAACAAACGATTATCGTCCGATTATCCTACAATAAAACATATTTCAGGGCGACCAAACTGGTAGAATGGTTATTCCAAAATTTTCGTAGCATTATAAAATAATATCCGCAGTTATAAACAAGCGACTTGAATTAAACTACAGCGTAGTTCTACGTCAACAATGCGGTCGTGTTTTGAACACACCCTCCTATAATTTTTTTTCCACTGTGTCTAAAGTTGATCACCACGCGATGGTTATATTATTATTCACTCAGGCCAACGATGCATGTGGAAACATTCTGGGTCAGCTACCTGATATCCTGTATAATTGACTCGATAGGTTATTTGTATTTAGGGTTATAACAAGTTCTCAATGCTATGAAATCTCAAAACAATACTTACGGTGACCAATGTTCACCTTTAAAATGGAACACAATTTGCTGAATATTAATTCACTTTCATCCGTAAACACAAACAAAAAGTTCCGCGATAAATGTCACCATCGTGCTAAAACATTTTTCCTAACCTTCTGCATAACGGTTATGTTCGCATGTTGTAACTGTTTGTTCTCCCATGACCTTTTCATTTTATTTTTCAATTTTCCCCCTTCAAACGGTAAACTCTTTAAACGCCCACATAAATAAAAAAACCGTCCATATTTTGACATTTATTACGCTCAAATAAGCATACCGATGAAATCCCGTCCTCCCGTCGTATCCCTGTGTCCGAAACAAAAGTCCGGTCCTAATCCTAGCGACCCACAGCATCCTCCGGTATAAATTTCACCACACGAACCGTGGCCAAAGGAAAACAATCGTTAACCACCGATAATTTATATGTTTTCTATTTTTATTGCACCTTTTCCTTTCACGATAAAACGATGTTGCCTCTCGCACCCCCGCTGAGAGCAGCGCCCATTTCGTGACTAATTTATGTGAGTGTTCGATTTTGTCGCTTCCTTTTTTTTTCGCTGGCCCTCTCGTGTTGGCGCTCAGTTTGCTTCAGAATTTTTATTTATTTCTTCATTTCTTCATCCCACAGAAGAAGTTACCCAAAAAAGTCACAACACGAAAACATCGAAGATTATCTACTGCTCTTTTGTTTCCCCTAAATTATGCCCTCGCCTCTGGTTCTGCTTACTACTACCTTTCCACTCCGGGGTCGTAAAATATTTTAACATTATAATATTTCGATTTCGGTAACCAATATCGTAAATTTGGCTTGGGTCTGCAGCCAGCGAGCGATCGATTCGGGCTGAGGTTCCCCGAAATGAACCCATCACCCGGCGCGGTCTTTAGAAATGGGAAAGCGCAAACCGAGTCTCTTCCGCCTAGAAATGGACTGACCCAAAGCGGGTTATACATTCCGGGTGCAGAAATAAATTCCTTCGGGCCTAAGTCATCTGGTGCGCTTCGTGCAGCGCACAAACGAACAAATCCTTGAATTGATTGTAAGCGGTAAACTTATTGCGGTATTGAATTTCTTCGTGAGCTGGCAGCGGTTTCGTGGTTCGTGGACTCGCCGGCAGCAGTTTTTGTTTGCGCTCATATTTTAAGGTTAGTGTCATTGATTTCTGACCACATTCCATGCTCCTCATTCCTGCGCCACAGCCGAGGACACTTGTCTCGGTGTGCACCGGTCTGTCCATTAGCTCTCTCCTGTCGCCATCGTTGGTTAATAATTATGAGCGCAATTATAGACATCGAAATTCCCCGAAACGATCCCAACCAATTTTCGAGTTCCCTTCTCGATCGAGCAGCTGACGACCACTGACCATTCGGACTCGGATAGAGGCGCGCGGTGAAATGCTCCCGAAAATAAAAATTAATTTCCAATAAATTTCCTCAACGAATTGCCAAATGGTAGCAACCCGCACTATCGGGGATCAAACAGAAAAACAAGTGGACGACTTCGTCGTCACACCTTGAGTTTGTCAATTGGGTGACCACTTTCCGAGAAACTCCGAGGCGAACAAAAAAAAACACCCAAAACGAGCAGTCGAAAGCAATAAAATTTATAAATTATAATAACTATTACAATATGTTTTGGCTACCTCAGGAACGACACCGGATCCGTGAGTGCTCCCTGGCTGCCATCTCTGCCAGCAATCGACAACGACGACGTCGATGACATTTAATTCAATAATAAAAATGAATACAATCTCAATAGACTCTTTCTCCTCTGGCACTGTTTCCTATTCCCGATGTGACGGGATAAGAAGGTGGAGTGGAAAGATTTAAACGGCCGAGCCAGACCAGGCCGACCAGGGACTATCGGCCGGACGATCTCTTTCTACGAGATTATGGCATTATGCTTCTTTTCACCTCTAGCCTCTTTTCACCTCGCGCTGCCCGAATGAGCATATCGATTATTTCGTGCGCCCGAGAGCTTCCACCCAAACGGTAGAGGAGGAGGAGGAGGTACAAATTTAACGCGAACCGAGACGGTTCTAAATCTTTTCTCCGCGCTGCTTCGAACACATAATCTTTATCGGGCGCATTCATCTTTGGAAAGCTCGTAAAGATTGACTAGCTGATAATGTGACTCATTGACAAATGTTTACATTGGCCATTATAACGGGAGAGTGGTGGCCGTTCCGCAGCAGCCGTGTGTAGGGAGGGAATGACTTTTATGGTTTATTGGAATCTGGCAGATCATCATCAGGGTACGCACAGCTTCTGGGGCGCGATCTGGAGATGGTGAGGGGGCGGCCAGGCGGAACGAAACTAGCTTAGGAATCGAACTGCGGCAGCAGCGGTGGCTTGGTTGCGAATAATGGCCAAACCTTGTCGGTCATCAGTTATTGTCACACGATAGCGCGAAATCAATTTGCTCGGAGCTGATGATGCGGCGGTAGGAATTGTTTCATTGATGTACGATTCTGGGGATATTATAAGGTTTCATAAAAATTTACATCTTAAAATGGTTTTCTTGAGATCATTCAATTTGATTCGGTTTGTAGTTGATAAATGTAAGATTCTTTAAAAAAATTTACACAGTGAAATATGGGTTAATATATCTTTATTGAAGGCATCACAAATAATACAATTCCCGACAAACAGAAAGTACTTAGCTCTACGAGTTTGTAAATCAATATTGTGATTAATTCTGAATGGTTGTTGGAATGGAATGTTGTATGTAATAAGCGAGGTTACATGTGGAATTCATGTCGATTTTGGTTTGAAAAAGTTTTTTTTTTACTTATTCTATCTTCTAGTTTTTAGTACATTATTTGTATTAAAGGGTGTGTCACATCAAATTGCATCACGGAAAAAACGCTGTAGAAATTTAATTTTTAGGAATTATATCTTCAGCTTTCGCTTATAATCAGATAAGAGTGTATAGATCACGTTGGCCATGCTTCACTGTCAATTTTTCGTAAATTTGGAAAAATGTCGTCGAACGAAAAAGAGCGTCGGGAATTAATCCTGCGCACTCATTTCGAGAATCCGGAGTTGTCACATCGGGACATCGGTAAGATGCTGGGAATCGTCCAATCCACGGTCAGCAGAGTACTAAAACGATACTTCGAGAACCTAACCATCGACCGGAAGGTGAAGAACGGCAAAAATGGATGCTCCGTCAGTGAAAAAGATCACAAGCGCGTAGTTAAGCAGTTTAGACGTGATCCGAGAAGTTCGGTCCGGGATGTCGCCAATAAGCTGAATTTGTCAAGTTCATTCGTCCAGCGGACCAAGCAGCGGGAGGGCCTGCGTACATACAAGGTTCAGAAGGCTCCTAACCGCGACGAAAGGCAAAACATGGTGGGGAAGACGCGAGCCCGGAAGCTGTACACCGAAATGCTGACGAAGCCGCATTGCCTGGTAATGGACGACGAAACCTACGTCAAAGCGAACTTTCGTCAGCTGCCGGGCCTGTTGTTCTTCTCCGCAGAGGACAAATTCAGCGTTCCGGAGGAGATTCGCAAGCCGAAACTATCCAAGTTTGCCAAAAAGTACATGGTGTGGCAAGCGATCTGCTCTTGCGGAAAGCGGAGCGCCCCCTTCGTGATGACCGGCACGGTAAACGGGCAGGTTTACCTTAAGGAGTGCCTACAGAAGCGCTTACTACCACTATTGAAGCAGCACGAGGGCCCGACCATCGTCTGGCCGGATCTCGCTTCGTGCCACTATTCAAAGGACGTGTTGGAGTGGTACGAAGCCAACGGGGTCACCTTCGTGCCAAAGGAAATGAACCCGCCCAACGCGCCGGAGCTTCGCCCAATAGAGAAATATTGGGCGATTATGAAGCAGACCCTCCGGAAGAACCCAAAAGTTGTCAAATCGGAGGCGGACTTCAAGAGAAAATGGATTTCTGTTCAAAAAAAACTACAACCTGACGTTGTACAGAACCTTATGAACGGGGTAAAGAGGAAGGTGCGAGCATACGGGCTTGGGCTCGAAGTATGAATAAAAAGAAAATGCCAAAAGTTGTTTAATAGTTTTTATTTTACTGTCTAAAATTTTCAAAAGGATCGGTCTACTGGGCGAATTTCTACAGCGTTTTTTCCGTGATGCAATTTGATGTGACACACCCTTTATTAGCATATTTCTCTATATTAATACCCTTCATTTCTTTTAATTTTTTTTATTCTTACTTATTTTCCTCGGAATATTTTTATGATGTACTATATTTTTTTAGTCAAAACATTTCGTTGAATACCGACATTGAGGGGATTGCAAAAATACATGGTATCTACCCCACAGACATTCAAATATACATACAAACAGGTCAAGCTGAATGGAGCCATTTAAATAAGTAATTGGTTATTTGGGGACTGCGGTCGTCTCGGATTTGGATATTTCATGATCTACTACGTTCTAATAGCACTTTAATTTGATACCCAAATTGATGGGGTATTACATAACAATAATCACTGTTTCACCGTTTTGTAGTGGTGGTCATTTTGGATTTTAATTTTTTATAAATAACTATGTTCTGCTAGTCAAGCCCTTTCATTTGATACTGCAGCGCGGACTCGATTATTTACAGTTTCTGTTCTCTTTTCACTGCATATAATCGAATCCTGTATATAACCGACTCGAAAAAAAAAAATTTTAATCGTAATTTTTGCATATGTTTTTCGTTTTTTGAGTATAAAAGAGGAACTTGAATTTTGATTCATCCCCTTAAAGTCAGAAAATACCTTTCGCACGTGGAAAAATAAATTTATAGAATCTGGATAAAGAAGGTGATAGACGATCAAATTTGATGAAAAAAATTCTTCTACGCATATGTTTGAATTTCAACAATGACAGAGTTATAGAACTTTTTTTTTGTTTCGGACTCTGTTGCCTCAAACTGTCTCTACATTACAAAATATGCTACGGAAGTCGATTCTGTTTGAAAAATGAGAAAATTTAGTACAGGATATAATAGTGGAACATCTAAATTAGTGGTAAAACATCTAAAAAAGAGGTAAAAACTTAAAAGTTAACAATTTTAATGTATTATTATTAATTTCATCCTAAAAAATTATATTATACTAGATTGTTTCCATCAATTAAATTGAAGTTCTCTAACCGCTCTACAATTTGTTCTTTGACACCCAACTTCTATCTTTCTTAATTTGGCTGCAATATCGCTATAAAAAATTTCTGGTGAAAATTCAAGCAAAATCTTCAAAATCACAATTTTTACCCCACTGTACATGTAATAGCCACTTAAATTACACCTTAACGTTGAAAGATTACATTTCTTCTTGAAATAAGGCATATTTGAAATATAAACAATTCTTTTTTTTTTTCAAACTGTATATAATCGAGCTCAAAATTGTATATAATCGAATCACATATAATCGATTCTGCATATAATCAAGTCTGTATATAATCGAGTCCGACCTGTAATATTGATTAGGTTTTTTTTTTGGATTTGCATTTTTTTTTATAAATAAATGTGATCTACGTTTATTTGATACCCATATTGATGGGGTTCTGAGAAAATATGTAATCCGCCATTTTGAATTTGCATTTTCACAAATAATCGAGTCATAAAAAACGATTTTTCTCTCGGTAAACGTGATACAATTATGATTCGCACTTATTTATTAAACGGTTTTATCTAGGTTGACACGTTTGTATGTTTCTCTGTAACTTTGTCTGTAGAGCTGTACCACATTAATAGAAATTTCATCCCCTTCCTGTCGACCGATTGATCTGAAATTTGGAACACATCTTTATCTCTGGTGTCATTATAAAACTGCGTATTCCATTATCTTGAAAATCCAAGATGGCGGCCGCTACAAAATGGCTGATTATGTACATATTTTCTCGAAATCCCATCAATGTGGGTATGGAGTGGAAGGGCTTGACCAGTAGAACACAATTATTTATGGAAAATGTAAATCAAAGATGGTGACCGCTACAAAATGGCAGATTACATATTTTCTCAGAACCGCTTCTATGTGGGTGTCAAATGAAAGAGCTTGACTAGTAAAACACAGTTATCTATGAAAAATGTAAATCCAAGATGGCAGCTGCTACAAAATGGCGGATTACACATTTTCTCAGAACCCCATCAATATGTATATCGAATGAAAGGACATGACCAGTAGAACACAATTATTTATGGAAAATGTAAATCAAAGATGGCGATCGCTACAAAATGGCGGATCAAACATTTTCTCAAAACCCCATCAATATGTTCGGTGCTGTTCGAAATAAAAGCAGCGTATGTTGGATTTTATGTGCCGCGTTATTTACTTATGTAGACGTAATCTTTAGCTGACCCCAAGCGAGCACGCGTGAGTAGTCTTGAATGAGAAGTGTAACACACGACCATGTTGTTTCGTAAATCATTTGTTTACAGAATTTAGTTGTGTTTTTCCGAAGCAGACTTTATCAGCTTGTTCCAAGAAATAGCAGCGCTTGCAAAATATTAGTTGAATCCGTCAATGTTTTGAAGACTCAATATTTATTGAAGTACATCTAGTGCGGTATGAGATGTAAAGAATAGATAACTTCTTCTTCTTATATGGCACTAACGTTCCTAGAGGAATTCATGTTAGGTTTGTTAGGTTTGACGCTAACCACTCGGCCACGGGAGCACGAATAGATAACTTATATTTGATTAAAAGTCTGCTGAATATATTTCAGCAGGATGGGCCGCTTCAAGAACTGTACATTTGAGAAGCGAGATCTTATCAAACGGTTGATTGTGGTTGGAAAAACATTCCGCGAAGTGCAAGAAATAGTACATTACTCTGCTAAAAAGGTATATAAAGTATTGTGATGGAAATGCAAAGGTGAAACTCGCAGTCTAAAGCAAGCAACGTCTTCACAAACCGATCGTCAGATGGTTTAAATGGTAAAAAAGTATCCGCATATGATTGCAAGAGAACTGCAAGAAGAATTGAAACTTTCGATTGGTACGTTGACCTTACGAAAGCGATTAATTGAAGACAAATTGCAGAAAAGTACCACTACTTACGTCACGACATATTCGTAACCATCTAGGCTTTGCTAAGTTCCACGTGAATTGAGCTGTCGAAAAATGGTGTAACATTCTGTGAACCGATGAGGGTAAAGTTGTTGTATTTGGCTCAGGTGGCAAGCGTCTGTTTGTACAACGTCTCCAAGGTACAGAATTTTCACCCCAGTACATCGTAAAGACAGTCAAACATGGCGGCGCTAACATCATGGCATTTGGATATTTTTCACACAACGGTGTTGGGCCTATACATCGTATACCAGGGATCATGGATGTAGTTTATTATGTGGAAAATCGATGAAAAATGTCATGCTACCATACCCCGAGGAAGAAATGCCCATGAAATGGGTGCTTCAACAACACAATGATCCAAAACACACCAGCAGAAGAACCAAAGCATAGTTCCAGGATAATAACATCGAAGAAATGAATTGGCCGGCTCAATCCAGTGGCCCAAATCCCATTGAAAATTTTTGAGGCGATTTTAAAAAAACTATTCGCAAAGCAATGCCATTAAATACGGAGGAATTATGGATTGTAGTTCAACAAACGTGGGCAGAAATAGCTACCAAGAGGTGCCAGAGGTTAGTGGATTCTATGCCACGCAGATGTGCAGCAGTGATTGAGAATAAGGAATACACTACAAAGTACTAATATTACTGATAAGTTTCACACATAAAATGTCTTGAATTACTTGCAATTTTTTGTTTTTGTTATTTTTTGCTGCTATTATTCCGAACATGGTAAAAATCTACTTTGCTGTATTCTAAGCCAACTATAGTTATTTTGACCAGGCTGTAATATGTATTTGATGTACTAGTCGAATGCATCACAAATGAATAAGAAAGAGAAATAATAAAGAGCAAAAGAATACATACGGATTTTATTCTTTTTAATTCCGAACAACTGCTATTATTTCGAACAGCACTGTATATCAAATGAAAGGGATTGACTAGTAGAATACAGTTATTCATGGCAAACGCAAATCCAAAATGGCCTTCACCACAAAATGGCGCCATATATTTTTTTTTCAAAACCTCATCAATTTGTGTATCAAAAGAAAGTTCTCGACTAGTAGAACACAGTAGATCATGAAAAATCCAATTCCAAGATGGCCGCAGTCGCCAAACAACTAATTACATTTTAAATTGTTTCATTCAGCTTGACCTGTTTCTATTTATGTGTGAATGTTTGTAGGGTTGTCCCACATTAAGAGAAAATTGACCCCGTTCCTGTGGACTGATTGATCTGAAATTTGGAAGACACCTTTAATTCTACTATCATTATAAAACTGCGTGTTCCATGATCTTGAAAAATACAATTTGGCCGTCGTAAAAAAATGGCTGAATGAATTGACTTGGAGAACACGGAACAACATAAATTCAAAACGGTCCCCGCCACCAATTGGTCGACTATGTATTTTTTGCAGTCCCTTTAATATCGGTATCAAATGAAATTATTTGACTAATAGAATACACTACATCATGAAAATATTCCGAAGAAAAATAGGTAAGAAATAAACGTTGGATTTCCATTATCCACAGTTAGTTGCTTCATCATATACCCCACGATTTTATTTTAGTCTCATCCTTACCCTAGATCAGGGGTTCTCAAACTGTTCTGGGCAATAGACCCCTTTCCCTGAATGAAGTGATACCATAGACCCCTATAGCCATTATTTTCATTATTTTCTCATTAAAATTCAACAAAATAAATATATACATGAACTTCAGTTAATTACAAGTGTAATTAATCATTTTTAATACAAATTACTTACAAATAAAGTACGTAACTAATTTTTGAAACTAACCCTAAATCGCAAAATAAATATATACATGAACTTCAGTTAATTACAAGTGTAATCAATAATTTTTAATACAAATTACTTACAAATAAAGTACGTAACTAGTTTTTGAAACTAACTCTAAAATCGCAAATTATGTCCCCGAAAGACCGAATCCTACGTCAAAAACTATGGGTGGGTTATACATAAAATACAATCACAAGGTTGACGTACGACTAACGTTGGCTTAGTAGTCATTTGAGTATATTTGAGTGTAATTATTGACTAAACCAGTGATTGAATGAAACAATTTCCGGATTCAAACGCGAACAAATCCCAATTCAGGTCAATTCATGCATTGTGATAGATTACTTTCTTCGTTGCAAGTCGTATGGCATGTCGCCTTGTTCATTTCATTTTTTCTCGTGGACTTCCAAAATATGTGAACGCCAGAATGGTAAAATGATCAATGTATTTTACATTTCCCTCTGAATTTATTGCATCTCCCAAGTGTACGTACTTCTCGAACCGCATACTTGCTTGATTTATTTAGCTTCAGGCACTCAGTTTTAATTTTGACATGTGAGTTGAACGCATATTGTACGATCGACGTTATCGACGTTATCGCAGCAAATTGTTATCAACATTTTGCCAAACGGTATACGTAGAAGTTCAGTAAGCTGAAGACATCAAGGGATATCTTCGAATAACCGAGCCAAAGCATTGTGTTCATACCGCTTTTGAAGTCCGAACATATTCCGGAGTGTAAAGATGCATGTGGGTACAAAAGTACCCGCATCTTGCATCTATTTCGCAATGCAGTTTTCCCCAGGCTCATTGCTTTTGAAATCTATGTTGGGGAAACACGTTCCGATCTGCAGAAATGTATGCGAGTACAAAAGTACCCGCACATTGCAACAAATTGATGTGGTGAATGAACCTGGTGACTTTCTACCAATCTATCTAAATCCGGTTCAATATTGGTGTGTTGAAGCATTAAATCTCCGCGTTCGAACGGTTTCTTTGTTCATCTTTAATATATCGAACATACCCTAACAACAGAGCTCCGATGCCAGGTAATGCAGACTCACCCAACTGGAGAGAGGATCTGTTGGTCTGTAATAACACCCCGTCATTTCATCTCTGAGCAATGTCATTGCTCAAAGTCATTTTTAGTAGAAAGTACAAGGTATGTTCAAAAAGTATCGCGACTTTCGAATTTACGCGGGTTACGTATATTCGATTCTAGATTTTTTGTGGTATTATGCTGGTACTCATGTCTCTCACTTATGCTGACAAGTACGGCTATTTTGAATATTCAGTTAATTTTTGACAACTGCTTTTCTTACATGTGTTTTGTCTTTGATTTTTGTCTATTGCAAAAAATGAATCAAAGAATCTGTATCAAATTTTGTCTGAAAACCAAATTAAATGCGAGAATACATTCCAAATGTTGATCGTGAGATCTGGTGAACCTTGGAGTGAAACAACGTCTATCGGAGTTCGAAACAATGTTCTCGGAGGGTCCAAAAGATGTAAACGACGCAAAGCATGCCGGAAGCCCGAACGTAACCCGCGTAAATTCGAAAGTCGCGATACTTTTTGAACCAACCTCGTACGTACCAAAAGGTTAGAAGTACCAAATATTTTGTAGCTTATTTTACTACGCATTTTTGTGAGTGTAAGTACTAGATGTTTTAGATATTCATACGAGTCTACTCATTGATAAACTTGGATATAGCCACTATTGTATAGAAAATTTGCATAAGCCACCAATCAGCATAAAAAACGAAAACAAGAAAAACGTCATTTATAATTTTCGGTGACAAGTGGTCGGTGTCAGAGGGGACCAAGTCGCAAAATTAAAAATTTCGAGTTATTGATTGCATTAGGTTAAGCATGCTGTAAGCTACATACCACATTTATCAGATTTAAAAATCAAGCGTACAGCAAGAATAACGGATCGAAATTATTTTGAATGATAAATGAAAATTCCTTACATCACTAAACTTTAAGCTCGTTTTTCTCGACATCATGAAAATGTCACATGGACCAGTCTTACTTAACACTGACCAAGTATCCTGAAGTAATAAAAGAAAACGCTACGCGCGTAAGTAACAAAATATCTCCTAAATTATTTTTCAATCACTTCATTTAAGTTCATATTATCCAGCTGTATAATCACGTTGTAATCTCTTGAATTAAATTAGTCGATGAGTGTATTATCATTCAAGCTCCAACGAATTTCAGAACGCAAATAAACTTGCGACCTGAATGCAAGCTTGCTATGTTTGTTTGGACTTAAATTTGACCATGACTTCATTCGTTCTACTAAAATATTAGTCATTATTTTAACAACTTGCTTCACGTAATACAACTTATACAGTATCATGAAAGTTTCAAATAAGAACTAGTGTTAATTAATAGGGGTCGATTTTTAGACCTCATCGGTCCCCAAAATCAAATTTCGTTTGTGTCGACCCCTTGGAAACCAATATCGACCCCAAGGACCCTAGAGAAATGGAGGAACGGATATGATAACTACTAACTGCTACTTGTCTAATTATATTCTAGCTTTCAGTACATCAAGCCCTTTAACTTAAACAGTTTTTTTTTACTTATTTTATTTTCTAGTTTATAATAAATTATCTGTATCATTAGTTTACTTCTCTACATTAAAACCATTCAAAACATATTTTTTTTTAATTTTTATTTCTTATCTAACTTTCTTTGGAATATTTTGATGATGTACTGTATTTTATTAGTCTAATCATTTCATTTGATACCAATATTGAGGGGATTGCAAAAAATACATAGTCGACCATTTTGTGGCGGCGACCTTTTTGAATTTATGTTGTTCATAATGTAGTGTATTCTCTAGGTCGAGCCATTCAGTCAATTTTAGCGGCGGCCAAATTGAATTTGTCAAGGTCATGGAATGCGCAGTTTTATAATGGCAGTAGAATTAAAGGTATGTTTCAAATTTCAGATCAATCAGTGATTAGAAACGGGGTTCAATTTCAATGAGTGTGGGACAATCCTACAAACACTCAAACATACATACAAACAGGGAAAGCTGAATGAAACCATTAAACAGTAATTGTATATTTGGGAATTGCGGCCATCTCGGACTTTGATTTTTCATGGTCTACTGTGTTCTACCAGTCAAGCACTTTCATTTGATACTCATATTGATGGGATTGTGAAAAAATATATATGGCGCCATCTTGTCTTGGTGGCCATTTTGGATTTGCATTTTTCATAAATAACTGTCAAGCCCTTTCATTTGATACCTATATTGGCTATTCAATATGGAATTGTTATATGAATTATTAAAAATTTCCGAAAATCAAAAATAAAATACTCCGGATAATCGAGTCCGACCTGTACTGTGTTAATCTGTAATTTTTTTAAAAACAGGAAAAAAACGATTTTTTTCTTTATTTTCAATATTGTTATCCATTACACCAACAAGATAGAAACATTCGAGAATTACATCTCAAAATTACAATTTTTAAGCTTTAAAATGACGTATATGAGATCTTCATGCATTGAATTTTCACGAAGTTGCAGCATTTTTAAAATCACTTCAAAATTTCGACGCTCTGTTCCTTGTAGATTTTTTGTCGAGTGTAGAATTAACGACAGAGTATTGCATACTAGGAATAAGGCACAGTTTTATTGGAAAATAATTATTGAAGTATTATTTTAATTACACGTTTTACATGTAACATCGACTATTATCATAATTTTTACACTTATTGCGAAACTCTAGGAACCCTATCACCATAATTGGTACAGAGCAGTGACATTTTCAAACAAGTTTTTTTTTATACAATTTAGTCGATTAAGCACCGAAATACCAGTGAGTACCTTCAAAAACAGAGTTCAAACTGCTAGAAAAAGTATACTTTTGTGTACTTGTGAGCTAAAATAGAGTATTTATTCGCAAATTTATGTACGTTGGTGACATATTTCCTCCATAATTGATACACCTACCCTATAAAAAGTGTTCCAATGACTGGATTGTTCATTGGCGAAGGTTTCAGAAGAGGCCTTTTTTGATAAATTTAGATGATAAATGAAATATTTTCTTCAAAAACACAAATACCTGGTATATTTTTGACAGAATGTTTAGAAGGTTTTTTATGTAATATTCTGCCATAACCACGTTTTGTGCGCTTTATTGACCGCCAAGTTCATGATAACTCGGCAATGGTCGGTTTTTAGCTTCTCTGGAAGTTAATGTGTCACATGAACACAAATTTTGACGTCACCCTCACAATTAGAAGTAGAACGGCGTCAAATCGTATGAACTCGACAGTTCGTAGGATTATCTCAGAAGGATGACCATTTTCAGCAATAGGGTGCAATAAATGTTTTTACGGTGGCTAGATACTCCTCCCCCCTCTTTTAGGGGGAGCTGCCATACAAATGAAACACAAATTTCTGCATAACTCAGGAATTAATCAAGCAAATGAAACCAAATTTGGCATGTGAAGGTTTTAGGGTGCATTAAATGTTTTTACGGAGGTTAGACACTCCTCCCCCTCTCTTAGGTAGGGCTGCCATACAAGTGAACAAAGATTTTCTACATTACTCGGGAATTAATCAAGCAAATGAAACGAAATTTGGCATATGGAGGTTTTAGGGTGCAATAAATGATTCTATGGTGTTTAGACTCTCCACTCCCCTCTCTAAAAAGGGGCTCCCATACAAATGAAACACAAATTTCAGCATAACTCGAGAATTAATGAAGCAAATGAAACCAAATTCAGCATGTGGAGGTTTCAGGGTGCAATAAATGTTTCTATGGTGGTTAGACTCTCCACCCCCTCTCTAAGGGGCGGCTGCCCTACAAATGAAAGACAATTTTCTGCATAATTCGAAAACTATTCAAGCAAATGGAGTCAAATTTATCATGCGAATGTTTTAGGGGACACGAAACGTTTCCATGGTGGATAGACACTCGTCCCCTCTCTCTGAGGGGGGGGGGACTGCCATACAAATGAAGCATACATTTCTGCATAATTCAAGAACTAATCAAGCCAATTGAACCAAATTTGGCATATGGAGGTTTAAGGGGACAAGAAACATTTCTGAAGTGGTTTAACAATCCTCCCACCTTTCTGAGGGGAAAAAATTGTCCGATTTAGGGCTGTCTTCTTTATTCTATCATATTTTCTGTATAAAACATTTATTGCATGTAACGGAAAAACATGTTATTTGCCAGTGGTTGAAAAATCTTGAACGAGAATTGTGTCTGAAAATAATCTAATTTTATAATGATGAGTTTTGTTAGAAATACTAGGAATTTTATGGTAAAAGGTAAATTCAACGGGGTCGATTAGAAGATCAATCAATGAACAGTTCTTGCTCATAGTAAGAAAACGTGAATGTTTGAAGGTATTGATAACAAAAAACAAATTTTGAGCGGGACGAAGTTTGCCGGGTAAAATTAAATTAATTCTATGATTAATAAGATGGGAAACTGATTACACGCGAATAACATAGGTTAGTAGGTTTGTAGGTATTTTCTTCGGGATAGAAGGAGATTGAAACAATAGTCATTTGATGTTGATTTACACCAAAGTGAAACTCGTCAATTTTTTTTTTTTTTTTTTTTAGGGGGTCTCCATGGCCACAATGGTTTCGCGTTCGCTTAGTAAGCGATCGATCGTGAGTTCAAAACTCAGGGCCCTCATTGACCATCTTTGTGTTGTTACAGAATAAGCGATGGAGATCGATCCACGATCGAAATAAGATCGATTCATCCATACAACTGCTCTGCTCTGCAAGACACATCGGGCAACTGTTCTATAAATAACTCAACAATGATCAATCAACTGTCTCCGCTGTCCGGTGGTCTAACTGGATAATGGAAGAACAGAAAGAATACTCTTACGCCTAAATGGCTACTGTGTGAATGTACCATATGTAATGGTATAGAAGGAGGAATACTGGCGAATGGCAACTGTGTGTAATTTGCTAATTATAGATATGATAACCATGTGACATGTACACGATTAAAATTCGGCTCTGTTACAGCAAAAATGCTAATGAGCCTCAAATAAATAAATGGGAAAAAAACGAAATTTTTCAACCAATCAATACTCAGAGCATCAAGAATGAACCCACTAAACAAGTTCCCAACGCTACTACGTAAGGGCTGACGAATATACGAATATTTGCTCAGCACACGACTCCATATGCGTGTGCTCAGCATAAATTCAGAGACCAGAAGCCCTCGTAGAATGCGTAGGTATATGCGGAAGGAGAGTCGGTTTCCACCACCGAAATGCCACTCTATTTGCTTAGCCCAAGAAGTACCATTCCCGAGAGGTGGAGCGGCCTGCCGGTGAACCCGTGGCCGAAGTGGATCATCCCCGTCGTTGGGCTTCTTCAAAGAGCGCAGTGGATTGTAAAGAATGCGTTGAATGAAATTGTACGTTTTATAAACTTTCGGCGCTCACTCCATTGCCTGCCGTTTGGCTCTGGCTGTGGGTCCTCAGCATCGGGACACGCATGGGATAGCTTTGCTGCTGCTGCTGTTGCGACTGTTAGCCGGGGGTTGAGGTAGTAAACAAGCATTCCAGCACTGTGTTTCACCCCCAGACCGGAGCCTTTTCACCCGGCGGACGGCACTATTGTTGTAGTAGGATTTGGGCTGCAGTCAACTGCAGCGCCAGTAGTCACACTGGATGAACCTCTTTTCTATTTGATGAACCGGTACGAAAACCATTGTACTCCCAGAACGGGTCTTCTGCTCTTGCATCGGCCAACAGGATGCCCGAAAAGAGGGCACAAGATTAGACAGATATTTTCTACTCGCATTGGCAGCGTCGGAAAGTTTTTCCCCTTTCCGGCGTTGAATTCAGGGTGTTTCGATGGGTCGCTGGTGGACTGAGGAGACGGGAATTGTGTGCCAATGGTGTTCAAAGCGCTCGAGCTGCGGGTCGGAAATTTTACGGAGCATTTGAATATTTGTACATACTCACCAATTCCCGGCAAACAGTAGCGAGTAGCGGAATTAGGAAGAGTCCCCCGCTATGCACGGTTTCCTCGCAGATGCGCTCCTCACGGTTCGTTTGGGAGGCAAGATTTTCAAAGAACGTTACCACCACTGGACCGCAGCTTCGAAAATTCGCCCAGGCAGTATCCTGGCGGCCTGATCCTTCTATCACATGTGATACGTGTGCGATGATGAATTGCTGATAGAACAGAACTTGTCGGACGGTTGGAAGGGTGCGAAACGGCAGATTCGTTCGTTCGCTCATATCACTCGCCTTACTTTCCGAGGCGAATCTTCAGCGGGAAAGGAATTAGCCACATTCTACGTTTTGGGCCACAGCCAGAAAAACAAATCTTACCCTCTTTGGGGGTTCTCGGATCAAGGGCGGCAAGAATGAAAGCAAAGATGAATATTTTGCCCATCGGTGTTTCGCCCGTGTGTGCGATGAGAAAATTTCAGATTTAATTACATCAATTTGTAAGTTTGGTTTGTGTTTCCGCTGGCGAGAACTGCGGATGATTTGGAGGTGAAATATTGTGTGGAAAAGTTTGCCCCGCAAAGCGGTTGAGCTTGGGAGTGCAATGTATATTTTCCACTATATGATACATCGATGTTTCTTGGATGCAAACAAAGAACGGTATTCTAGATGTTTTAAAAGGAAACCAGGATCTAACAAATTTGTGTAAGCTGAACTAGTTTCACTCCCGAACATTATGATTATCACACACAACAACTGCAAAATGTACATTCTGAAACAACATTCCTACTATACCACATTATCGATTGATTGATTCTCGACTCAATTATTTTGATCTCATTACCCTGATCATACACGCATTGCTGATCGATTTTGAATATTTTTCACTAGCTTGAATTTATCCATTATCCTCGTACAATTACAGTACATATTTCACAAATCTTATATTCCCAAGGCAACTCTGCACAATTTGGCTCTCGCAAAGTCATCATTGTTCACCACGGCAAGAACAGTGGTAACTTGTGCACTCTAAGAAGAATGAATTGCAGCTATTTCATTAAGCCTACCCAAACCATCGCCGATGTTTGTTTTACGTCTGGTTTTTAGTATAAATATTTTAGAATATATTTTTACAAAAAGTCTATAGCTCACCGTGGTATTTGATGCCTTTCTTATAACAGTTCCTAATTTTCGTTATTGGTCCTTTTCCTGATCACATGTTGCAGGTTTATTCGGAAAGTCGAGAAAACACAGTGACTAGGATGAAATTATCTTGAAATTTTCCGGATTTCCCATCAATGCCTCTGGAAGCACAAAATTTGTCGCGGTTCTTGCACACTCAATTTTATCTGCTTACTGATGTTCTCGAAGCACTGTACAATGGGATGGTATTCTTCACCTGAAAACAACTACAATTTTTTTATTCGGAATGATCGGAAAAAATGATTCACAGAATTTATACAATTTTTCGATAATGAATAAATATGCGAGATTTAAGCGAAATCTAAGCAATTTTTCTCCGTTAAATCTTTTACTTCATATGCATATTCGATAATTAATTCTTCTACATATACAGCCATTCCATGCCAAACCGATATAGTGGTTATCGGATTTCCGTGAAAAGTGGCAGTTGGCAGTGGCATTTTTTTTAAATATAGGAGGTTGTGTCCAAGACACGATCACTTCGTTGACGTAGAATTACCCTGTTATTTTGTTCAAGTCGCTTGTTAATAACTGCGGATATCATTTTACACACACACACGATTATCTTAGCTGTCATCCTTGGTGGAGACAGTTTCGCTCCTGTCATGCGAAACCAAATGACACACAAAATTCCTGAACAATAATTTTCTTGGTAAACCGATGATAGCCTAGTTTCATGATTCTCCACACAATTGTGTAGTTCGGAACCTTAATGGAATGGCGTCAGTTTGATGTAATGATTGCAATGCCAGAGACATCAGACAAATATTTACAAATATTACAAATATTCCACTTCGTTCTTCTTCTTGTGTGTTCTTTGTTCAATGTGACTTTAAATAATTTCCCTTTGTTAATGGCCAATAAGTTGCTCGTTATTAACGACATGTGTAGGGATGCTCACAAATGAGCAGAACAAATGTATGGAAAGATGGAAATGCTTCTAGTTTTCATCAATTTAAACTGTTTACACATCAGGGGATTGTGATATACAGCATAAAAAAAAATCTTAGAGAATTTTCGATTCGTTTAGTATGTAAATCGTCTAAATCCGATCACGTCAAAAATATTTATTAACGTTAACTTTGTTTCACAAAAACGTGACCTTTTTTTTTTTGGCCCCCTAATGAAAGACGTAGTTCTACGTCAAAGAGTATTTTTGTACAAAAAAGGAATAATATTAATATTACACCCCATTATAAAATGAAGTTGGAAAGTGTTTTCGAAAAGTAAAAAGGAGAGCATAATCGTGAATCTATCTGAGCCTGTGTCTGGGCCTTGTATGTGGCAAAGTATGCGAAAAGCTTTAATGAGTGCTTATTTGCAATGTGTCTCTTATTTTGTTCGCTCATACTGATCTTATATCACTATAACCAGGGTTGCCTTATATACAGAATATTCTGTTTTTTTACATATTTTTCGCCTGGCCGAGCAAGGGAGTAAAAAGTGCCCCAAAACCAAATCACCAGCTGTATGGAAAATATTGTATAGGGTCCTAACTAAAACATTTTGGCAGTATTACCATTTATTTGAGTTCGTATATGGTACACCATAGAATCTATGGTGAAAAATGCACCTTTTCGTTTTTTGATGATGTACTTTCAGTATTTTTTTCATATTTTTATTTTTTCTCACCATAGATCCTATGGTGTATGATATAAGGACTCAAATATATGGTACTAGTGTCAAAATGTTTTATTTAATACCCTATACAATATTTTCCATACAGATGGTGATTTGGTTATTCTTTTTGGATTGCGCGAAAAAAAATTGTTTTTTTGTCCTCTGGACATTTTTAATTTATTTTGAATTTAGAGACCCATTACTGCTCTAATATTTTTTAAATTTTAGAGTTTTCAAAAAAAAACTCAAATTTTAGCGTCTGCAACACCATTAAATGAAGTTCGAACGAGCTAATAATTTGCATAAGGTATATTATCGTGCAAATCAACATTTTGCAGCAAGTTCCGAATGAAAAATCGAGAATTTTCTTTGGCACCCGAAAAAAAACTATGCCCAGAGTGTCGATTTTTGACAAAAAAAAATTTTCGGGATGACACTAGATCACGATGTTTCATGCAATTTTAATACATTCGGCATCAATTTTTTTTTCGAAAATCGATTTCCTTTACTCCCCCCTTGGGTAATTTTTCGATTTTCAAAAAACTCAAACTCTGACCGCTTTGCGTCACTCCCCTAAGTCCGATTGAGCTGATGTGCATAGGGCGTTTTTTCGAGGTGGTGAACATTTTGTATAGGGTAACTTTTTAAAATTTTATGGTCGTGTTTTCCATACATTCATTGGCACCCTAGTGCGTATTTTATTTTGCCCAGTACTGTATGTCATTGCAATGTAGGTAGAGTGCGTGCGATTTGGCACAAGGGCCGTGCCGTGCCAAACAAAAATGGCACAGAAATGGCGTGCCATGGCACGGGACATGGCACAGTGGACATCCGTACTTTAAGTATGAGGTCACCTCAAGGGATATATTAGGCTGTCAAAAAAGTCCTGCGGTATTTTTTTTGAATTTTCATTTGTTCATAAAATTAGTTACAATCATCTGTTTTAAGTCAAATATGCGCCGTTTTGTTCGACTTGTTCCCAACGAGATGCCAACTTCATAATACCCCTGTTATAGAAGCTCGCTTCCTTATTGGCAAAAAAACTCGAATAGCCAATTTTCACAGGCCTCTTTTGTGGCTAACTTCTGACTAGCTAGCTCGTTCGCCATGGATAAAAACAGGTGGTAGTCACTTGGTGCAAGGTCCGAACTATACGGCGGATGCAAAAGAACCTCCCATGCGAGCTCCCGGAGCTTCTGGCGCGTCACCAAAGAAGTGTGTGGCCTGGCGTTGTCCTGATGGAAGATAATGCGGCCTCTGTTTATCAGAGATGGCCTCTTCTTCATGAGTGCTACCTTCAAGCGGTCCAGTTGTTGGCTGTACAGGTCCGAATTGAGCGTTTGACCATAGGGAAGCAGCTCATAATAGATTATTCCTTGACAATCCCACCAAACACACAGCAGAACCTTCCTGGCCTTAAATGAGGGCTTGGCCACCGTCTGAGCCGCTTCAGCGGACTTCCACCACGACCGTTTGCGCTTCACGTCGTCGTAAGTGACCCACTTTTCATCGCCAGTCACCATCCGCTTCAGAAACGGGTCGATTTTGTTGCCATTCAGCAGCGATTCACATGTTTTTTTCGTCAACGTGTGTGGTACCCATACATCGAGCTTCTTTGTGAATCCAAGCTTCTTCAAATGGTTAATAACGGTTTGATGACTTATCCCCAGCTCTTGGCCGATGCTACGGCTGCTACTATGCCGGTCTTTCTCGGCTAATTCAGCGATTTTGTCGCAATTTTCGACGACAGGCCTTCCGGAGCGTGGCGCATCTTCGACGACCTCTACACCAGACCGAAAACGTTGAAACCATCGTTGTGCGGTGGAAATGGAAACTGTATCGGGTCCATAAACTGCACAAATTTTATTGGCAGCTTGAGATGCATTTTTGCCTTTGTCATAGTAGTACTGTAAAATATGTTGGATTTTCTCTTTATTTTACTCCATATTTGCGACACTATAACTCACGAACGACATAACCAAACAAAACACTGTCAAGGACTATATTATAGCGCGCAAAAATACCTTTCCAACAAGCTATAGTATGACTCGATGCAATGAATACAACTAGAACTACGCGCTTACAACGACACCTCGCGGAAATACCGCAGGACTTTTTTGACAGCCTAATATTATAGCGAAATTTTCGAAAGATAGGAGTTGGGTGTCTAAGAACGCATTGTAGAGCGGTTAATAAACGTTAATTCGATTGATATAAGTAATCATGTTTATTTTGCCTTGTGGCGTTTGTGGCCGTTGTTTATTCGTGCGAGGTGTATCTTTCACAACGAAACTTGTTGCCACAATGGGTGAAAGAATGTCCATTTTTTTGGAATTGGTCCAATGGTAACCCCGCGGTATAAACAGGCGCACCGGAAAAAAACCATTTTCTACTTTCACGTAGTTAGGGAAAAGTCACTCGAAAAGAGTGTGAGGGCTTATAAATTGTTTTATTGTCTTCCAAGGAGGCTGAATGCAGTTGTCTAACATCCAGAATCTTCACAAGCTCTCCAATTAATGAGTTTTTAAAACAACTCGTGTATCTTGTCGCCAGATCGAATTTAGAAAACTCCCTTCGCGCCCGAGGAAGACTCCCCAGTGTGTTGGAGAGAGATGTGTTGGCTCAGTTAGACATTTATTACATGTCCCAAATACAGGGAAACTCCGATATAAAATACCCTCGTTATAACGTGCCTTCGATTTAACGTCACTGGATATAACGTACGTTTTACCTCGGTATAACGTACACATTTTCAAAGTGTAAAGGGATAATTTTTAAAATATTTTTTTTTTGAAAGAGCAATACATTATCTGTATTTTGATACAAAAACATGTTTCGTACCTTTAACCAATCCCGAAATACAACTGGTTTTTTTGATTCCGGATTCTAAATGAATCAACAGTACGAAGGAAAACATCATGAGAAAGGCTAGCTTCGTCTTTCAGTTGAATGTATTTATCAACTTTACCCAAAACAGCAACACAATAAAGTAATACAAGCTACGTTTCTGAGTTCTTTATTATGCTTCGGTATAACGCACAATTCGATACAACGTACAATTTTGAAGGTGAAATGTACATTATATCACAGTTACCCTGTATACGTTTTCCTTAAAGCTATCGATCTTCGTGTGTAATTGTCCATTTAGTATTTGCATTTTTTCATAAATAACTGTGTTCTACTAGTCAAGCCCTTTCATTTGATACCCATATTGATGGGATTTTGAGAAAATATGCAGTCCGCCATTTTTTGGGTTCTCAAGATAATGGAATACGCAGTTTTATAATGATAGCAGAGATAAACATGTGTTGACAAGAAAGGAGGTAAAATTTCTATTACTAAGTTCATCGCCCAGCGCGATTCGGATGTTTTTCTTGCGGGGCCCAAACGCTAGACAGTAATCAGAGAAATAAACGGGAAACAATAATTAGTTTTACTTTTGAAAAACCAGCTCTGAATCGATCCCCTGCAGACAAACATACAGACAGGGCAAGCAACAGAACCGTTTAGTAGAAAAGGGGATTTGAACCTGTGTACTTCAACATACCGTTCTTACTAAGTGTACCAAATGTGCAATTTGTGCCATTTGTACCAAACATGCCAGCTGTGCCAAGCGTGCCAAGTGTACCATGGCACAGCTCTGTGCCGTACCAAACGGTATAGAATTTTGTTGTGCCATGGTACGTGCCGTGCCAATGGCACACGCATATTAAATGTAGGAGACACTTTGCAAATAGGTACGCATCAAAGGTAAAAAAGTTGTTTGCGTTCACCGTTTTATGTATACTTATAAGATCCAATGTATACTATTATGTGGTGTAATATCCTCGTGCATTGGTATAACAGCACCAGTGGTTATCTCGATAGCGTGGTTGTGTGGAACAGCCTCACAACCCAGCCGGCTTTGGTTCAATCCCTGCCTGGCATCGTTAGGGATTTATTTTTGGGTACGATTTCAAGCTGACATCCAGTCTGAGACAATGAGCTTCTGCTGCACACATTCAAACATTTTAACTCTCTGAATTTTATTTCCGACGGAACGCTGTCGACTCAAATCATGAAAATAATACTGTATCCATTGAAATGCTCCTTTTTCGACACAAAACTCTATGTGCTTAACACTAAAACAAAATTTCAGGGTGAAGAAGAAGAATAACATGCAATGAATTTGAAGTTTGCCTATATAACTTTTTCTCTATAGATGTGCTGCCATCTTCTAATACCTTCTGCTGGAGAGCTGCGAAGTCCGAATATTGGATTCTGTAAGTAAGTTATTCTTCTTCGGTTCCCGAAACATTGAATACGGAATAGTAAATACGTATTCTCATGATTGCCTCTATCCAAAAAATAAGGTCAAGCTGACCACCCAAACCGAAGAAGGTATATCTGAATCGTCCTTCCGAAAATCAATCTTCAACAGATCGTAAAACTGCCTCCCGTAAAGCTACCGTCCATCGCAACATTTTTAATCTCGAAGTGGACGCGCGCGCGATTCTCTGAAATCAGCCACTATCGGAAATGATGGTTACGGGTTTAATTAAAAAGACACCGTAAAATCTTATCAGTTGTGGAAAAACTTGATCCCACCATCGCCGCATTGGAAAATATATAAAATTGAGACGAATGAGGGAAAAAAAACTGGTGGCTTATCCAATTAACACGACCAGAATTTGTAAACTTGATGGGTGGTACCTCACTAACCCAAGCAGATGGCGAAGCTGCTCCCGGGAGAAAGGTTCTGCTCAAGATGGATAAGAGCAACTATCCTTTGGAAGTCGTAAAACTATTATTGCTTTCTTTTCCTGGTTCCACGCAAACAGTGCGACAAGTACGAAGGCATCCATAGTACGAAGTTCCTCAAGGTTCGATGACATGGTGTGAACAGATCTGCTAGCACTGCTGTCATCGAGGCCTACCCACAACAGGGCGCTTCTGCGGTAGCGCTCCCGATTCCGATAATTTAATTTAGAATTTTAGTGCACACAACAATGAATGTCAACAGTTTATCCCGGTTCCTGGGAGGACCAAAACTGTGGCCCGCTTTCCCCCGCTCTGCGGGTTCAAATCAAACGACCACTTTTATCTTGAAATTACACAGAACAGTATAAAAATTTTACGACTTTTCTCCTCGTTTTCCAAAGTTGACATCCCGGCTCCGGTCACCGGTGAAATCTTGCGAACGAGAGCATCCAAATAAAAGATGGAAACAAACAACACTCATTATCTGCGCCCAGATTGTCTTAACCGGGCGAAGATGTTTGAGGGTTTCAAAGAAATCCTTCGCCCGCCCGAAAGTGGGTTCCCTTGCCGCAAAATACACGGAGTCCCATTTATTTATGATTATCATATTCCGGGTCTCGTTCGCTCCTCGACCGTTCGGCTGCCATCAATCTTTCTCATTTGGTGAAATAAAAATATAGCAATAAAAACTATATGATCAGTTTTTCCCCATCTTCGCCTTGCGTACCAACGACCAACGAAGCCAAAGAAGGTCCTGAATATTTTACGACTTTTCACGAAATTGAAACTATGAAAGTTAACAACATTAGACGAAAAGACACAATGTTTCTGCGTAGGATTCTAGGGATCCTTGCCGAATGAAATGGGCGAGAGTTTGGAAAAGAAATGGATGTTCATTAACTCGACAGTAGCCGAAGCGGGATCCGAGGTTTGGCATGATTTACGTTTATTACTGTCGTCGGCAGCCGGCGGATAGGAGATGCTGTCTATTTGCTACCTCATGTAGAATTGGATCCTTTGCTGGGGACAGAAATCGATTCAACTATTGCAAAAATCAAATAACAAACCCGCATCGGGTCCTGTCGCATCTCGGTTTAGATTACACATTCCGTTCCGTTCTTGTTTTTTGAGTTTGCTCTCGTTCAGGTTGGATATCGCACTGTACCAACCTGCACTTTTTCGATAAATCAGGCTCTGGCTCAGGATTTCTGTCGAGACCTAATCCAACGACGGTACAATAGGCCTTTCCTTTTGCGTTCGTTGGATGGATGGTTGGTCCGGTGTTGGTGCCAGCCGTAGTAATTTATTCCTTTGAACTTTTCAAACCAGAACACACGTGCCCCAGCGTCGGTAAATACTCACCCAGCACATCACGTCAGACGGATGTGCACATCACAGAGATGTCCGTGTCACCGGTCGGTCAGTCGGCCCAGAATTGCTCAAAGTTCCTCAAACAGACGAGAACTCTTTCTGCTTTACGTTGCAAATGTGTAACAATCATATTTCGTTTGTCAGTTTTTGTTTGAGGGATCTTGGAATAACATTAAAAAACAATAACACAAGAGCTGGGTCTTTTGAATTAGAAGATTTATTATGTGGATACTGGGAACAATTGGGAAAAAAATTACTTGAAATGTCAAACCAAAAATCATGAATATATTCTTCTTCAAAAAGACTCCATAATTTTGTAAAGGGAAGCCACAAAAGTCCACTGAAACAGACTTGTAAGCGATGCACAAGAATAGGTTCCTCAATTATAACCTGTTCAGTATGAGTGTAACTAGTAGCTAGAGATGAAACGAATATCCGGTAACTATCCAGTTTCCGGCCTATCCGCCCAATATTCGCTATCCGGCCGCATACCACATATAGGAAAAAAATCAATAACTTCTCATTGACACAAGATAAATCATAAAAAAGCTCATTAACATCATCCATAAAAAATTCAAAATTAGCTTTTATAACTGAAATGCCAGTTGTTTTCACAATTGAATTAATATTAACTGATAGTTTTAATTTATTAACAGTACTTAAAATTAGCCAGTGGTAAATACATCAGAGCAGCTTCAGAGAACAGCATCTTTCGCTGTAAACACTACTGCAAGGAACTGAAAAATAAACGCTGGTAAGCCTTGGCTGTTGGTGGTACTGCTTAGAATTTAATGACAACTGAATGTAGAGATCGTGATTGCGATCGATTCCAAATATTTTCACACAATAGACCCATTCCAGCGTGACGAGACAACGTTCTGACTCACTAAAAACAGGGTTTTTTTAATCGTTTTCACGTATAAATCACGCGATTTCCAAAAAGTTAACGACGTCAAAGTAAAATCGCGAAAATTTCCTACAAGAATTATCATTTGGAGAATATTTGAGGGGCTCTAAATGGAAGGGATGTAAGTGACATCATCGATTTCTCTACATCGACTCTCTCTTTTGGTCATAACTTAGCTGCAAACTCATTCCCAGCTGTATTTGACAATGTGGAAGATAGGTCAGAGCCTCATCTATCGGATTGTAAAAATTCCGATTATCAATCTACTTTTTTCGTAGTAGAATGAAGTGCACGTAAAGTTAGCTGTCGCGGTGCATTCAGTTCAACGGTTTTATTCCCCATCGAAAAATCCATCAAGTTCATTAAAATAAACGCTAAAGTGCCGAAGATTCGCTCGAGTATCGAGTGAAATCCAGCTGCTCGTTGTAAACTGCAAAATATCGTTTTGTTCATCATTGGTTTTGAAGCCATAAGTTATTTTCGATAGACAAAAGACGTTGATCTGCGGTTCACTGAAGTTGTATGCGTTAAATCCCGCCATGGCTGAGAAACAGATACGACTGCGCAGTAACTCAGCCGCAAGATCGGATGGAGACATGACCGTCGCGAAACTCGCGAATCTAACGCAGTCTCAATTGGCTAGCCATCATTCGCTATCCAACTCTTGACGAGTAAAGTTCAGTGTCGGTATTGTGCGTTGCCACTTTTGCTATTGTGCTATTGGTACGAGTGAATCGTGTACGAGTGAAGGTCATTGCTGTCCGCTTTCGACCTGACCTTTTGTTAAGTGGAACGAAGGAACAAAGGAAGCAGCGTTCTTGCAGCGAGCCGGATTGCGGCTGTTGAACTGATTCGGCATAACGGGATCGCCATCGCGTGACTGTCGCAAACGGGATTCATCATCACGTGGCTGCGTAAGCTATTCTTGCGCTATTGTGTTGTCTCCGTAGCGCGTAGCCTCTGTCTCTCCCTGATTAGGGCAGTAGAGCGCATTATTGGAACAACTTATATATTAAGGTACACATATTTATTATTAATATTATTATTCAATTCATTTGTTCATTGTTTGATATTATTATCATAATTTTTTTTTTTGCTATTTTTTTTAAGATTATTGTTAAAATCAATAATAATTTAGAAATAAGACAGAAATTTTTGTAAAATGGAGAATAGTGGAGGATCTCCAGAGATGGAGATCTCCGATAATGAATCTCATACAAGATCTGGGAAAAAACATAAACGAGTCCCTCATAAGGAAGATAATTCTTCTGGGGACGAATCCGCTCATCCTACCAAGCCCCCCTCTAAGAAAATTGCAAGCCTCCCTTCTCAACCCACTGTAACTTCCACTCCCCCTCTCCCATCAACGATTTCGCTTCCCCCTTCTGATGCTTCCGATCCAACCCAATCCTCGTCCTCGTCCTCATCCTCATCCTCGTCCTCGTCCTCGTCTTCCCCCTCTGTTGTCTCCGCTCCACGTGTCAGAGTTTATCCAGAAGATGCACCTGGAACTGGCCCTTGGGTTGTTTTCCTCCGGCCAAAACCGAAAGGAAAAAACCTTAACGTGATTCAGATCATGAAAGATCTGGCCAGATACACTTCTGTATCTGAAATTCGCAGGGTTAGACCAAACAAATTGCGAGTTGTCGTGAATGAACGGAAACACGCAAACGAGATTGTTGCTGATCAACATTTCACTCTCGAATATCGAACATTTATACCCTCCCATATCGTAGAAATTGAGGGGGTGATAACTGAAACGGGTCTGACGAGCGAACAAATAAAAGCAGAAGGAAAAGGCAAGTTCAAGAAGCTCCCCTCAATGGAAGTGAAAATCTTGGACTGTCGCCAACTCGGGAAACTTTCCCATGATGGGGACCAAACTAAATTTACGCCGTCAGACTCGTTTCGAGTCACCTTTGCTGGTGCCGCCCTCCCTGACTACGTTATGGTGGACAAATTGAGACTACTGTGCGACTCTTCGTGCCAAAGCCCATGACTTGCAACAAATGTAAGTCAGTTGGTCACACTTCGGATTATTGTGCCAACAAGGAGCGCTGTGCCACTTGCGGAGAGCAACATGAGGGGAAATCCTGCAGTGCGACTGAGCATAAATGTCCATATTGCGGGGGATCCCCACACGAGCTCTCAGTTTGTGAAAATTACAAGAGTCGCTGGGAGAAACAGAAGCGCTCTTTGAAGGAACGCTCGAAACGCACTTTTGCGGATATTTTAAAGGGCGCTTCTCCACTGGCCCAACAACAACAACCAATCAACACACAAAATGTCTTCGCCACGTTGCCCGTTGACGAAATAGAAGCGGACACAGCTAACGGGGGCACACCGTTCATTTTCCAAGGGAATCCCCGGCGCAAAAATGTGACCACTCCCAAAGTTCAAGGACAAGCCCCTCCGGTGATACCCCCTGTTAGCATGCCTAAAAAATCGAGTGCAGCGGACACGCAAAATCAGGTTCCTCCTGGTTTCCGTGGGAATAATTCACCTTCGAATGGCCCAGCACTCGAGGGGACATCAAAAACCCCAACTGTCCCTGTTATTCCGTCCAGTTCAACTTCCCAATCGGGATTTATAAAGTTGTCTGACCTTTTGGATCAAATCTTCAAGTGTTTTAATGTTTCCGACTCCATCAGAACCATTGTCATCTCAATGCTTCCAGTATTAAAGACAATTTTGCAACAATTGATGCAAACATGGCCCCTCCTTGCAATGATTATCTCTCTTGATGTCTAATTCAAATAGAGAGGTCGGAGATATCACTGTTTTACAGTGGAATTGTCGTAGTCTTATCCCTAAATTGGATACATTCAAAATTTTAATTCATAACTACAATTGTGATGTTTTTGCTCTGTCCGAAACTTGGCTTTCTTCGCGAGATGATATCTCTTTCCACGATTTTAATATTATACGCTTGGACCGTGATGATAGATACGGAGGGGTGCTTTTGGGGATCAATAAGTGCCACTCATTTTTTAGAATTGACCTTCCACCTATTGGAGGGATCGAAGCTGTTGCTTGTCATGCAAACATCAGAGGCAAAGACCTCTGTATTGTCAGCTTGTATTGGCCTCCGAGAGCTGCGGTTAGCCGCAAACAACTTGATGACATGTGCTCACTCCTTCCTGAGCCACGATTGATCTTGGGAGACTTCAACTCTCACGGAACTGCCTGGGGGGAACAGTACGACGACAATCGTTCATTGTTGATATATGACCTTTGTAACAACTTCAATATGACCGTTTTGAACACTGGGGAAACAACACGTGTGCCTAAACCTCCTGCTAACCCAAGTGCTCTTGACCTCTCGCTTTGCTCGAATTCACTATCGTTAGATTGCAAGTGGAATGTAATCCAGGACCCCAACGGTAGTGATCACTTGCCAATCAAAATTTCCATCACCATTGGGTCGAATTCTTCTGAATCTATAAACATGGCATATGACCTCACAAGACACATTGACTATAAAAAATATGCGGACGCGATTGCTCTAGCCATCAATTCCAGAGATGGTTTACCTCCATTGGAGGAGTATAACTTCCTTTCTCGTTTGATCTATGACAGCGCGGTTCGCGCTCAAACGAAACCCATCCCAGGTTCCACCATTTCCCGAAGGCCTCCCAATCTATGGTGGGATAGCCAATGTTCCAAGCTTTATGTAGAAAAATCGAATGCATTTAAAGCTTTTCGGAAACGTGGAACCCCTGAAAATTTTCAAACGTATTTAGCCCTTGAAGATCAATTTAAAAACTTAATCAAAGGGAAAAAACGTGCTTATTGGCGAAATTTCGTGGGAGGTTTGTCACGAGAAACGTCAATGAAAAAATTATGGAAAGTAGCTCGAAACATGAGAAATCGCTCTTCAACGAATGAAAGCGAAGAATATTCACATCGATGGATTTTTAATTTTACACGGAAGGTTTGTCCTGATTCCGCTCCTGTGCAAAAAATTGTTCGAGATATACCACAAGGTAGGTGCGATCTTGATTCCGAGTTTTCGATGGTAGAATTCTCTCTTGCTCTGCTCTCATGTAACAATTCTGCTCCGGGATCGGATAGAATTAAGTTCAACTTGCTGAAAAACCTCCCTGATGTGGCGAAACATCGCTTGTTGAATTTATTCAATCGGTTTCTGGAGAATAATATTGTTCCAGATGATTGGAGACAAGTACGAGTTATAGCTAAAAACCCGGAAAACCCGCGTCCGACTTCAATTCGTACCGCCCAATAGCAATGCTGTCTTGTATACGGAAATTGTTGGAGAAAATGATCTTGTTTCGCCTTGATCGATGGGTTGAAACGAATGGCCTACTCTCAGATACACAATATGGGTTCCGCAGGGGCAAGGGGACGAATGATTGTCTTGCGTTGCTTTCTTCAGAAATTCAAATGGCTTACGCCGAAAAAAAACGAATGGCTTCAGTATTCTTGGACATAAAGGGGGCCTTCGATTCTGTTTCAATAGAGGTTTTGTCGGACAAATTACACTCTCGGGGTCTGCCGCCTCTATTGAATAATATGTTATATAGCTTGCTTTGTGAGAAACATTTGAACTTTTCTCACGGAGATTCGGCAGTAAGTCGGGTCTCTTACATGGGCCTCCCCCAGGGCTCATGTTTAAGCCCCCTTTTGTACAACTTCTATGTAAGCGACATCGACAATTGCCTTACACAAAATTGCAGCCTAAGACAACTTGCAGATGATGGAGTGGTGTCTGTCGTAGGATCAAACGAATCTGACCTGCAAGGACCCTTACAAGATACTTTGAACAGTTTTTCAACCTGGGCCATTGGGCTAGGGATCGAATTCTCCACGGAGAAAACAGAGATGGTGGTTTTTTCTAGGAAGCATAGACCAGCAAAACCAAAGCTTCAACTTTTGGATAAACCGATCACTCATGTTATGTCATTCAAGTATCTTGGGGTCTGGTTCGACTCCAAATGGACTTGGGGGGCCCATATTAGGTATCTGAGTAACAAATGCCAAC
The DNA here is from genome assembly GCF_029784135.1 of Toxorhynchites rutilus septentrionalis. Taxonomy (NCBI): domain Eukaryota; kingdom Metazoa; phylum Arthropoda; class Insecta; order Diptera; family Culicidae; genus Toxorhynchites; species Toxorhynchites rutilus. The sequence continues at coordinate 303,215,088 of NC_073746.1, read as the reverse complement.
AAAGAATAAACTTTCTCCGTACAATTACCGGCACATGGTGGGGAGCCCATCCAGAAGATCTTATTATGTTGTATCGAACAACTATTCTCTCAGTGATGGAGTATGGCAGTTTCAGTTTTCAATCAGCTGCCAAAACACACCTCATTAAACTCGAGTGAATTCAGTATCTTTGTCTCCGTATTGCGTTGGGATGTATGCCCTCAACGCATACCATGAGTCTCGAGGTTTTGGCAGGCCTACTCCCACTAAAAGATCGCTTCAATTTATTATCTCTTCGGTTCTTCATCCGGTGTAAGGTCATGAACCCATTGGTGATCGGAAATTTTGAGCAGCTGATCGAGCTAAATTTTCACTCCGGATTCATGAGTTCATATCATGAATACATCTCCATGCAGGTTGATCCTTCTTCGTATATTCCCAACCGTGTTTGTTTCCCTGACTACATCAATTCCTCTGTGCATTTTAATCTGTCCATGAAGCAAGATATCCATAGATATTCAGATTACCAACGATCGAGAATCGCTCCAACGATCTTCGATGAAAAGTATGGGGGTATCAATTGTGATAATATGTACTTTACTGATGGGTCCACTATAAACGAGTCCACAGGATTTGGAGTGTTCAACGAATTTTTTAGCACCTCACACAGTCTTCAGAATCCTTGCTCAGTGTATATTGCTGAATTGGCAGCAATTCATTGGGCGCTGGACAGCGTCGCCTCACGACCTGTTGAACACTATTACATTGTAACGGATAGTCTTAGCTCTGTCGAAGCTATCCGTTCAGTGAGGCCGGAAAAGCACTCGCCGTACTTCCTTGAGAGAATACGAGAAATTTTGAGTGCTTTATCCAGACGCTGTTATGTCATTACCTTTATCTGGGTCCCTTCACATTGCTCCATTCCGGGTAATGAGAGGGCTGACTCATTAGCAAAGGTAGGTGCAATTGAAGGCGATATTTATCAGCGTCAAATCGCCTTCAATGAATTTTATTCTTTAGTCCGCAAAAATACCATCGCTAACTGGCAACGCAAGTGGAATGAAGATGAATTGGGCCGGTGGTTTCACTCGATTATCCCTAAGGTTAGCCTCAAACCGTGGTTCAAAAGTCTGGACTTGAGTCGGGACTTTATTCGCACCTTCTCCCGACTCATGTCCAATCACTGTTCGTTAGATGCATTACTCTTCCGTTTCAATCTCTGCAATCTCTGCGTTTGTGGCCAAGGTTATCACGACATCGAGCACATTGTTTGGTCGTGCGAGGTGTATCTGGTCGCCAGATCGAATTTAAAAAACTCCCTTCGGGCCCGAGGAAGACAGCCCAATGTACCGGTGAGAGATGTGTTGGCTCAGTTAGACCTTGATTACATGTCCCATATATATGTTTTCCTTAAAGCTATAGATCTTCGTGTGTGATTGCCCCTACATCCTTATACCCTCCTTTCCTTCCTTTGCGGGTAATTCGTCCCCTTGCTATAAATAGTAGAATAAGTTGAAATGTAAATACACTATAGATATACGAATAGATTTATAAATTGAGTGTTCATCAACATTGTTACAATTTCCTTATATCCCATCCTTCTCCTAAAAATATGTCACCCTCCTAAACTCGAGTACACCGCGAGTAATCGGTTTTCCACCTTACTAACCATAGATGTAAGAAAATTGTTTATATATATAGTTTTAAAATTATATTTAAGAATTCGGCTCCTTTAAACTTAAGTAACTGAGCCTGTAAAAATAAACGAATTAAAAAAAAAAAAATGGCTAGCCATCAGCAGGCTGCTTGAGATGACTTCAAAAAACTGGGAGCGTCGATAACATCTCTAACATCACAGCTGAGTAAGCTTCGGGATGACATCGCCTCGGTTATGGAGAGACTGCGTGATGAAAACAAACAGACGTTATCTACATTTTCTGCTTCGATCGGCAAAACTAGGGGAAAGTAGGTAAAGACGGACACTGCGGGTAAGATGGACACTTTTAATATTTCATTAACTGAAATTTTTTGAAATATTTTAGTTATGCAAATACTTTCAATGAAGTGTATCAATACTTTCGAGACACACTGTTGATTTCCAGCGAGCGAACTGTCAAGCTTGTCAAACAAAACAAAAATTATTTTCGCGGGTGCACCATTCGATGTAATTTTTACTCCGTAGAAAATAGCGAGAAGTTCGTGATTTTTTTGTTTTTTACGTGTTCCTCCAACGGGTAAGTGTTTATTTAGTCCATCATTAACTATCTTGTGATAAATCAGAGGTTTTTCAACGCTTATAGGAACAGCTACGGACATTCGAAAAAAAAAGCTGCCAGTTCGGGCAAGACGGACACATTAAGGTAAGGAAAGACGGACACTAGTATTTTCCTAGGGTATTTAACAAAACTTTTTGGTTTTACTATGAAGATGCCTACAAATTACAAGCGCAAGAGTAACCGGCAGTCATGGACCGCTCAGCAGTTGGAACGAGCCATTAAGGCTGTAAAAAGTGGATCGCCGGTGAAGACAGCAGCAATAAGTTACGCAATTCCAAGATCCACACTGATTCGCCATCTCACAAGTCCAACTGTATCAACTCGGCTAGGACCTCTTGATTCCGTATTCAATTCTCAACAAGAAGAGGAGCTGGTACAACATCTGTTGGATTTGGAAAAGAGGTTCTATGGAATAACGATGACTAATGTTCGAAAGCTTGCTTTTGATCTGGCCGAAAAAAATGGATTGCCACACCCGTTCAACAAGTCTACCAAGATGGCTGGAAAAGCTTGTCTAAGCAATTTTCTGAAACGAAATCCCAAATTGTCGTTCCATAAACCTGAAGCTACCTCTGCCGCCCGAGCCAGAGGCTTCAATAAGCCAGCAGTAACTGCGTTTTACGATTTGCTGGAAGAAGCGCTGAAAGATCCCAAATTGAAACAAGATCGAGTTTTGAGCGCCGATGAGACTAGTGTTTGTATCGTTAGTATTTGTTTTGGCATTGTAGTTAGTTTAAAAATCAGTTTAATTTTTTATTCATACTTTCTTACAGGTTCCTCCGAATATGTCTAAGGAAGCGGCATTGAAAGGCAAAAAACAGGTTGGTGGTATTACATCTGCGGAACGCGGAGAAACAGCTACGGCAGTAATGTGCATGCACGAAGCTTTGAAGAAAGGGGCATCACGTGGAAGCAAATTTGCCTGTAATGCATCGGTAACATGACGGTCGAAGTATTCAATGAGTGGTTCGATCACTTTTTGGAGCATGTAAAACCTTCTGAAGACAGTCCTGCCTTGCTCATAATTGATGGCCACTCGTCGCACACGAAGAACCTAGCTTTTACCGAGAAAGCTAGAGCTAACTTTGTTAAGGTTCTAGTTTTACCACCTCACACTAGCAACAAACTTCAACCGCTTGATGTATCCTTTATGGCATCTTTCAAGACGTACTACGCACAGGAAGTAGAGCGTTTCCTACAACAGAATCCAGGTAAAGTCGTCAGCCAATATGACGTTGCCGAGCTCATGAAACCTGCATTCATCAAGGCGGCTACTACGGAAATTGCTGAGAATGGGTTCGAAAAAACAGGAATTTGGCCATTTTATCGCAATATTTTTTCCGATGATGACTTTGCCCTGGCCACGGTGACTGATCAACCCGATCCTGAGATTCTTCGTGAAGAAGAGACGTTTCGATTGCATCTTGAAGGTGCGCCTAGTCAATCGACCGTGAATCGCATTTCCTGTGAGGATAAAGAAGTTCAAGTGCTTCCCGAAGACATCATGGCTGATTTCGCAGAACCGGACAGCATCTCAACGGCCAATAACCCGGTGTTTGAAATATCTCCGTCGATCATACTTCCGTTACCGAAAATGGTCACCCCGAGAGTCACGAAGAGAAAACGCCAAGCAGAAAAGGCAGCTGACATAACTTCTGCTCAATACGCTGACACTTTGAAGAAGGCGAAAGCATCGAAAGACATTAAATCCATCAAAAAAGAACAAAAACAACGCTCTCCGAAGAAGCAAAATAAGGGCAAAGGGGACACCTCATCTATGCGAGAAATGCGGAAGCCAGTTTTCTGATTCAGATTTCGGGCCAGGTTGGACAATATGCTTACAATGCCTTTCATTGTTACACGCTGAATGCTTTACTTCTGCTGCAACTATTTGTCAGAACCACTCTTGATTCTTCTTTTCTTCTTGTTTTTTTATTCCCACTGAAAATTGAATTAATTTAAATACTCAAATGAACTTAAACCATCGATGAATTGTTTTTAATGCTTTATTAATAAACTTTCGTTTTGAAATATTTTTAAGTGTATCATTAAACTTTACAAATGAATTATCGTCTTCCTAGGTGGTCATTTAAAATATGCGTGGACAGGTTGTTGGCTATTTCAGATCCTTTTCCTTCATTTGTGAGGACAATGGCCCGCAAAAATCCAGAATTTTGGCATGGAGTGTATGTATTTGACCTCTTCTGTCGTTCCCTTCCAAGGATGAAACTGTCCACGAACAACATGAGTAGCCTTTCGAATCGTAGCGTAATTCAAGAACACTCCCCAATGCTGAAAACACTAAAATACGTACAAAACCTACACATTTTCCGTAAGTGTCCATCTTCCCCACCTTAGTGTCCGTCTTATCCATTCCAGATGTCCGTCTTTCCCGACCATGTGAAGAAATAGTATTTCGATGCATTTTTTTCAATGACCCAGAATACATCAATGTTGGAATAAATTTACTAGTATCAACGGTAATTATGATAGAAAAGGACCTGATGTTTCAATTTGTACAACAACTGCGATCATGAAAGCTATATATGTGTAAAAATTGAGATTACACCTTAGGGTGTCCGTCTTTACCTACTTTCCCCTACGTACAAATTTATCTGGCAAGGTTAAAGGTCAATTTTTTTCGTAATTTTTGATGCAGATTCAGTACGGATTACAGATTTTCGTCAAAAGTACAGATTGGCGTGTAAAATTTTTCTCGAAAATTTTATTGAATTATAGTACGCAATTTATGTTTAGAAAGACTATGTATAAGCATCACCAAACACACGAGTGATTCGTGGCTAGCAAATGTTGATGTACATTGAATTCGACTCGAATTGCGTCACCTTGGGCAGTCTCCTCGTTTGATGGTGACTTCACCCCCTTTACATTGACCTCAGAATAAATTTTATTACGAAAAAAAAAAAAATCATAATAAAAATTGCCGGCGGAGTTGATACGTAAGTACTAGTATTTGTAGTAAGCAAATCCAGATATAAAGTAAGCAAGCGGATATATTATTTTCTAGTGAACAAATTAGTATTTTTTTCATATTTCATGATTGTAGAGAAACAATGAATAATTCCAATGGTACAGATTTTTTGAAGAAAAAGTACAGAGGAGAAAGATTTGTTTCCCTTCTGGTACAGATTAAAATGTGGCAACACTGGTTGCCGGTACAACACATTTGTGACGCGAAACACCTGATGTTTTGCGGATTCCGACTGTTGAACATTAGCGTAAGAACACACTGGACGGCTCTCCCGCGCGGATTTTGCAATGACAGACCGCCGCGGAGCCTCGATAATGGAATGTGTATGATATAAAACACACAAGGCGGGGAGGGTGTGTACGGCTCCAAAATTACTGTTGTACGGTTCCCCGGAATCTTCTCGATGCTGGATGGCAACCAAACGAAAAGAGTTCCGGGCGTGTATGTGTGTGTGTGTGGCGGCTGCTCCGATGCGGAACCAATTATCGATGCTGTTACATTCATGGTAGCCTTCACAGTGGCATCACTCTCCTCCTGATGGGTTCCCTTCTGGCCTAATGTGCACAAACAGGCTCTTGGTGACGCCGTTCATCAGCGCTTTCATGATGAACAAAGTTAGCTTCACCACAACAGCGACAACATGCTCCAATCGCTGTTCAATTATAACTGAGTGGATTTGCGAGCGGCGCTCACTTATATACCGATTAGCGATTTCAATAGCCTGTTTGAAAGCAATTTTAAGGCTATTGAAACAATAACGCTTTCGTTTTCGAAACTTTGATTTTACACCCCGGTATAGAAATGAAAGACCTACGTCCTACGTCAAAAAGTTTTAACTAACATTTTTTTTCTTAAAACGGTCGCCAAAACAAACGGACAAGTCAGAAAACGTGTTTTTGACTTGTCTGAGGTTCATGCGATAGCGACATCTTTACTAATTCAGAATCTGTTCGATTTTTTGACGTAGGACCACGACTTTCATTAAGGGTACCAAATCAATTTTATGAAAGAAAGTTAACGTTAATAACTATTTTTGCTGCGAACGAATATCAACGATTTGTATACCAATCGAATCGGATATTCTTGATGTATAATTTGTTTGATATGCTATACATTACAATCCCAAAGTCTGTGAATGGTTTAAATTGATGAAAATTAGAAATTTCCAGTTCGCCATACATTTGTTATGTCCATTTGTGTGCTTTCCTAACCGTGCTGTCAATAACGGACAACTAATGCAGCCGCAAAGAGAATATTGGCGACATACACTCCACCCTTGCACAGTATGTACTAGGGTGGCAATGGATGTATGGAGAAAAAATCATCCCAAGGTGCGTGATATCTCGGCTTATGTCCAATCACTACAACCTAAACGCGCATCTCTATCGCATTGAGCTCGCAGCAAACAATATTTGTGATCGTGGCGATGGCTACCACGACATCGAGCATATTGTCCGGTCGTGTATTCGGCTCAAAACTTTGAGAGTTTTGAGGCACCCCTAAATAATGTCCAATTGAGCTGAAATTTAGCACAGTTAATTTTTTTGGGCCAATAAACAAAATGTACATGGTCGGTTCTTTAAACTCGATAATTATTTTTATTTCATACCTTGATTGTCTCTCAGGCTAAGTCCCAAAAGGCAAAAAAAATTTTTTTTCGAGAGAACACCAGATCTCGACGTTTCATGCATTTTTAAGTCATTTGGCATAGCAATTTCGATTTTCCGAATTTCCTTTACTCTCCCCTAGGAAGATTTCCGAAGATCAAAAAATCAAAACTTTGATCGCTTTGAGGCACCCCTAAATCATGTCCGATTGAGCTGAAACTTTGCACAGGTAATTTTTTTGGGTCAATAAACAAAAAGATTCCTTGCGATCGCACACAAAAAAAAACATTTTTCTGTATTGCCATTATTGTTGTACATATCGTTGAGTTGCCAAAGATATATTGATGTGAATAAGGAATATGAAATAACGGAGTCAAATACGAAGACCGTCAGGATAGCGTTCACGATAAATAAATACTTAGTGCAATGCGTACATTGATATAAATTAATAAATTGAGACATATGACCAATTTGTGTATTAGCTCATATTACTTTATTGTGATGCTGTTTGGGTAGAGTTAGTAAAAAATGATAAAAAAATTCAACTAGAAGGCGAAGCCAACCTTTCTCATGACGTTTCCCTTCATACTGTTGATTGAGGGTAAATTGACAAATAACCGCATGTTTGTTGAAAAAACTTTTCCCTGCCACAGTGCCCTCCATCCAATGTATGGAAGACTTGTTGGTAGTTGTATGGTCTATTTATATAATATTCATTCAGAATTGGAAACAAATTTTTTTCAGAAAAATGAAATTAATTTTCGAAATATTTTTTTTTTAGTGCCATTTTAATGTTTTTGTGTATTTTCTATGAAAGATTAGATTTTTCATTCTTTCTCTTTCATTCTCTGAATAAAATTTTGTGGGTCTTGAAGTTTTTAAGATAATTTTTTTCGAGAACGGTTGAAAAAGCTTGAAATTTAAATAAAATCCAACTTAAAAACAATAAGAACTACAGAGCTTTGGTCAGACAAAGAGTTATGAGAAATTGTTCAAGCCTTCATTCAAAAAACAATTTTTTTGGAAAAATCAAATTAATTTTTTTTTGGAAATTAAAATTCCCATACATTTCAAGAAAGGTACTGTTACTTTTGGCATTTTTTTTTTAGATTTTCTTGAAATTATTTTTTTCAGTTTTTTCAGTTTTTCAAAAAAAAATTATATTTTTTCAATGAAAATTTAAACAATCTACTAAATTTTGTAGGTGTAATAGTCTTTGAATAAGAATTTTTTGTAAAAATTAAAAAAATTGGTCGTTTTCAAAATGGTTTCAATTTAATTTTTTTTTTTCGTAAATTTCAAATATGCAAAGCTGCTCAAATGACCACACCCACAACGTTTCACTGCAAACTGAGATGGTGCTGTCAACTCCTAAGACGAGTTGGCATATTGGCATGGAATTCGTCCATTGTGTATACGTTGTATCGATGTAAAATGTACGTTATATAGAGTGACGTTATATCGAAGTTCCACTGTATTTAGGAAGTTTCGATGCATTCTTAAATAATATCCGAAATGATAAACCAACACATAAATAAAATGATTACGTAGTCCTGCGTCGTAAGAGTTCGTGTCTCGGATACAACCCTCGAGATTTTTTGTTTTAGATAACCAGAAGCACTGGAATCGTGTGGGCCATGGCATCATTTTTTTAACCCCCTCGCTTCATTAGCTTGTAACTATTCTAATCATGAATATTTTTTCCCTTAAATTTTAGTTTCATTGTTAAAAGATAAATACACAAATAATGATACAATGAATAGTGAAAATATTATTTATTTTATTATTTTCGGAGTTCGGAAAAACGTCCTAAATTCGTGCCTCACACTAGAATACCCCCTTAAGTTCATCTGATATACTAATAAAATGCTCTATTTTTGTGACGCTTCAAAATACCTGTTTTTCAAATGCTTGTTTCTCATAAATTACCAAAATTACCCACGGTTCTTCAAACAAGTATTTAATTATCAATTCAGTGGTTTATAGACATGGAAGTTTGATTAAGCAGGCGTTTGTCAATTCCCTTCGATGTCATTATAAACAGATTTCACTGTAGACAGTTTTTTTTTAATTCGCCCCTCTCAAAGAATGTAGCATAAAAATTAAATTCGGCACAAAGAATGTATGTTATAACTAGTGCTTATTGAAATAACGTTCTCAATTTTCTTCTAAAACTTGATTTAATTTTTTTTGGTGCCTGACCTCATGGAATAAAAAGGTTGAGAGTCGATTTCGTCAGCAATGGGATTTTTTTCCTGAGCGCAGACTATTTTTTTGCAATTTCGTTAAACCAGTCCGTGCGTGCGCTTCCTGTGTAAGGTTCGATTCAGCTTCGTATTTTTTGCATCGTTCAACAGGTTTTAAGATGGCGTTACTGTTACTCTCAGAAGATTCGTCGCATGATATTTTATATATCGTAATGCATCAAAATCCGGACACTTAAGCGCTTGCGGTGATAACTTCAACCACTGAAAAAATTATTGACATATCATAGCATGAAAACTAAACCTTTCTATAGATTTAGAAGACAATTCCGCAATTCTTCATTGTGCCGTGATTTTTAATCCGGACACTTTTTTGACGTAGGACTACGTCTTTCATTTCTGTACCGGGGTGTAAATTCAAAGTTTCGAAAACGGGAGAGTGACGCTGGACTGCAAGGTTTTAAACGACAATACCTCTTTTCCGGCTGAACGGAGTGGTATGATAATCATTGAATTCGAAAGCCAATATGTTCACGATTTATATGATTGTTAATTATTGACCGGAAAACTTGTTTCAATAGCTTTAAAATTGCATTGAAAACTTTGAAATCATAACAATCTAGCTCATTGATGACGATTGCTTTTGTGATGATCGGAATGTGTTCTCGAACACGGACGCAAAATCAAAGCAAAGGAAGATTTGCGCATTCGGTTCCCGTGATGCAATCGCAACCAAGAGCAACCCCTAGGGACCGGCGTTGGGCTCAACGTGTTAAGGTCTTGAGTAGAGAAAAAAGTCACAGGAGAGTTGTGTCCGAGACACGACCGCATAGTTGACGTAGGATTCCGTTAGGCTATCTGTTGATTTTGGATACGTTGGACAAATACATCGGTAAACTCTTTGATAACGATTTGGTGGCTCTGAAAAGGGCCGTTTCATTTGATTGTTCGGTATTGATTGCTCACTCCACCAGTGTTTACCGAGTGATGAAAATATAAGGATGGTAAACAATCGTTGGATGGTGCGTATCAGATAAAAGCTGCCGAAGTGGAACGAAATATGATGAAAACCACCCTCTGTGATCCTAGACGAGACGCCTTCTGTGTTATGTATGGATGAAATAAAGAAGAAAAAAAAAACTCTGCAATGTAATATAAGATAATTACCAATACCGAAACAATTATCATTTTTCTCATTAGTAAAAACTCGTTACTTTAATATAGAGAAAACATATTGGATTGAAAAAAATATGCTTTCATATTTTTTTCAACCCAATGCAAAATTTTAATTGGACTAACAACACCTGTACTATATGTAGAGCATATTGGAAATCACTTTTTCTAATATTTTCTCACTTTTCTAATTTTTCTCGTATAAACTTTCCATGGGTGAAAATGAACACAACAAAACAGACAGCTTAAATTGAACGACCCGTTCTCTAGCGGGAACATACCTTGGTTTTTATTTATGAAAATTGAAATAAATCGTTTCATATATCAAGTAATTTTTTACACAACTGCTACCATATACAATTTTACACCTACACTTGTGCTAAATTTTTCACAATACACCCCAATTTGTTCCCGAAAGACGTAATCCTACATCAAAAGAAAATCGCAAAGCGTAAGGTCGAGAGAATACGGAGAGTTGGAGGAATTGATTCAAACTTCAGATTTTTCAGAGCCTCTTCATTTGCACGCGAAGGGTATTGACGAGCGTTGCCGTGTTGCAATGTTATTGGCGCTTGGTATATCCGAAGAGGAATCGATTCAACTTTTGAGCTTTAATAATTTTTTTGCGGCTCAATAAAGTGGTATGATAATCACCATATTCGATAGATAAATTGTCTTAGAGTTTTATGTTTGTTACTTATTGCTAAGACAACGGTAGTCCTACGTCCGCCTTGCGGTTATATCACATATATAACACTCTTCTGGTTTTTAATCATGATTTGAAATATGGACACTTTTTTCTTTGAATTCCGGACGCTCTTGGAAAGTTCCATGTGTTTTAATCGATCCATTCTGCTGAGATGATGGGTTTTGAGGGTATCCATTTTCTGAGATTTTCAGCGACTTTTCCTAACCTTTTCGCTTCACGATAATTCTTTCTTCTTCGTTGAAATGAATGCTGCTGCATCTTTTTTGTGAATGGTCCGATTTTTTTAATCCGATTTTCCAGTGTTCTGCGGTTTCTGGATGAAAAATCTTTGCTTCATACTTTGTAAGGTATTTGCTCTTAAGAGAAGAATAGTTTTAAAGAGATGGAACAAGAGAGGCCACTTTTGGTCGAATGAAGGATTTCTTTGAAACCTCCAAACAAAACCCTCACACCATAGAGCTCGCACGTAGCCTCTGGTGAAGGACTCCTTTTTGATTTTGTAACAATAAATACACAAACAAACAGTAAAGTACAGTTTAAGAACAACAAACAAAAAGGAAACACAAAATATAATACATTTTGATTCATTTTCCGTTGCCGATAAAGCTGGAGTGTACCCAGTGGAACTATGTTCCGTTGAAAGGATCCCTTAAATGTAAAAATATAGCATCTACAGCTCGATATATAGTTATGATTTATACACCATAGGTGGTGTAAAAAAACAAATTTTATTTACCGAACTTTTGATTATAAAGTCAACTTAGATACTAACTCTAGTTCCATGTCGCTAAGCCTTTTATAACTATAAATTTCTAAGTCAGCATAATTCAATCTTGGTTGGTTCCCGTTCATGATGTGTCGTGTTGCATCTGGTTCTCCGGATTCTGCTGACGATGTCTTCTATGGCGATAGCGCTGGAATTTGTTTTGGCATCGTACGGCTCGTTGGAAATGTTTACATGATGACTGCGCGGCTCGATGATTCTCTGACCTTGATGTGTAGTGTGGATTGTTGTGCTGCTGGGCTGGTTTCCGTACATAACTATATATTTTTGAACACGCTTTGAGTTCAACGCTTACTCATAATCAGCACGACCTTATGCCATAAGGGCACCGATTTCTAAATTATATCAACCTATTCAAACGATCCGGAAAGGCATTATACACAGTAAAATGTAATCCACATTTGGTTTTCGAACGCATTAGATTATGTGCCTACCGAGTATTGTGCTCATGATTTGTGGTCGCTATAATGAGGTTACAATACATACTCTGGTTCAAAATCACGACATATACAAACAAGCAAGACTGCAACTTAAAGAAATCACATAAAGAGAGAACTTTGTGCGACGTGTTTGTATACAATTGAAGAGAGGAATACAATTGCGGCAAATTAAAAATGATTTTTAAGCCTTTATTTTACCTGTTATTTTTTAGCTTGGCTTCTCAGGCATGACCCCAAACGATTACTAGATACTGCAAATGAGAATGAATACAACCATGATAAAAAGTAGAGATGAAACGGATATCCGGTATCCGGCCAATATTTGTCATCCGGCCGGATACAGGATATTGGAAAAAATCAACAATTTCTCATTAACACAACATAAATCATAACAAAATATCTCATTAGCTTAGCTAGCATAGCATAGCAAAGTCATTCAATCATTCATCCAAAATTCAAAATAAGGTTTGATTTTTTTTCAAAATTAATCAATCCAATTTAAACAAGTGGTAAATTATGAGGAATAAAAAATGAATTTTCAGCTTCTAAGAATCGAAAACTCGTGGTAGCAACCACATTAAAACTCGTTTCACTCGCGATCATCATTATCATCATCCCAAGAAGCTGAAAACAACGTTCCGTGGGAGCGACCCATAAAATAACCCAAACGAGGCAATAATGTTCATGTCACCGCACTGACAAATGACTATTGGCAAAATATTATAATTTCGATATTTCCAATATCCTCTCCGGCGGTTCTGTTCCCATGGTCCGTTGGAATGGAACATGGTTTTCGGACACCTCCAACCGACACCAACAGTCCTAACGGCAGCTGAAATATTGGCGATCACCGCGCTAACGATCACGTTCCTCGCTTATCGTCTATCGAGATCTCTCTTTCCCTGTTACAAACAAACATGCACACACACACACACACAAAAACATGCACTGATGCGAACGTCGAACCCAACCTCATTCGATATTAATCGAATTAGTGAATCGAAAAGATCGACAATGATTGTTTGAACATTTTGGTTTGTTTCGTTTAGGCGATATAATTAATGGTCCTGCACTGCGGCACTGAGATGGTCCGGATATTTGAACTCGGGGAAGCTGATCTTGCATTTTGAAATCGATAAATCACGCTCCAAGTGAAGGGTTGATTAATTGAGGTCGACTACCGGACGGCGATGTTGAATTCTCGCGCAGTACTCTATCACCTTTTTGGTGTTGATTGGCTTTCGATCGATTCCTGAGTTCGCTTGTTATTTTGTGCTCCGATCGCGTCATCATTCGTACGTGAATCCATGATTTATTTCGTCAAATGGAATGGATTGTCCCGATACAGATAAAATATATATATCTCACGGTGAAAAAATTCCAAACACTCCGGCAAACGACCTCTCAATTACTCGAACAAAACAGGCAAATTTTTCACCGAAATCCAAAGAAAACAGACAGCAGAACCCGATCCGGGGTCGGGAGAACAACAATAGGAAATCAAATAATGATTCCTAATGTGAGCCGTAAAATCATTCACGTTTCAATTCCGCCTCATCTCTCAATCCGTCCGGATTGGCCGCGAGCCTTTCATCGGTCCGCCGATGAAATACGAGAGAGAGATGGAACAAAAAAATAAATCGAATAAACTCTGGTCCATCAGCAATCCGTCAGCATCGCAGCAGATCATCAAAGGCCGTCTACAGAAAACGTTCATTCATCGATGGTATTGATTAATGATCCTCGGAGAATGTTTATTTATGGTTCTCTTGGTTCTGCCGGTCCACACTTGGCTTGCACCCGGGGCCCGCCGGTGTCCCGGACCGGCAATTGCCCGGTGTTCAATTAGGCGTCTCATTACTCATTAATGAGCGTTTTGGAGCTCCGGCTGCGTTTGAATCGGCGTGGCGGCATTTAGTTGCAGGTGATTAGAGTAGTTACCGGGCACGAATTGGTTGGCTGGTCGTTTGATGTCTTTATTACAACATTGTTTGGTAACGTGCTGTGAAAATTACACGTGGGAAATAAAGATACATTGATTGACCGAAACGTTCTGTACAGAAGGAAAATTTAAACACGGAATAAAATCGGTCAGAGAACAGTCGATAATGTTCCGATTCTTTTCAGTTTTTTGAAACTTTTTCTATGCGATGGTGACTACTCAAAATGTCATTTTTCGCCATCATATGGACATTTTTAGTCGTGATTGTTTGATTTATAAGATCGTTTCCATGATTAGAAACCATTGTTCTGAAATTTATCTGTCTGTGGTCTATGTTCTTCTTAAGGGGGTATTCTAGTGTAGAGACACGAGTTTCGGACGTTTTTTCGAGCTCCGTAAAAATAAAACAAAGAATATTTTTACTATCCATTATATCATTATTTGTTCATCTATATTTTAACAATAAAACAAAAATTGAACGGAGAAAAAATATCCATAACTTTAATAGTTAAGAGCTGATGAAGTGAGAGGGTTAAAAAAAAATTGTGCCATAGCGTACACGATTCCAGCCCTTCTGATTATCTGAAACATTATCTTGTGTATAGAGACTATTAAGCGTAATTTTAAGATTATTTTAACAAATTTAAATATCATAAGGGCATAGTTACAGCCTGTTGATTATTATTGTAAAATAAACAAAAAAATCTAACAGATTCTGAATCAGTAAAGATGTTGCTATCGCATGAACCTCGGACAAGTCAAAAACATGTTTTATGGCAAAATGATGGCCGTTCGAAAAACAAAATGCGGTATAAAACGTTTTTTCTTACGTTTCCCGATTTTTTAGAAATAGTAAAATTTAAAAAATAAGTTCATGCGATAGAGAGATGCCTGCAAATTGTATTCATATAATTTCGACATTAATCGGTTCAGTAGGACTTGAGATATCGTGTACTCTAACTCGGTAAATAATAGGATTTTCGATAAGTCCTTTCTAGAGTATATTCTTGAGTGCCTATACTACATAAATATGAAGGAAATTTGTTTTGATTTTTTTCAAATTTCTAGACTAGACTACTCCCTTACAGAGGTTTCCAATAGGAACGGTTGGATTTAACAAGTTCGTTGCTCAGTTTTTTGCGGGCCCAAAATTTTAGTACGCTGTGGTACGCTAGACGGTAATCAGAGAAATAATCAGGAAACAATGATTTTTCACTATGCTTATGCGATAAATAGTCCTGAATTGATGCTCTATTCCTAGATTATCGAATGAGGATTACTTGGCGTGGTGAAAAATTATTCAAACTGTGCTCTTCGTGGGTATATCTAGATGAAAGCATGTTGTCCTAGCCGAAGACGCCTGTAATCAATCTGTGGAGGAATTATTAAGTGAAGGACGCTCTTTGTTTGTAGACAACCTCTACATGAGGTATGAGTTAACAATATTGCTTTAATTTGAAGGCACATATCGTTGAAACTGACAACAACAAAAAACATGCCAATACAAAGAGATTCGCCAAATGATCCGAAGTATTGATGTATAAAAAGTAAAGTAAAGTATACGAATTGTATTTTTATGTTTTTGATTTTATGATTATTCTGTATTATCCTGTACAGCCTATTTCACCATTTCAAAATTTTATTCAACTTGAACGAGAAATGTGTCACCCATATATGGTGACGTGGTGACAAACATGTTAAATGGGAAAAAAATAATAAAAAAAAAGACATTTTGGCCAAAGTTTTATTCCGTTTTATTGAAGTCCTCATTTGATGTTGAAAATTGTACTATTTATAAAATATTATTCAAATGTTATTAATGACTTTTTTGCATTGCAAAATGGTCCAGGGGGGGCTGCCATACAAATGAAACACAAATTTCTCCATTACTCGGGAATGAATCAAGCAAATGTAACCAAATTATACATATCCAGGTTTCAGGGTGCAATAAATGTTTTAGGGTGGTTAGACCCTGCACCCCCTCTCTAAAGGGGGGCTGTCATACAAAAGAAACACAAATTTCTGCATTACATGAGAATTAATCAAGCAAATGAAACCGAATTTGGCATGTGAAGGTTTTAAGGTGCAATAAATGTTTCTTTGGTGGTAAGACTCTCCACCCCCTCTCTAAGGGGGGCCTGCCATACTAATGAAACAGACATTTCTGCATAATTCAAGAACTAATCAAGCAAACCGGACCAAATTTGGCATGTGGAGGTTCTTGGGGTCAAGAAACATTCTGAGGTGGTTCAAAACTCCTCCGACCTTTCTGAGGGGGGAGGGGGAGCACTGTCATAGAAATGAAACACAAATTTCTGCATAACTTGAGAACGAATCAAGAAAATGGAACCATATAAGGTTTTAGGGTGCAATAAATGTTTCTATGGTGGTTAAACAATACATCCCTCTCTAAGGGAACTAATCAAGCACAATTTGGGATGAGAGGACTTTTGGGTATGACACCTCTCCTTCCTTTGGAATGGAGAGGGGGTCCCATAAAAATATTAAGCATATTTTTCGGAAAACTCTGAAGGAAATAGAGAAAATTCGGAAAATTAAATTCCCATATGTTCAACGCACGATGAATCGCACTCCTATATCTTCTTCTATCTATACCAATAAAAATATATCGCCGAATGTGTTGATAAGAACAGAACTCGAAGAAGGTATTGTCCGATTTAGGGCTATCTTTTATTCTATCATATTTTCTGAATAAAACATTTATTCCATGTAACGTTATGTAACATGTTATTTGCAGGTGGTTGAAAAATCTTGAACGAGAATTGTGTCTGAAAATAATCTGACATTATGATGATAAGTTTTGTTAGAAATACTAGGAATTTTATAGTAAAAGGTAAATTCAATGGGGTTGATTAGAAGATCAATCAGAACAGTTCTGCGATTAGACCCATGGACTTGCTCATAGAAAGAAAAGTGAATGTGTGAAGCTATTGATAACAAAAAACAAATTTTGGGCGGGACGAAGTTTGTCGGGTCAACTAGTAATAACATAAAAACACACCAAACCGTGAATTTCCGTGGGTTTTCTTGGCAGCATTACCACTTTTTCACGACAAGTTCTTAACAAAACTTCTTGATTTATCGTAAAAGGTTTGAGCAATTTCCAAAAGTTGTGAAATCATTCATAATCAAATCACAATCTCAACTGAGACACTGTCCTTAAAATTGGATTAGCTCTAAATAACAATTCCTAAATTATAACATATAATGAAGCCACGTCAATTTTATGAAAATTGTTTGCTTGATTTTCAGATTTCGAAAAAAAAATTATTCAACAAAAATTATTAATGTATTAACACTAGGGTGGCAGCGAAAATGGTCATGTTGAATTTCTAATACCGACCATGTACATTTTGTTTATTGGCCCAAAAAAAAATTACCTGTGCAAAGTTTTAGCTCAATCGGACCTGATTTTGGGGTGACTCAAAACTCTCAAAGTTTTGATTTATTTTGATGCCAAATGTCTTCAAATTGCATGAAACGTCGAGATCTGGTGTTAATCTGTGTTAATTATCGTACTTTTGGGATTCAGCCTAAGTGGCAAAAAATCATAGCTTTGAGTGCTTTGAGGCACCCTCAAACCGTATCCGATTGAGCTGAAATTTTTCACAGGCTATTTTTTTTCCATACCTTCATGGCCACTCTGGTTAAGTCCCAGAAGGTCGATTTTCGGCCAAAAATATCTTTTAAAAATATTTTTTCGATTTTCCAAATTTCATGTTCCCGCGATTGTATGGTTTATCTATGCTATAGTTGCATTTAGGTTCATATTCTATCAAATTTCTTCTGAAAATACTGTTCTTTTTGAACGAGGAAAGTGTCACACATAACCTGGGTGACGGGGTGACGAACGTGTTAGCTCGAAACGATTTGTCCTGCAATAGTAACTTCCATACGTTTCTTCATGCAATGTTAAATATAGATATTTTTTAATTGAGCTTACTCTAACTGCAGTTCCGTATGATGTTTGGGAATTGAAATCTCCATTTTTATAAAACTGACTTGCATCGTTATATACCATTATTCAGGAAGTTAGTGTATAGATGATTTTTTTTTTAATAATTTGAGTAATTTTTTTCACACAAACTCGTCTCGGAGCACTCTTGAAATCTATTCAAACTTTGTGAACTTGGTGATATTTAATAGTTAATCATTTTTGCGTATTCATTTCTTTTCCAAAACATTACTGTCTTCTGGAAAGGGGAAAGCTTCTTTTTTCACTATTTGTTATAAATCAATAGAACTCAAAAATGACTAAAAAACTCCTACAGAAATATAAATTCTTTCAATATATATTCAATATAATGCATCACATCAAATCACATAAAACCACGAAATCATGTACTGAAAATTGCATTTTAGGAATTATCATTCTCAAAATTGTGATTTCAAAAATTGAATGATTTTTTCTTTCATGGAAGATGAAAGGTTTGGCTACAAATTCATACACAAAAAATAGGCATTTAAAAAAAAGTGATCTTCTAGAGTAAACTGAATTTTAGTTTCTGAAATTTATTTTGTTATGATAGATATCAAAATTATTGGAAACTGAGAAAGCTTTGTGAAAAAATATATTCCGATAAAGAAAATTGTTGGAAGATTCGATTGGTATGGAGATAATCAAAATACAGATGCAGATAACGTGAATAGTCATTCGCGTTAACTTTATTCTATAAAAACATAACTGATTTAAGTTTTGTACCCTTTCTTGGAAAACGCTATACGCAGTAAATTTCATTGTCTGTAATTCAGATGTTGTCAAGAATAAATTTTACCATCCATTGAATGTCTTCAATTGATTCTATGAACTCCTTGAAGAATGTTTAAAATTGACAGCTTTCTCTGGATTAATGTGCAGCGTGATCCAAATGAAAGGGGTGTAAGTGACACAATCGATTCCTCCACATCGACTCTTTTTTGATCATATCTTAGCTGCATTCCCAGCTATATTTGACAATGTGGAAGATAGGTCAGGACCTCATCTATCGGATTCTATATTAAACTCAAATTGGAACGTTTTTGCAGTTTAGTTATTAACTAAAGAGAAAGTTGATGAAGAGAAATCAATCAAATCACTTACACCCCTTGCCTTCTGAGCCCCTCAATTAGAAGTTCATACTTCATTGATCCGATCGAGTTCGAATTTTGAATTCTAAGATCTGATCGAGTTGTGCACACGTGATATCCTTATTAAGACGTACAACAAACGTCTGAATGATTTGAAGATGAACGGATTGCGGAATATGTTCTCATCGAGGCTCACTCGATTGTGTTCCGTTCGGATAATTTTAATTCAATCGGACTCCAGAATGAAGGATTAATTAAAGGGGAAGGGTGGTAAAGACGGACACCCTAAACAAAAGTTGATTTTTTTCTTCAATTTCACACAAAATGTATAGCTATCTCACCACAAATTGATAGTCTAGGTCTCTTTTCATTATAAAATTTGTCTTTGAGGCAGAAATTTTGAAAAATGAATGCGCCTGGTATCTCTGAAAAAATAGGATTATGTCGGGAAAGATGGACACCTGGGGTGGGAAAGATGGACACTAACTGAAAATTAAAATTTATGTACTCGATAAGTTTTGGAGGTCTTCAAATATGCCTTAAAAATGATCTAATAAAAAGCTTAGACAAAAATTACCTAGAAGGGCTTGTAATTTTTCTCATTTTTTTATGTCTAAAATAGCTTCCGACATGCGGAATACCAAATTCGGATTACGTTTTAAAAACCACTCTGCTGATTCGTCCATGATATGTAGTTGCATGTGGTTGAGATAATCAAAAAGTTTTGAAAACTAAATGTTTGTCTTTTGTCGGTGGAGTGTCCGTCTTACCCGACTTGATTAGTATTTTATTTCCGTCAATCTTTCTGAAGTAAAAATGAGAAAACGTCACCGTTGATTCGTAAAACTGGAAGATAAGTGATGGTAGAACATTCACGCAACGAAAAATACCCCAGAAAATTACTCGATAACAATGAGAACCTTATTTTATGCAGAACAAAATTTACTTCGCGCTGCTCTATGTAGATTATTTTCTTGGTTTTATTTACAAGTTTAACAGAAAGCCAGCTAGGTGTACACAGTAAGTGTCAAATGTATTGATACACTGTATTGCGAGTTTGTACATCATTAAAATTTAAAATAAAAATGTTATTAATCATAATTTATGCCATACAAATCAAACACAAATTTCTACATTACTCGAGAATTAATCAAGCAAATGGAACCGAATTAGGCATATGGAGGTTTTAGGGTGCAATAAATGTTTATATGGTGGTTAGATACTCCTCCCCCTTCTCTTAGGGGAGGCTGCCATACAAATGAAAAACAAATTTCTTTATAACTCGAAATCTAATCTAATGATTATATTTCGAGTTATGAAGAAATTTGGCATTTGAAGATTTTAGGGCGCACGAAACGTTTCTATGGTGAATGGACACTCCTCCCCCCTCTCTAAGGGGTGAAGAGGGGAGGGGTCTGACTTTTTTCTATCATATTTTGTGTATCAAACTTTTATTCCTTGTAACGGAGAAACATGTTATTTGCAAGTGTTTGAAATATATTGAACGAGAATTGTGTCTGAAAATAATCTGATATTATAATGATGAGTTTTGTTAGAAGTACTAGGAATTTTTTTTTTCAACGGGGTCGATTAGAAAATCAATCAATGAACAGTTCTGCGATTGGACTCATGAACTTGCGCTTAGTAAGAAAACGTGAATGTTTGAAGGTATTGATTTTTTTTATTGCTATTGATATCAAAAAACAAATTTTGGGCGGGACGAAGTTTTCCGGGTCAGCTAGTTTTATATAAATTTAACTTATTAGCGGTAAGATTTTTCAAACGGAAAATATTGCTGTTATTTTTTATGTCGGCAGTAGAGAGATATCAATGCTCAAGAATTGTTTCTCTCCGATTGTCCATTTCCAAAAAAAAAATAAAATCAAAAACCTACAAAATATAAATACACTGCCAAAAACAATGTGGAAACAAAGTGGAATACACTGCGTTTCAGAACTATAGAACCACTACAATTTTCTGAGTTTCCAGAGATATGAAAGAAGTCGGTTGAATTGAAATATATAGTGTAGGATATAATAACTATCATCATTTATAAGACTGGCCATTTGAACTTTATTGTTGGGTTCAGGGGCAAAACATTCAAAAAACTAAAATTCCAGTGTTTCGGAACTCAGAGAAATGGAGTGGTTCTATAGTTATGAAACGCAGTGTATAATCGTCAATTAGGTTTTCTTCATTAGTTATAAACATAAACAAATGCAAAAATTGATGTAAAAATATACCGTCTTCCCAATGAGGTACATATAGAGGTGGAGCAGTAGGCGAAGTATATCTGTATTGGCAAGCAAAATATCGTGTCGTTATTATTTACATTCAATATGGAATTTATATGAAATAATCAAAACAATGTTGAAAGTACTCACGGTTGCATAATAATTCGAGCCAAAATTCTGATAAATTTCATTCAACTGTTTGTTTTTTAACAGATGACAATTATATCGTGGCTTATTTCGATTATTTATATGGTAAAAAGGTCCAGAGAGCAGTCGTAAGATTAGTTCTCGATAGCAGTACCATTTTCTATGAAATTTTGATTAATTGGCGATCATTCTCTCACATCATACACACCGACACTGAAAGCCTTCGAAACATCAACTTCGTAACGTTCAAATAAAGAAGCTTCGTTTGTTTCTATGAACGTGGGGGAGTGAAAATGACACATGGAAATATCACTTTTATCCGTCTTTTTCGACGTGATTTCACAAATATTCACTGCACGCTATCGCATTAGCCTCATATTCAGCGAGAACTTTAAAAAAATGTACGTTTTTAATTGATAAATTATTTCCTGGAAATAGCATTTCCACATGGATGCGGTGGGCAATCAAATATAAACACAACGACTGACGTCACTATTTGAGAAATAGTTATGGCAGCGCATGCTATGTCGCTCGAAACTCTACCATCTTCATTACCTTTTTTTCCAGTACATTGCCGTCTTCCGAAGTAAGCAATCTTGAATGCGGAGTTACTAAACTATAAAAAAAATTTCGTTATGACTAAAGTTCGATTTTTCGATCACTGACTTGTTCCCTCAAATTTTGTTATTGTCGTCGATTCAATCGAATGATTTTGGCTCTAAATAACAATGTGTGTTCATTTATTAAAGCAATACTGAAGAAAGCTTCATATATTGTTGTATTTTATAAGTTTTTTTTTTTTTGTTGAAATTGAAAATACCTGCTGAACATCAACCGAAGTTATTGCCCATAAATTGAATTATGAGTAATAAAATGATAAAAAACAAAAATTAAACATTAAGCTATCGTTTGGTGCAGAAACATTACAAAAACATGGTTGCTGATTGCTTTTCAAAGACATGAAAAATTATCTGTTTCATTTTCTGGTTCATTCTGTAAATATGAATCCGTGATATGAAATAAAAGATGAACTGTTCTCTCAGTAGTTGATGAAATAGAATGTGTCTTCGCAGCGGTATAGCACATGTAACACAAATCTTTGGATTTCTACATTTCTAGCTGATCATTCCAGAAGTAGAGAAGTTTCATCTGTAAAGTACCTGAGACGAACCAGCCCAGGAGACTGAAAGTATCAAAAATAAATAAAAAAAAAAAGAATATGTATAGTACAAGGTTCCAATGACAAATAAAAATCCAAAATCCAAAACCCAAAATCGGGTTTAGAATCAAGCGATCGTTACTTAGAACTCGGATTGGAAGAAACTTTTCGCCGAATTGTGCTCTGTTCTTAATGTTTGCACTAAGTCACTCACATGGAAACCGATTAGGTTGATCACATGGAAACCGATTAGGATGATCGACCATGGTTAAATTTTGAATAGCGTTTTGCCTGGATACCAAAATCTATTAAGTTCGCTGTCAAAAAAGTACAGTAAATTAAGAATTTAAAAAGTTCAAGTATTTGGTTATTTGGTGTATAATAAATCCTGAATAATTTTTTATAGTCCGAATTGAACGGTTTTATTTTTTTTTTACAGAAACACATACTTTATCAATATTTTCTTCGGTAATCAAATCAGAAAGATGGCCTGTAGCATCATCGATTGGACTTCTACTATTTTTTAGTTGCTTTTCACTTTTTGAAATACCATCAGATTTTGGCCGGAATGGTTTACACTACATAAATCAATCACCAACCGATAGATTGCGTTAATGGCTTCATCTGAAGAATGCATTTCCGTATTAATAGAGAATGAAGGGTGTATTTCGTAAGGCCAACTATGTCCTAAACCAATTACTTATCACGAAGTACTCTCAAACATTCACTAACTTGCATCAGTAATCAGATTTAAGCATCTCCGTCAATTTGCTTAGTCTTCGGTTATTGCTATGGAGTGCTCTTTTCTCGTTAAGAGTTTCCCTGCAATATTATAATAATACAGAGTGCACCAATTGAAAAAAAGGGAAAATGGTGCCATCGTGCTTTTGAGTTATTTTGTCAATAATTTGAGTTTTTTTTTTAACTTGTCAGTCATTAATTTCAAGGAAGCGGATGTCCTCGACCAACGAGTACACGAAAAGTGGTCCGATTGGTCGAATCTAAAATTTTGCGTGATCATGTAGGTTCCAGTGAGAGAAAGGCATAGACCCTAAGACGCCAATATATCTGCAAACATCCATGCGGAGAATCTAAAATAATAAGCCAAATAAACATAATTAAACTCAAAAACCTGGATAGAAAACAATTAAAAAAAGAAAATTACATTTCAAAACAAAATCTCAACATTTTTTTAGCGCACACACATCTAAATTTATACTCTTAAGATCTAGATGAAATATGAAATAAGCTAACGTGATTTTTTTTCTGATTGTTCCATCAAAAGTGCTATTGGTAGATTGGGACATTTTTCTCGACATTTTTCTGAAATCACAATCAAAATTCCTCAGATGAAATCGTCGACAACTTCTTACTAAATCTTCGTTACGATGTCTTTTTGAAGGAAACTGGTTATTTATGAATCTACTCTTCACGATAGTAAAGACTTTTTCCTAACTCTATTTTTTTAAACCACTTAGTTAAACCACTAGCGGTGCATTCGCAACTCAAACAGCCGTCGGAGTTCGAATTCAAATTCGGGCCAGGACGGCGACACTCAAAAAAATGTATCTCATTTTGTCGTTATTCTGTAATTTTCGAACAATTACGAAACCGTTTCAGGCAACCCATAACTATAAGAAAGGGTTAACCGTATCACGGAGGTGGCACTTCACATGAACTTCAACCTCACCCCACTAGGATTCTTATCGGAAGCATCGCTCGCAACGCCGATGAAGTGGTCCTATCCTTAAATGATTAGACTGATTTCACGATGAATGGTCTCAGCTGAAAAGAGCCAAAACAAAGAAAACAACCTTTTCCCACCCTACACTGCGTAATCCGCATCTCCGGCGGGCTGGAGGCAACTGTTCAGGATAATGGATAATGGTTTTCGATTTTGACCTGCCCGACCTGTGCTCGAAGCGGACAAGGTAGGGTGGGAATTTATGGCTCCAAGACATCCAAGAGTGGAAATACTTTGGCAAACAATTGTTTGAAGTTTAGCCCCGTCATCATGTGGATATGAGTGTTTGTGTGTGGATTTCGCAGAGGGACAAAACGTAGGGGGAAGGGATCAAAAGGTTCCGAATGACCCGCGGAGACTAATTAATTGAGCCTATTTGTAGGTGAAGCGTGAAATAAAGTTCGAAGTTGGCACGAAATAGTTACAGTGGAAATGTTGTTTCTGTTCAAATATGCGGGGATGGAATTGGAAAACACAAATTAATACTATAGCGTACCTTTCGGTTGCTTTTGGAAACACCGCCCTTCTCCCGGAAAGATACACAAAAACTATGACCACTGTTAATCAGCAGCAGATTCCAGTGGAAATATTCGCCTCCCTTCCGACACATCGCATAGCGCGCGTGGTTCAATTTCCTTCGGGTCGAGATTTTTCTTTTCATCGCTCGCAAAGTGGAACGTAATCACGAATAGGAAACCACTCTCCACTTCGCCGGGATAACAAATAAATTAATTTCATTTTTCTTATTCGGAACGAAATCGCCAAATCTGATGCAGAGATCTGCATGTAGATGAAATTTTAATTAATTTTTTTCTTCAGCCCAGCCATGGGGACACGCGGAAATCCTTGGCCAAGTTTCCTGTCCCGTTCCAGTTTCTGGCTCCGCACCTTCCGGGGTCGGTCCGTTCGTTTTCCGGTGTGGATATTAATCAAAGTTTGAATTTGGCGGGAAGTAAATTAAGGCAGCGAAAGAAAATGAAGCTGCAGATAAGAGAAAAGCGATTTTCCACAGGGTTTTTTTTCACTCTCTCTCTCTTGCTCTCTTCCTCCAGTGGAGTCTTTGTGGAGGAAATTTTTTAGCTCGTTTGCCGCAGCATCGCCTCGTCGTTTTGATCGTTTTCCTTTCAAGTGCACATTTTTCATCATGTGATCGCCGGTCGCTTGGAGATGTTATTCTTTTCTTGGAGGCAGAACGATTTTTTTATTCTCAGATCACACAATTCTCCAATTCCTGGTTCGGCGGGTTAATGTTGGGGTTTGTGCGATAAAGTGAGAGCTTTTTTTAATCATCATTTAAACGAAGCTTTCCCAGTAACGCACATCCACGAACGGTGCTGCGCTCTTGCGATGATCTATTTTTGTGTTTTTAATTTCTTTGCCTTAATTATTTACGCCCCTGTCGCTTCGGCGTTGTCGAGAATCTCAACCTGCCGCATAGGAGGACGACTCATGCGTTGATGGATTGCCGTCTGTGTTGGTTGGATGTGGTGTCGAAAATCGACGCCGACAGTGTTGGCAAACTCTGCTGGAAAGAAGAAATTCATTGTATTTATAATAAAAAAAAACTCAAATCTTCTGTTATAGAAATAACACTGCGACCATTTTCAAGGCTCCTTCGGAACAATCTCTGAAATCACTGGAATCTCTGGAACCTCTAGAATTTCTGGAATCTATTGAATCTCTGTATTCTCTGGAATCTCTGGAATTTTATGAGTCTCTGGGATCGCTGGAATCTCTGAAATCACTGGAATTTGTAGAATCTCTGGAATCTCTAGAATTTATAGAATCTATTTAATCGTTCTGTTGGAATCTCTGGAACCTCTAGAATTTCTGGATATTTTTTTTTGTTCTCTGTATTCTCTATAATATCTGGAATTCCTGCAATCTCTGGAATCAATTTAATCTCTATATTTTCTGGAATCTCTGGATTCTCTGAAATCAGTGAAATCTCTGGAATCAATTTAGTCTCTGTAATCTCTGGAATCTCTGAAATCACTGCAATTTCTAGAAACTCTGGAATACCTAGAATTTCAGGGCTCTATTTAATCTCTGTATTCTCTGGAATCTCTGGAATTTTTTGAATCTCTGGAACCTCTAGAATTTCTGGGATTTATTTAATCTATGTATTCTCTATGATCTCTGAAATCTCAGGAATCTCTTAAATCACTGAAATCTCTGGAATAAATTTAATCTCTGTATTCTCTGGAATCTCGTAATTTTTAAATCTTTGGAATCTCTGGAATCTCTTGAATCTCTGGAATTTCTGGAATTTTTGGAATCTCTGGATGCACTGAAATCTCTAAAATCTTTGAACTCACTAAAATCTCTGGAATCTCTGGATACTCTAGAATTTCTGATATCTCTTCAATCTCTGCATTCTCTGGAAATCTCTGGAATCTCTGTAGTTTTTTGGATCCCTTGAATCTCTGGAATCTCTGCAATCTCTGAAATCTATGGAATCTCTGGAAACTCTAGAATTTCTGGATTTTTTTTAATCTCTGTATTCTCCGGAATTTCTAGAATATCTAGAATTATTTCAGTCTCTGGGATCGCTGGAATCTCTGGAATCTCTGAAATCATTGGCATCTGTGAAATCTCTGGAACCTCTAGAATTTCTGAAATCTGTTTAATCTCTGTATTCTCTGGAATCTCTGAAATTTTTTAAATCTCTGGAATTTTCTGAAACCGCGAATCTCTTAAATCCCTGAAATCTATGAAATCACTAGAATCTGGATTTTTTTAAATCTCTGGAATCTCTGAAATCTCTGGAAACAATTTAATCCCTGTATTCTATTAAATCTTAAATCTTAAATCTTAAATCTTAAATCTTAAATCTTAAATCTTAAATCTTAAATCTTAAATCTTAAATCTTAAATCTTAAATCTTAAATCTTAAATCTTAAATCTTAAATCTTAAATCTTAAATCTTAAATCTTAAATCTTAAATCTTAAATCTTAAATCTTAAATCTTAAATCTTAAATCTTAAATCTTAAATCTTAAATCTTAAATCTTAAATCTTAAATCTTAAATCTTAAATCTTAAATCTTAAATCTTAAATCTTAAATCTTAAATCTTAAATCTTAAATCTTAAATCTTAAATCTTAAATCTTAAATCTTAAATCTTAAATCTTAAATCTTAAATCTTAAATCTTAAATCTTAAATCTTAAATCTTAAATCTTAAATCTTAAATCTTAAATCTTAAATCTTAAATCTTAAATCTTAAATCTTAAATCTTAAATCTTAAATCTTAAATCTTAAATCTTAAATCTTAAATCTTAAATCTTAAATCTTAAATCTTAAATCTTAAATCTTAAATCTTAAATCTTAAATCTTAAATCTTAAATCTTAAATCTTAAATCTTAAATCTTAAATCTTAAATCTTAAATCTTAAATCTTAAATCTTAAATCTTAAATCTTAAATCTTAAATCTTAAATCTTAAATCTTAAATCTTAAATCTTAAATCTTAAATCTTAAATCTTAAATCTTAAATCTTAAATCTTAAATCTTAAATCTTAAATCTTAAATCTTAAATCTTAAATCTTAAATCTTAAATCTTAAATCTTAAATCTTAAATCTTAAATCTTAAATCTTAAATCTTAAATCTTAAATCTTAAATCTTAAATCTTAAATCTTAAATCTTAAATCTTAAATCTTAAATCTTAAATCTTAAATCTTAAATCTTAAATCTTAAATCTTAAATCTTAAATCTTAAATCTTAAATCTTAAATCTTAAATCTTAAATCTTAAATCTTAAATCTTAAATCTTAAATCTTAAATCTTAAATCTTAAATCTTAAATCTTAAATCTTAAATCTTAAATCTTAAATCTTAAATCTTAAATCTTAAATCTTAAATCTTAAATCTTAAATCTTAAATCTTAAATCTTAAATCTTAAATCTTAAATCTTAAATCTTAAATCTTAAATCTTAAATCTTAAATCTTAAATCTTAAATCTTAAATCTTAAATCTTAAATCTTAAATCTTAAATCTTAAATCTTAAATCTTAAATCTTAAATCTTAAATCTTAAATCTTAAATCTTAAATCTTAAATCTTAAATCTTAAATCTTAAATCTTAAATCTTAAATCTTAAATCTTAAATCTTAAATCTTAAATCTTAAATCTTAAATCTTAAATCTTAAATCTTAAATCTTAAATCTTAAATCTTAAATCTTAAATCTTAAATCTTAAATCTTAAATCTTAAATCTTAAATCTTAAATCTTAAATCTTAAATCTTAAATCTTAAATCTTAAATCTTAAATCTTAAATCTTAAATCTTAAATCTTAAATCTTAAATCTTAAATCTTAAATCTTAAATCTTAAATCTTAAATCTTAAATCTTAAATCTTAAATCTTAAATCTTAAATCTTAAATCTTAAATCTTAAATCTTAAATCTTAAATCTTAAATCTTAAATCTTAAATCTTAAATCTTAAATCTTAAATCTTAAATCTTAAATCTTAAATCTTAAATCTTAAATCTTAAATCTTAAATCTTAAATCTTAAATCTTAAATCTTAAATCTTAAATCTTAAATCTTAAATCTTAAATCTTAAATCTTAAATCTTAAATCTTAAATCTTAAATCTTAAATCTTAAATCTTAAATCTTAAATCTTAAATCTTAAATCTTAAATCTTAAATCTTAAATCTTAAATCTTAAATCTTAAATCTTAAATCTTAAATCTTAAATCTTAAATCTTAAATCTTAAATCTTAAATCTTAAATCTTAAATCTTAAATCTTAAATCTTAAATCTTAAATCTTAAATCTTAAATCTTAAATCTTAAATCTTAAATCTTAAATCTTAAATCTTAAATCTTAAATCTTAAATCTTAAATCTTAA
The DNA here is from genome assembly GCF_029784135.1 of Toxorhynchites rutilus septentrionalis. NCBI lineage: Eukaryota > Metazoa > Arthropoda > Insecta > Diptera > Culicidae > Toxorhynchites > Toxorhynchites rutilus. The sequence continues at coordinate 303,185,769 of NC_073746.1, read as the reverse complement.
ATCTTAAATCTTAAATCTTAAATCTTAAATCTTAAATCTTAAATCTTAAATCTTAAATCTTAAATCTTAAATCTTAAATCTTAAATCTTAAATCTTAAATCTTAAATCTTAAATCTTAAATCTTAAATCTTAAATCTTAAATCTTAAATCTTAAATCTTAAATCTTAAATCTTAAATCTTAAATCTTAAATCTTAAATCTTAAATCTTAAATCTTAAATCTTAAATCTTAAATCTTAAATCTTAAATCTTAAATCTTAAATCTTAAATCTTAAATCTTAAATCTTAAATCTTAAATCTTAAATCTTAAATCTTAAATCTTAAATCTTAAATCTTAAATCTTAAATCTTAAATCTTAAATCTTAAATCTTAAATCTTAAATCTTAAATCTTAAATCTTAAATCTTAAATCTTAAATCTTAAATCTTAAATCTTAAATCTTAAATCTTAAATCTTAAATCTTAAATCTTAAATCTTAAATCTTAAATCTTAAATCTTAAATCTTAAATCTTAAATCTTAAATCTAAATCTTAAATCTTAAATCTTAAATCTTAAATCTTAAATCTTAAATCTTAAATCTTAAATCTTAAATCTTAAATCTTAAATCTTAAATCTTAAATCTTAAATCTTAAATCTTAAATCTTAAATCTTAAATCTTAAATCTTAAATCTTAAATCTTAAATCTTAAATCTTAAATCTTAAATCTTAAATCTTAAATCTTAAATCTTAAATCTTAAATCTTAAATCTTAAATCTTAAATCTTAAATCTTAAATCTTAAATCTTAAATCTTAAATCTTAAATCTTAAATCTTAAATCTTAAATCTTAAATCTTAAATCTTAAATCTTAAATCTTAAATCTTAAATCTTAAATCTTAAATCTTAAATCTTAAATCTTAAATCTTAAATCTTAAATCTTAAATCTTAAATCTTAAATCTTAAATCTTAAATCTTAAATCTTAAATCTTAAATCTTAAATCTTAAATCTTAAATCTTAAATCTTAAATCTTAAATCTTAAATCTTAAATCTTAAATCTTAAATCTTAAATCTTAAATCTTAAATCTTAAATCTTAAATCTTAAATCTTAAATCTTAAATCTTAAATCTTAAATCTTAAATCTTAAATCTTAAATCTTAAATCTTAAATCTTAAATCTTAAATCTTAAATCTTAAATCTTAAATCTTAAATCTTAAATCTTAAATCTTAAATCTTAAATCTTAAATCTTAAATCTTAAATCTTAAATCTTAAATCTTAAATCTTAAATCTTAAATCTTAAATCTTAAATCTTAAATCTTAAATCTTAAATCTTAAATCTTAAATCTTAAATCTTAAATCTTAAATCTTAAATCTTAAATCTTAAATCTTAAATCTTAAATCTTAAATCTTAAATCTTAAATCTTAAATCTTAAATCTTAAATCTTAAATCTTAAATCTTAAATCTTAAATCTTAAATCTTAAATCTTAAATCTTAAATCTTAAATCTTAAATCTTAAATCTTAAATCTTAAATCTTAAATCTTAAATCTTAAATCTTAAATCTTAAATCTTAAATCTTAGATCTTAAATCTTAAATCTTAAATCTTAAATCTTAAATCTTAAATCTTAAATCTTAAATCTTAAATCTTAAATCTTAAATCTTAAATCTTAAATCTTAAATCTTAAATCTTAAATCTTAAATCTTAAATCTTAAATCTTAAATCTTAAATTCCGAGTTGTAACTGAAAAAAAAAGATTTGCCACCAGACCAATTTTAATAGAAAAGTATTTTTATAATAAAGAAATGCCTTGAAATTTGGCAACCCAGCCCGCAGAGGTTATCTCTGCAACATTTACAGCATGGGCTCGAGTATTATCGCAATGCGCGCCCCAAAAAACGATAAGCAAGTGTTACTGGCACTGGCGCCTCATCGGATATCATGTTTTCGCACGGAGTTCTTCGAATGTAACTCCAGAGCAGGGTCCAATGCATCATCTCGTCTTGCGGTCGTTTGCACCCACTTTCCTATGGTATGGTAGAAAGGTGGGGTGGGGGGAAAGGACAAGGCTAACTGTGCCGTACCTTTTGCGTCGAGCTCATGTTTACTCATATCTCGCAAGTCTTCGCTTTCTTCCGGCAAGAATCCATCCCCCTCGCCGCTCTGCCCTGCGGTCGGATACCCATTCCGGCAGAGCCAAGCTAAATTGTACTCATTGTTACACAGAGTAAAACTTTTGTTTCCTTTAAATTACTGGCACGAATTGCGTTTGCGAGATGTTTTTCACATGTACTCACGTGAGGGGTTTGCATTCCCGACTTGCGAGCTCAATCTCGAAGAAATCGGAGTACGGAATGATGTGTATGGCACCGCGGGTAGCTGGAAGGGTCCTTCACTTCGGCAGGAGGGCCGGCAATGAAGGGGGGAGGGTGAGATGAGATGAGTTATGCTCTGGCTCGGATCAAAATGCTGTAGCGCATTGCATTCCACGCCAGGATGAAACGAGAAGATCCCTTTCCCTTCGCACGAATGACAAGAGTCTTAAGAACAAACAAATCACGAAATACGGTTGTTTTGCACGGCGTATTTTTTATTAGCGTTCTCCGGTGATGGGATGATTAGGTGGAAATGATAAAAATCGCGCCACGTTCGCGGACGTACGGAAAGAGACAGAGCTCCATCATGGCGTCGAATATTTCATCTCGTCAGTCAGAGCGGATGAAATACTAACATTTAAACCGAGGCGCTGCACAGAATACATTGTGCCTAATTGTCACCATTACTGCAGTGATTTTACAAATAACAAATTAAACATTTGGTGGCTCGTATTTCCCGGTTGAAAATTCTCCATGGCTGAATGGTTGGTACCAGATAAGAACCGTTTTATTTCGCGATGGCCATCCGACATGCAAAGCTGTAATTCATCAACGGTGAAATACTTTTCCTTGCATATGTGCGTATCCTTTTCGACGTATGCTTTCCCTTCTAATGAACATTCTATACGGCGGATTTGACTGCGTGTTTTACGGTCAAAAGTCCACCGTTCGAGAACCAGCGCGACCGTTTTTATGGCGCCCTTTGGAAAGCACTAAAATTTTACGCACAGTCCCTTTCGCCCCTCCGTCGCGGAATAAAAATTAATCGGCCAAAACAAACAAACGCTCTCCCACTCCGACCTTGTTTGCCACCGAATGTTGCCATTTTATAGCAACTGTTCAATTACACGTTTTAATCTCTCCGATATACACCACACTTCTGCTCTAGTTTTGCTAGTTTTTATTATTTATTTACTTTATCTTTTATTCGCTTTCTACGCCCAATCGACATGCGAATGGAGGTGACCAGGTAATGTATGGCTGTCACACAATCACTCGAGCGGATGACGAAAAAGGGGGGCGTGTGCGTGGGAGGGTGGTAGTGAATTTCGGAGCGGAGAGACTGCATTAAAACAATATTTAATAACAGCTATAAATCACTCGCACGGTAATAACTCGCGCCACACTTTTCGCGGCCAGCCGAGCAGCGGCAACAGGATCAAACAAGAGCGTCATCGCGGTGGGCTTCGACACGCGCCTTCTCGGGCCACGATCTTCTCCCGTGGGAGGCGATCCAATGCTCGCCAGTACCCCCGAATCAGTTCATTGTTCAACCCACTCAGCGGTGTAAACGTAAGACGCAGAATCCCCCTTCTCAAGCTGAGTCCAAATTTGGGCTACCTTTTTTCGGCTACATGCAGTTGCCATTGGGCGAGAACATAAATTTGGTAGCTTTTTGACACCCGAAGCCGAAGATTTTGTGTTTGATTGTTTGTGCGGTCGGAGAGTACTGAATTGATGTACTTTCACTAGAGGATATCAGAAGTAAAATTGGTGTTTATCGTCATGTGTTCAGAGAACACTCAAACCTAAAAATAAACAATTTTTTTGTTTATCTTATCCGTGGAGGCATTCTAGAGAGAAAATTCGTCGGAAATGGCCAGATTGGATTTTGCACCACTATACGATAATGCACCAGCTCATTGATCAATCACTGTTAACGATTTTTTTTACATATATGGCCCACTGCGACTTTTTCCTATTTCCGAAACTCAAATTACAGCTTCGTTGGATCCGGTTTGACAGTATTGAAGACATGAAAACGAATTCGTGCGAAGACAATCCCTGAATACAGCTATCCCGCCATTCCATGCCAAACCGATATAGTGATTCTCAGATTTTCGTCAAAAGTGGTAGTTTTGTTCTTTATGGCAAATTATGAAACCCGTATTTTTTTATTTTTTTTTGTTAGGGTAACCATTTCCATGTTAGGGTGGTCCAAAAAAACATTTTTTCGCATTTTTGCCAAAAATTACTTTTTTCAAAAATTCATAACTTTTGAACACCTGGCCCAATTGAGAACTAAAAACATGTTAACTTTGAAAAATAATAACTTGAAAACGAAAAATAACCTCTCTGGTATTCGGGTATATTATGTGAAAAAACCTCAGCTCATATGGCGCCCTTGATCCCGAAACGATGTAAGCTATAAAAATCAAATATAATTTATAATTACAAAAAACCCTTTTTCATTCAGAGTGTAATATTTTTGCAAACAAGACTAACTCATTGGCTTTGATTTGATATGTCTATCATCTGAAAAGCTATGATTTTTTGTAGTGGAAAAAATGGAATAAAAATGATTTTTCGGATCATCGGCTAACTTTGAAAAATCATAACTCAAAAACGAAAGAAAACGCCTCCCTGGTTTCGAGATATTTCGTGTGAAAAATCCTCAGCTTTCCAGAAAAAAATATAGAAAACTCTAGCGCCTTTGGCCTCGAGACTATGAAAACAATAAAAAACGAATACAATCAATAATAACGAGAGCAGAATTCAAATTTTCTGCAGGTATAGTATTTTTCAAAAAAAGATTGGCTTTTATTTGATGTGTCAATCGTTTGAATCGGTCTAGTAGTTAAAAAGTTATGAATTTTTGAAAAAAATCATTTTTGGAAAAAATGCGAAAAAATGGTTTTTTAGACCACCCTGAAATGGAAATGGTCACCCTAACAAAAAAATTAAAAAAAATACGGGTCTCACAATTTGCGATAAAAAACAAAACTACCACTTTTGACGAAAATCTGAGAACCACTATATCGGTTTGGCATGGAATCTAGATATATAAAAATGGATTTCTATCTGTCTGTCGGTCTGATTCTAATGGACTCGGAAACTACTGAACCGATCAACATGAAAATTGGTATGTAAGGGTTTTTGAGGCCGGGGAAGGTTTTTGTGATAGTTTGGGACCTCTCCCCCCTCTATAAGGGGGGCTGCCATACAAGTGAACACAAATTTCTGCATTACTCGAGAATTAATCAAGCAACTGAAACCAAATTGGGCGTATTGAGTTTTTAGGGGGCAACAAATGTTTCTATACTAATTAGACTCTCCACCCCCTCTCTAATGGGGGGGGGGATCTGCCATACAATGAAGCACAAATTTCTGCATTATTCAAGAATTATTCAAGCAAATTAAACCAAATTTGGCATTTTGAGGTTTTAGGGTGTACCAAATGTTTCTATGATGGTTAGACTCTCCACCTGCCTCCCTAAGGAGGGCTGCAAAACTAATGAAACACAAATTTCTGAATTACTCGAGAATTAATCAAGTAAATGAAATCAAATTGAGCATATTGAGGTCTAAGGGTGCAATAAATGTTTCTATGGTGGTAAGACTCTCCACCCCCCCCCCTTCCCCTCTCTAAGGGGGGGCTGCCATAAAAATAAAAAACAAATTTCTGCATAACTCCAATACTAATCAAGCAAAGCGAGCCAAATTTGGCATGAGAAGGTTTTACGGGGCACGAAACGTTTCTATGGTGAATACACTCCTCCCCCTTCTCTTAAGGGGGGCTGCCATACAAATGAAACACAAACTTCTGCAGAACTCTAGAACTAATCAAGCATAATTTGGGATGTGAGGGTTTTTGGGTATGAGAAATGTTTCTATAATGGTATGACACCCCTCCCTCCTCTGGAATGGAGAGGGGGTCCCAAAAAATATTACACATATATCAATCAAAAATATTCCTACCAAACATAACAATTGAAAATTTTCGGAAAGCTCTGAAGGAAAAAAGAAAAATTCGGAAAATTAAATTCCCATATGTTCTACAATTACATAGTGACAAGTGCTGTTAGTCTATTTGATGTTTGTGCTAGCGAAATTGATCTTTTTTCGAAACTGGAAATGGATTTTAATGTGATGAAACGCGCTCCTATATCTTCTTCTATCTATACCAAAAAAAAAAAGGATCGCCGGATGTGTTGATAAGGGCAGAACTCGAGGAAGGAATTTAACCATATAGGGCTGTCTTTATTCTATCATATTTTCCATTTATATCATGTAACGGAGAAACATGTTATTTGCAAGTGGTTGAAAAATCTTGAACTAGAATTGTGTCTGAAAATAATCTGATATTATAATGATGAGTTTTATTAGAAATACTAGGAATTTTATAGTAAAAAGGTAAATTCAATGGGGTCGAATAGAAGATCAATCAATGAACAGGTCTGCGATTGGACCCATGAACTTGCTCATAGTAAGGAAACGTGAATGTTTGAAGATATTGATAACAAAAAAAAAAAAAAACTAATTTTGGGCGCGACGAAGTTTGCTGTATAAAAAGTGTTTCGATGACTGGATTGTTCGTTAGAAAAAAGTGTATTGCTTCAGAAGTGTCCGATTTTAAAGGGTGTGTCACATCAAATTGCATCACGGAAAAAACGCTGTAGAAATTGAATTTTTAGGAATTATATCTTCAGCTTTCGCTTATAATCAGATAAGAGTGTATAGATCACGTTGGACATGCTTCACTGTCAATTTTTGGTAAATTTGGAAAAATGTCGTCGAACGAAAAAGAGCGTCGTGAATTAATCCTGTGCACTCATTTCGAGAATCCGGAGTTGTCACATCGGGACATCGGTAAGATGCTGGGAATCGTTCAATCCACGGTCAGCAGAGTACTAAACCGATACGTCGAGAACCTAACCATCGACCAGAAGGTGAAGAACGGCAAAAATGGATGCTCCGTCAGTGAAAAAGATCACAAGCGCGTAGTTAAGCAGTTTAGACGTGATCCGAGAAGTTCGGTCCGGGATGTCGCCAATAAGCTGAATTTGTCAAGTTCATTCGTCCAGCGGACCAAGCAGCGGGAGGGCCTGCGTACATACAAGGTTCAGAAGGCTCCTAACCGCGACGAAAGGCAAAACATGGTGGGGAAGACGCGAGCCCGGAAGCTGTACACCGAAATGCTGACGAAGCCGCATTGCCTGGTAATGGACGACGAAACCTTCGTCAAAGCGGACTTTCGTCAGCTGCCGGGCCTGTTGTTCTTCTCCGCAGAGGACAAATTCAGCGTTCCGGAGGAGATTCGCAAGCAGAAACTATCCAAGTTTGCCAAAAAGTACATGGTGTGGCAAGCTCTGCTCTTGCGGAAAGCGGAGCGCCCCCTTCGTGATGACCGGCACGGTAAACGGGCAGGTTTACCTTAAGGAGTGCCTACAGAAGCGCTTACTACCACTATTGAAGCGGCACGAGGGCCCGACCATCTTCTGGCCGGATCTCGCTTCGTGCCACTATTCAAAGGACGTGTTGGAGTGGTACGAAGCCAACGGGGTCACCTTCGTGCCAAAGGAAATGAACCCGCCCAACGCGCCGGAACTTCGCCCAATAGAGAAATATTGGGCGATTATGAAGCAGGCCCTCCGGAAGAACCCAAAAGTTGTCAAATCGGAGGCGGACTTCAAGAGAAAATGGATTTCTGTTCAAAAAAACTACAACCTGACGTTGTACAGAACCTTATGAACGGGGTAAAGAGGAAGGTGCGAGCATACGGGCTTGGGCTCGAAGTATGAATAAAAAGAAAATGCCAAAAGTTGTTTAATAGATTTTATTTTACTGTCTAAAATTTTCAAAAGGATCGGTCTACTAGGCGAATTTCTACAGCGTTTTTTCCGTGATGCAATTTGATGTGACACACCCTTTAGAGGCGATAATATAAATTTAGATAATAAATAACCCATTTTCTTCAAAAACAAATTCCCAGTATATTCACAGAATATATAAAAAATTATGTGAAAATCTTTATATGCTTCTAAAATGAATGCGAGATTAAACTGACTGATGGAACCCGAAATCCGGATTTGGTACCTATATCCGAGATTCTACCTAAGACCCAGCGTGAGTATAGCTTTGCTTCGTTCCATGCCCAGGAATTACAAAACAAACAATAACAAGAACATGTTGTTTGTTTTTTTTTTCAAAATATATGCTAGTGCTCTGTATGTGTGGCCGACACGGGATTCCCAAAATATTTTTAGGTGTACCGGTAAGTTTCCTCGGTTTTACAACAGACGTAATTTGATTATTATAAATTGATTATTATTTCAGTGAATTAAATTTCCAGACATTCGTTCGAAAGCTACTGTCATTTCGCGTCTTTCTCAGTATTTGTCAAAAAGTTGAAGCGTAAACAACATAGTTCTTTTGCCACTTCGAATATGTACTATGAGCTGCTAAAACCGAATGAAACCATTACGGGGGACCTCTACCGACGACAATTGATGCGTTTTAGCCATGTACTGAAAGAAAAACGGCCACAATACGAGCAAAGACACGATAAAGTTATTTTGCAGCACGACAATGCTCGGCCGCATGTCACGAAACCGGTCAAAACATACTAGGAAACGCTGAAATGAAGGGCCTATCCCATCCGCCGTATTCTCCAGACATTGCTCCGTACGATTACTACCTTTTTCGATCGATGCAACATGGCCTGGTTGATCAGCACTTCTCCAATTTTGATGAAGTCAAAAATTGGATCGATTCGTGGTAAGCCGACAAACCGGCCGATTATTTCCGCAAGGGATCCGTGGACTGCTAGAAAGATGGATTAAATTTGTAACCATTTTTGCAGCATAAAGCATTTGAAAAATAAACAAAGAAACTTACCGGCACTCCTTTTACATAAAAAAAAAAATATCGAGAAAGGCTCAGCAAATGACTACTTAATTAACACATGTCTATGCTGATATCCAATCGAATCAAAAATAATCACTAAAATGAAAGCAAACAAAAATCAAAAACAGGTTAACAATATTTGTATCATCCAGCGCCTCAATCATCGATGCGCTGATCGTGAAACACCGGAAGCAGTGGCAGCAATTAGTTCAGGTCATGACCCGCGGCCCATGCTACTCTCATTCTTTGCCAACGTTAATACCCCCGCCTTTCGCAATCAGATAGCGCTCACCCATGCCAGGCAAGCCAAAGAACCAAACAGCACAAAACGACAACAAAAATGCAACGAACATCTCCGGGGCATCTCCGGCAACATCTCTCCCGGGCGACGAGCGAAGGGACGATGGAACGATCGATGCCAGAAACAAAGCCCAGAAACATTTTATTGGCGACATGTTCACAAATAAAGCTCACCCCAAGCGGTCCTTGTAGCGCTGGACCGTGGCGCAGTGTGCCTTACGGTGACTTGGCGTGCGTTTCCTGTTTCGTTGCAGGCGAGTGCGATTCCAATTGCCATAAATTCGATCGATACCGATTTGCGATGGGTCGGTCCTAGGGAACGGATCGGTAGTGGCTGCTGTTGGCTACGCGAGAGGGACCAAGTCTGGCCCTGCGTCGGACGGCACCCAGCGGTTCCGTGCCCATTGACTTATTTGTAATTTCGCATGTTACTGGTCATGTTTCGCCTTCTCGATTAAAATAACAGTTAAAGTGCAATTTATGTTAGTGGTTAATCGATAATTTTTAATTGTAGCATAAGGATTTATTGGATTGGTTCGAAGTGTTTCATATTTCTCATATTTCAGCTTGGCGCGCAGGGTTCGGAAGGGGAAACAGTAGTCCGCAAGCGGGTGGCGATTTATGGCTTTAATGGCCTCTTAAACTATGATTGTATCGTTTTCTGAACGCAGCATCTCAAATTTCCCCGGAACAATTCAATTAAATGACCGGCTGTCTCGCGTGACCGTAGAATTCCAATCTGTGTGTGGAAATCGAACGGGCGGTGGACTTGATCCCACATACTAACCAAACATAATAATAAAGTGCTCAAAGTTCTTTACGATTCTTGCCAAGTTTCCACTACCTCACGTGAGCTGCGGAGAGAATATTCGGTTCGCTTCGGTCTGCTTTTTCGGGAAAGGGATTATTATGTATTCATATTTCTCGATATTCGCTTACCGCAGAAGCTTCGAAGCAGTCGGGAAGAATCTTAACCGCGCGATACTATCAGCGGCTTATGTTTATGAGCTGCGTCACGCTACATATTAGGTTTTTCAACGGCATCCGATCCGTATCTGAGAACGTGCTCGCAGAATCTCTCTTCCTCGCTCAGAAGTTGGTGCTGCCTCGTCCGCGAAGAAATAATAATGACATTACCGGTAGAAGAAAATGATTAAATTCTGATTCACAATTAGAATTGAAAGTCAACGCCCGTGTCAACACTCGAACGCCTTCGGAGCTGTTGCCTGGGGACCGATAGTTGAAGACTGGCTCCTCTCGCTTGGGTGCGTTTGCTTTGTCAATCATTTCCGTGGATAATAACCGCCACCTTGTCTATGTGGGCATGTGTACAAGCTGATTTCAATAATAATCCCCTCTACTCGCACCTGAAGGAATTACCATGGTTCGGAATTCACTCGTCATGCAGATGCATCCATCCGTCAGTCACACGGCCGCATCACTTGCAACAGCGCGACCATGAATTCTTCCAACCGTACCCAGCGGGTGTGATTAAGTAGGAACCTCCCGACGAACTATTTCCTAGGGACTGCGCTCTCTCTATTTTGAGAATCCACTGAACTCGACTCATCGTCATTAACCGGTCCCGCGGTGACAATCGGTAGCGAAAGTCGAGCATGAAAAAAAAAGGAAGACGACACACAAAACACATTCTCGTATGTTCCATTTTTCACAGCGCTGTGCGGTTCATAAATTTTTCCCTTCACAAACGAGCTGCGGGGGCGGAGGCCGGTGAATAGCAAAGTTACACAATAATTATTGTTCTTCTAATTGCTGTCATAGTGTTCGCTCATGAATGGCAACATCGGCGGGAACAATGCGTCTCTTTCTTTCCTCCTTCACTGCATTTCACCGGTTGGATGGAGTCTGTGCGTGACGAAATTCGCGCACTCTTCACCTATGCGCCTCCCCCATGCATACTCTTCTTGTTGTGATTAGGGTTATTTTTTCGTGTTTGCGAGCAGTTAGATAATAGATCATAGTAACTGATACAGATACTGTATAGATAATTAATAAAATACCGAAAACATTCTTGCCTTATTTGTCCAAGGAGTTGTAAACTGGTTCGTCACAGATTTGGAAGGAATCCTTAGGATGATCGGTTTCAGTCTTCTTGAAATTTTAGCTTTTCCCTTTATTAGGATGTAAGATTGGTAAGATTTAATGGGGAAATTTCAAAACCAATATTTGTTACATCCGGAGTTCCTCAAGGCTCTCACTTGGGACCACTTTTGTTCATTTTATTCGTTAATGGCGTTTGCATTTTTGTTAACAGTGTTAAAGCACTCATCTACGCAGATGATATGAAGCTGTATATGGAAATAAAGAATGAAGAAGACTGTCAAACATTCAAAAATGAAGTTTACATATTTTACAATTGGAAACCTAAATTTTTACGCACCGATTAGGCACCTGAAAAACGCTAACATTTTCTACATAGATTACCGAAGGACGAATTATGCCAAATATAGTTCTATTAATCGTATGATGAACCTCTGTAACGAACACAGTGAAATAATTGACGTAACCATGTCAAGGTCAATGTTTAAAGACTATCTGAATCTGAATCTATCTGAAGATATAGTTAAATTTATTCGGGCAGCATATTTAGTCTACGCTGTTTTGACGAAATAAATTAATAAAGAAAAAAAAAAATTTTTGATTATATAACTTGTTAAAATCCTCTTCTAAATTGAACGGATAAATTATCCACCGAGCTCTCTTTACTTTTGTTAGTTTTAAGTAAGTAGTTTTAAGTAGTATTAAGAATGTATCGGTCTACAATTTTGATTGACGACAATAAATAATTAAAATATATTAATTCTACAATCAATCTGAAACACAGCAGTTTTTCGATACGAAATACCAATTTGTTAAAAAAGTTTACGGAAATATGATATATTCGGTCACCATTGTGCAGCAGGCATAATCTCAAATAATTCCGAGACTTTTTTAATACTGAGAATGTAATTTTTCTTATTGAAATTTTTGGACCAATACTTGTTTTGAACATACATGGATATGAATATACATACATGTATATTAGGTTAGGGAAAAAGTTATCCATTATTTTCTCGTTGACTGGCTTTAGTGATCAACATATCGCGTAATATCGATCCCTCAATTTCAGGTTTATGCTCGTTGGAAAGGTGGCATTTCACACTAAAAAAAATCTTTTATTGTTTTTTGTTTGTTCCATTCAGTTGTGAGTTACAGGGAGTTAACAATGTTGCAGGGAGTCAACAAAGAGAAAAATCGGTACTTTTAACACTTTTTATTTATAAATGCGAAAATGCAAGCCAAGCCGCTGAAATTGTGATTGATGTTTATGGTGTCGATACTGCAACAGTAAAATACGTGCTATTTAAAATATTTTCAAAAAACAATAGTTTTTTTCAAATTTTTTTTTAAATTTTCAATTTTTTTTTTTTCAATGCAATACACTAAATTATGATCTGTACTGTCAACAAACGGACCGTTTGAAGCTAGTGATTGACCAGAAACGTTCAGAATTGGTCAACAGAAGAGGTGTTGTGTTCCATCAGGACAATGCAATGCCACACAATTCCAAGAGCTTGATTGGGATGCTTCAATCCATAGTTCGGACCTGGCACCAAACGATTATGACCTTTTTCTCGCATTGGAAAATTTCCAGAGTGATTAGAAATTGGGATCACGAGAAGATTGTAAAAATCTATTGCTATGGTTTTTCGCTAATAAGGACCAAGATCTCTATGATAGAGACGTCATGAAGGCCCCTTTAGAATGGCAACAAAGGGCCTGGCCGGGTAAGGGAGTAAAAAGTGCCCCCAAACCAAATCACTAGCTGTATGGCAAATATTGTAAAGGATATTATAAAAGAAATTTTGGTGGTTTATTTGAACCCCTATGTGGTTGACGTAGGATCTATAGTGAAAAACGTACTTTTTCGTTTATTTCACGCCATCCTCAAAAGATCCGAGATAAAAATTTGAAAAAAAAATACTGAATCAAATCAAAAAAAATTTCATCAAAAATTTTAGTACAAAAAAATATTTAAATTCAGAAAACATTTTTTTTTGGGATTTTTTGGAGATTCAGTACTACTCTAATTCATATTTAAATGTGCTCTTACGGCTTTTCTAGATTGATAAATATCTTCAATTTTTTTTCAAATATCTAATAATAAAAATAAAATTTTAAAAAATACACAGTACAAAAAAATGTTTAGATTTTCTGGCATTTCGAAATTTTGAAGAAAAAAAATATAACTTTGAGACCCACTCCTGCTCAAATTTTTGTTTAAATGCGTTCGTTTGTGTATTTTTTTACAAGTGGCGTAATTTTTCCTGAATTTTTAAGAGCATTGTGTGACACAAAAATAATTTTCTTCATCGTCTGCACTATTATTTTTATTTTTTTGAAATCGATTATTTTATTGTATTCGTAGTTTTCAATTGAAAGATTAAAATAAAAAAAACAAATCGGATTTGTGGTCTCAAAGTTATATTTTTTTTCAAAAATTCGAAATGCCAGAAAATCTATAACATTTTTTTGTACTGTGTGTTATTTTTTTTTATTATTTCATTTTTATTATTAGATATTTGAAAAAAAAACAGCTTGAAGATATTTATCAATCTAGAAAAGCCGTAGAAACACATTAAAATATGAATTAGAGTAGTACTGAATCTCTAAATCCCAAAAAAAAATTTTCAAAATTGCAATATTTTTTAGTACCAAAATTTTAGATGAAATTTTTTTTGATAATTTTTTTTTTGATAAACCGTAGTAAGATGCACATTCAGTATTTTTTTCAAATTTTTATTATCCGGAGACTCGATTATGCGGGATTCGATTATCCAGAATTTTAGACTCGATGATCCGGAGTATTTTATTTTTCATTTTCGGAAATTTTGAATCCACACTAATAGAAAATTGACCCGTTCCTGTTGACTGATTGATCTGAAATTTGGAAGACACCATTAATTCTATTGTCATTATAAAACTGTGTATTCTATGATCTTGAAAAATTCAATTTCGTCACCACTAAAAAATGGCTGAATGACTTGACTTGGAGAATATACTACATTATGAACAACATAAATTCAAAAAGGTCGCCGCCACAAAATGGTCGACTATGTATTTTTTGCAATCCTCTCAATATTGGTATCAAATGAAATTATTTGACTAATAGAATACAGTACATCATCAAAATATTCCGCAGTTTTATAATGACAGTAGAATTAATGGTCTAACATTTTACTACTTAAATTGGGACTTTCTCTATTAGGCAGCAGACTACTCAACTCTAGGTTCGAATAACTAATGATTTATTGTTCTGATTTCATATCAGCGAGACCCATAGAGAACGCTCGGGCATCGATGTGGAGGGTCGATGCCATTGCTGACACAGCGTGTCAATTGCGCGTGGATGTTTAATTTACCAGTCGGCGCAATTTGACACCATGATAAAATAATCAACCGTAGCAACAATGTTGCATCGGTTGGCGACTTACAGTGTCGCTCAAAAGTGTTCACCACACCTTCCCCCTTTCGGAAGAAGAATGTAGCATAGCAAATTATTCGTGATTTGAATTTTAGTTGAGGTTCTCTAGGAATTTCGCTGATGATAATACAAAGGTTTACATTTTTGTTCTTATACACCTAAAATATATTGACCATGATTATTTCGAAAAATTTAAAATTTATTATTTATATTTCGTAGAGAATATTTGTCCCTGAATGGATTTGAATAAATGAATGACCTTTCCTTCCCTCTTTCAAAAGTAAATTTTAAATTTTCTCATTTATAGTTTTATAATTCTATTTTTATGTACTTTCATTTGTTTTCCCTGTGCCAAATCTTCCACATCACAGTTGCATCCTTCTACTTTTACTATTTTAAAGGGACCTATATAGAATGGGTCCAATTTTTTGCGATTTTCGTTAGTAATATATATTAAATCTCCTACAGATACATTGATTGGATTCAGATTTACATTCAAATTTTCAGTTCTTAATCTTTTTTGTTCAATTAATTTGTTTCGAGCTTCTGAATGACTTTTTTGTAACTTAAATTTCATTTCATTGTAGTACTGATCAAGGTTATAGATTGGTTCTATTTTTGTATTAAAGAGGTCTTGAGGTAAATTTGGTTTTCGTGCAAAAACTAACTCAAATGGTGCATATTGTGTGTCCGTATGTGGGGTTGTATTATATACAAAAGCGTAAAAGTTAATCCAGTCATCCCAGTCGTTATGATGTTCATTGGAGAACGCTCTCAGATACT
Source organism: Toxorhynchites rutilus septentrionalis (assembly GCF_029784135.1). Classification (NCBI taxonomy): domain Eukaryota; kingdom Metazoa; phylum Arthropoda; class Insecta; order Diptera; family Culicidae; genus Toxorhynchites; species Toxorhynchites rutilus. Next base: position 303,170,228 of record NC_073746.1, on the reverse strand, counting down.
CATTAAGGCATCTATGATTTCTCTCCAAAGCACCGATAGACTGAGGATGATATGCGGTTGAAAATGTTTGTTTGAAATTTAATATTTTACCGATCTGACAAAGTACTTCATTGCAATATTCAGTACCTCTGTCCGATCTTAGTTCTAAAAAGTTTCCGTATGTCAAAATAAAGTTTTCCACTAATGCACGAGCAATGGTATTAGCTTCCTTATTTTGAATTGGTATTAGAACTATAAATTTTGTGAGATCGCACTGCAATGTAATACAATAACGATTATTTTTTCCTGATTTAGGCAATGGCCCGACAGTATCTATCGAAATAACATCAAATGCTCTTACTGGAGTAGTTGTAACAATTGATGCTTCTTTCGTTTTTTTCGTTATTTTGTTCGTTTTACAAAACTCACAGGCCTTTATGAATTTTGCTATAGAACTCTTCATTCCATGCCAGGCATATAGATCACGTAGTTTTAGGTAAAGTCTATGTTGACCTATGTGACCACCGATAGAACTGTTATGAAAATCATGTAAGATTTTCTCGATTTCCTCTCTATTTTGTATATATCTTGGAGGTCTGTATAGAAAAAATTCAAAATTTTTCGTTTGTTTAGTGGCAATTTCTTTGAATTTTTCCACTGTTATTAATGAAAACATTGTATCATTTAATGGTATAGCTATCCTTTTTTCATTTATATTCATCATAATTCCATTTAGCTCTGAAAGAGCAGACTCTAGTGTCTGACTTCCATTTAGTAAGCATTCTTTATTTATCTCAATTGTAACAAATGTTTTCTTTAAGTTTGCGCTTTTTATTTTTATGTGTATGACGTCGTCTTTTATTTCGGTTAATATCTTTTTCATAACCCTAATTGGTTGTAAATTTTCGATTTCACGCACAAGAAGTTGATCAGGCTTCTCGACTTGTATAATCGGTTTGTTTTGTTTTGCTGTTTCATTTTTCCTACTCATGGACCTTGTGTTTACCACGAGCATTGTTTTGTTTTTCAGGTCGTCAGATGACACGATTCTTGAGAGTGCATCTGCGCCTACATTGTCTTTTCCTTTGATATGTACTATGTCAAAATCGTAATCCTCGAGATCAAGACGCATTTGTGTTAACTTTTTGGTAGGTTCCTTCATTCCAAAAAGAAAGACAAGGGGTCGTGTCTTCCAAATTTCAGGTCAATCAGTCAACAGGAACGGAGTCAATTTTGTATTAATGCGGGACAACCCTCTAAACATTCAAAGATACATACAAACAGGTCAAGTTGAATGAAATCATTTTAAAAGTAATTAGTTGTTTGGGGACTGCGACCAGCTTGGAATTGGATTTTTCATGAATAACTATGTTCTACTTGTCAAGCCCTTTCATTCTATATTCATACTGATAGGGTTTTGGGAAAACCCATATTAATGTGATTTTGAGAAAATATGTATATAATCCGCCATTTTGTAGCGGCCGCCATCTTGGATTTTCAAGATCATGGAATACGCAGTTTTATAATGACACCAGAGACAAAGATGTGTTCCAAATTTCAGATCAATCGGTCAACAGGAAGGGGGTTGAATTTCTATTAATGTGGTACAGCGCTACAGACAAAGTTACAAAGTAACAAACATACAAACGGGTGAACCTAGATAAACCGTTTAATAAATAAGTGCAAATCATAACTATATTACGTTTGCTGAGAGAAAATTCGTTTTTTTATGACTCGACTATCCAGAGGATTCGATTAAACGGAGTGAAAAAACAAATCAATACTCCGGATAATCGAGTCCGACCTGTACTGCTAAAATGTTTTATTTAGTACCCTATACAATATTTTCCATACAGCTGATGATTTGGTTTGGGGGTACTTTTTACCAGGACCCGAAATCTTCGAAGGTGAAAAATGAAGACCGACTCTACTCTCAGTAGCTTCGCTGTTTACTGCTTCGGCAGTCGCCCACAACAAAAAGTGACTTAACTAGAAAATGAATTGACTAACGTTGACTAGTGAGGATGATTGGGGAAATAGTCCAGTCAGTGGTTATTTTAATTGACTCGACTAATGAATACAAATCTGCCTCTTCATTCAACTGACTTCAATCCCTATTTCTACTCCCCTAGGAACGCAATTTATACCCGCGTACGCTATCTTATTTTTATGTCTATATAAAGAGGAACGAAAACATGATTTCTGATGCAAAAAAGAAGTTACCCCATCAATGGACGGTTTATTGTCTACCCATCGTGAAATCAAACCAACGAACTTGGACATTTATCAAGTATGCTATAAAGGTCCTCGCGTTAGTCTTAGCTAGTATTGGGCGTGCAAAATAGCGCACACACACTGCACGATTTTTTATACGTGTGAGTAATTTTCGTGTACGATTCAAAAAAATGTAGCTCACCTGTAGCGTTTGTCGAACCACGGTGAACTCAAACATCGATGCATGCACACGTACATGGGAGATAGAAAGAGAGGAACGAATTCGTTTTGGGGGAAGTGACTTCAAAATGCATTGAGGACAATTTGACTGGGAAGAATGAAATGATATAGTCGAGGCGGTAGAGGGAGATAGCGACTAAACGCGACTAAAGCCAAATGTCATTCCCGACTGAATACGGATGTAGTCAGTCAGATAGTCAGCTGACTATCCTCAGTTGACTATGACTATGCAGAGCCCTGCGTTTTACTCCCTTACCTAGCCAGACCCTTTGGATATATAAAAAAAATATATTTTTCTGTACCGCGCAACACTGGAAAAAATCTGAAAAAACTCACCTATCTAGAAAAGCCGTAGGAACACATTTAAATATGAATTAGAGTAGTACTGAATCTCTAAATTCAAAAAAAAAATATTTCAAAATTTCAATATTTTTTTCAGTTTTTCAATTTTTCATGAAATTTTTTTTTGATAATTTTTCTTGCTACACCGTAGTGAGATGCACATTCAGTTTTTTTTCAAATTTTTATCTCGAAACTTTTGAGGATGACGTGAAATAAACGAAAAAGTACGTTTTTCACTATAGATCATATGTTAAACCACATAGGGGTTCAAAAAAACCGCCAATATTTCTTATTTAACATCCTATACAATATTTACCATACAGCTCGTGATTTGGTTTGGGGCACTTTTACTCCCTTACCCGGCCAGGCCCTTAGCAAGGATGTGGACAGGAAAGCAAGGTTCTCACAACGCACAAACTCGGTCTCAAAATGTATAGGGAAGAGTGCCAGCAGAAACGTCTAATTCCGTTTACTAAGGCTCAAAAAGGTTCGGGAAGGATTTGGCAAGCCACTACAGCCGAGAAGTGTCTCAGTAGTACCGTGACAATGGTGCCAATTACATTAAAAAAGACCTCAATTCTCCCAATTACGCCCAGTCGAAAAATATCGGGCAATTGTCAAGAGTAAATTGAAAAAGGATGCCAAAGTGACTCGGAATAGGTGGCGTAGTGAACGGGGGGCGAGAGGGCGCCACCCTCAGGGAAGATAACACCCACGATCTGGTTCGATATTATATTTTTCGATTTAGTCCATAAGACTTTGCTACAACCCTGCCAGAAACAGCGAACGGACAATTCCAATGTTGCTCAACGGTTTTAAATAAATTCAAATTATTTTCATGATATTCGTTTCTTATTGGAAATTACCTGTGGAATGTACATCTGAGTCATACAGGTATGGCGATAAAACGGTTGTCGCAAACTCGATGGAGTGTTCGTTATTGTGCTGTGAAAACAATTACGATGGGCTGATTGCATTCATAAATGCTTCGCGTGAGAACTGCTGAGATCTGAAATCGAAAATTCAGAAACTGGCAAATTTCTACGAAGAAGTTCCAAACAGCGAGCTTTTGCTAATGATACGAAAATTCCGTACACATTAGAAAGCCGCTGAAATCAACCTGAACGATGGCAATCATTGAGTTGTATTGAATGGGTTACAGTCCATATTGGAATGAGACTACAAAAATGACTTGTTATTTTTGTCGAATGTGTTGATCGATTTCTTGTTCGTTTTATCTAACATTATAATAAATAAAACAAGTTGATTGGTCCCGTAATTTTTTAATTAAAACTAAAAAAAGATCTAATAACATGGGTTGATTAGAGGGGTGACATCCAAGGCCGTTCGCCCCGAATGTTACCCGGTCAAACTACGCCACTGCTCGGAATGCTGTCTGCAGATCGTGAGATCGTGGAATAAAATGGCCGTTGAGGCTGACAAACAGTACGAAAATTCATCAAAACTGTAACGGAATAATGTTTTCACTATTTTTTCGGAAAAATAAGTTATCTGCATATTGATTAAAAAATCATGTTTTGTAGCCCTAATCAAACAATAATTTAAACTGAAAGATCTAAAAAATGTAGGCTAGAGAACGGAATGTAGAAAATTGTTTAAGTTTTCATTTGAAAATACGAAACATTATTTTTTTATTTTATCGAAAAAAAATTGAAAATTGAAATTAATTTTATTCAAAAATATGTTTTTCGTAAATTCTAAAAGAAATAGACATGAATAGCCCCTACAATTCCCGACAAGTCATCCATACATCGGAAGATGGGCACTTCTACAGGGAAAGAATTTTTCCAACAACAACTTTTTCATGCTTTCTTTGAAAAATTACTATTAATGTTTAACTCGTAACGTTTTTCTGTAATTTTTATGTATCCAATATCGCGATGTACATGTTTTTCTATCTTGAAACATGTCAAGACGCGAGAGTTTACACGCAAAAACGTTGCGGATAAAACAGTATTCTTTTAGGCGTCTCCATACAAAAATACCATGTAAACTATAAAAGATGGAAAGTTGATATCTTCGAAAAAAATATCATATTTTAATTAGATCTAAAACTTTTTCGCAATCGAAATCTTGTTGATAGAAAAACTTGCCCATCTTCACATATATATGGGTGACCTGTTCGAAACTGTGAGAGTTATTCACATATTTTTATTATCAGAATTAAAAAAGAAATACATTTTTGAGAGAAATGAATTTAATTTTGTTCAGGGTGTTTGATTTTTGGCATTTTTTATGAAAATTTAAACAATTTTCTACATTTCATCCTTTGACCAGAATTTTGTAGGAAGGTTTTCGTGATAGCTTGAGATCCCTCCCCCCTCTCTAAGGGAGGGTTTGCCATACAAATGAAAACAAATTTCTGCATTACGCGAGGAATAAATCAAGCAAATGAAACCAAATTTGGCATGTGAATGTTTTATGATGCAATGAATGTTCCAATGGTGGCTAGACTCTCAATCCTCCTCTCTAAGGGGGGGCTGCCATACAAATTAAACTCAAATTTCTGCATTACTCGAGAATTAATCAAGCAATTGGAACCAAATTTTGCATGTGGAGGCTTTAGAGTGCAATAAATGATTCTATGGTTGTTAGATACTCCTCCTCCTCTCTTAGGTGCCATACAAATGAAACACAAATTTCTGCATTACTCGAGAATTAATCAAGCAAATGAATCCAAATTTGGCATGTAGAGGTTTTAGGGTGCAATAAATGTTTTTACGGTGGTTAGACACTCCACCCCCTCTCTCTAAGGGGAAGCTGCCATACAAATTTCAACGGGGTCGATTAGAAGATCAATCAATGAACAGTTCTGCGATTGGACCCAGGAACTTGCTCATAGTAAGAAAGCGTGAATGTTTGAAGGTTTTCTTCTTGAATGATATTATCGTTCCCTGTAGAACTTTTGCCGTCTCAACGTATGCATTAACTAGCGTCATTTATTGATACTTAGTTGAGATTTCTTAAGCCAAATAACACGCCTTGAATGTATTCCGAAGGGCAAGCTCTAGAATACGCGTGACCACAGTGCAATTCGAAGGAAATTTCTCTGACGAAAAATCCCCTCGCACAGAACGGGAATCGAACTCGAACACCCGGCATGATAATGTGACGGTAACCACTCGGCCACGGTTACAAAAAACAAATTTTGGGCGGGACGAAGTTTGCCGGGTCAGCTAGTCTACTATAGATGTAAGAACAAGTAATCTTGAATGTAGGAGTTTTCATTGAAATTGGTATTAAAGTGGTGTTCCTATTAAAAATCAAATTTCGGCGCATGATTCAAATTCCGTACAGTACTGTTCTAGAAATGGGCCCAACACGATTTGTAAATAAATATTTGTAAGACTTTGTCGCGGAAATCGTAGGCTACACACGCAAACCAACGAGAATAAATTTAATTTTCTTTCACCAGATGTTTCAACTTAAACGACAATAACAAAACTATGAAAAAGATCGGAATCCGAAAGTCAAAAAGACAAATTTTCTCCGAACTGCAACAAGGACGTGAATCATTCCTGTAACTATTATGTACGATAGAAAAAACTCCGTTAAGGGGGTATTCCAGTGTAGAGGCACGATTTTCGGACGTTTTTTCAAGCTTCGAAAAATAAATCGAAGAATATTTCTACAATATGGATTGTATTCCATCTTTTTGTTATCTATTTTTTAACAATAAAACAAAAATGTTACGGGAAAACATTCATGATTCGAATAGTTGCAAACTGATGAAGTTAAGGGGTTCAAAAAAAAATTGTGCCAAAAGTGTGCGGATCAAGAAGACCGTGCTGTGTAAAAATGGAATTCAATAGTTTTTGCGGATCGGAACGACCGTGCAGAACAAGTACGGGCTCGGGATGACCGTGTGGAGAACAGAACTAAACTCGATATTTTGTTAGTTAAACGTCATCAATTATCTGATACATTCCCAAGGTGGTTCAAATGTTTTATGTGGAGGAAACATACACTGAAACAAAATCCACAAGTATTTGTTTTTTGCGTGTTTTTTTTATTCAATTAGTTTTTTTTTCGGAGAAGAGAGAAGATGTGTGGCATGCCCAGTTCTGGCAACACGGGCATCGTCAGTTTAGCGATCAAGTGGGCACATCTTCCGCCATCTTATCGGCAGGCAGTCACCGTTCGGATTCGGGCGGTCTCCGATTATCCCGCGGACGTTCAGGGACATACACTTACCAGGGTGGCAATAGATACATCCTACTTATGGGACTGCCATCTTAGGCATAGCTGAAGGGATGCAACATTTATTATTCAGCCGCTCGTTCCGAGTCAAACAAACCACTTCTAATCTGGACTTCAGATGCGATTTCAAGTTAATCAAGTTATCCAGGATGCACTACGGAGGATGCTTCCGTATGCCACACGAATCTAGTCAGGAAGAATCCCAAAAGATGTTGCTTTTTCTCACTCTCGCTGGTGTCAAGCTTAGCCTAGCACCCCTAACAAAGCAATCTCGAATCACTATAATTCGCTTGCGTATTGCATATGCTCGAACGAATGGATAGGAGAATTATGCGAGAGACTTCCGTCGTGGCGCTGCTGCGTGGGCGGATGGATGTTTGGTGAAGGTGGCGGGGCGATCGCTGACAATAGCAATTACCAATGAATGCGCAGCACATCGACTGAATGGATGGATGAGTGGATTGATGGGAGGCAGTCTATCCGATGATTACGATGATGATGACAATCGATGACGACGACGATAAAATGTTGGGTGGAGGCGGCAAGACAGGGGTTGTGGGCAAATTATGCTCCAAAGACTCGCTCCAAGTGTCTAGTTGTGCAACCGTGGGCTGCCATTAATACCCTCGGAAGACTGCTGTTCCTATTCTTACCTCGGCATGTGAGCAACACGGCGACGAAGTAATCGCTACCTGCGCGTCTCTCGCTTGGAACCAACCGAGCGCTAAACATCAACCCGTAGTCAATGTGCGAAATTGGCGAAGCAGAGGAACACAATCTTATCACCATTTCAATCTGTTTCTTTTTTTTTGCGCCCTCGTCTATTCGATGGGACGTTTTGATACTCTCATTCTGGTGGCTGTCTGTTGGCAGCCCCGTATATAAATTAGTAATTATTGACAAATGGCTTGGTGCGTCTAGCTGACGTTATGGTAGTCTTTTGCTTAATTCCGATATAAATTTGAAATGGTTTGATGACTCTTGGCATCAAGATGAGGAAGAGAAGAAAAAACAGTTTTCTCTGTTGGTACAACAAGAAAGGTTGCCGGGGTTTCCACCGTCGCGGGCCGATTGCCGGATGAATTCTAGTGAATGAAAACAACCATCCAAAAATTGCTACAGGACTGTTTGGCGGGAATCAGCAAACAATGAAAAATTTTGATCGCAGCTCTCGCGTTCCGTTGTCCCATGTTGCTCGAAGAAGAAGGTGGTCGTTTAATTTCCACGCAAGACTGATTTAAGTGATCGTAAATTAGTGATGATGTGTCAGATGATCACGAAATGTTGGTCCGAAAATTTGTTTTGCAAAATCGGAATCTCGATACTTGTTCCTGCTGCTCGAAATATATATATATATATATATATATATATATATATATATATATATATATATATATATATATATATATATATATATATATATATATATATATATATGAAGATTCCAATTTCAAGAAAAATAAAAAAAGAAGAAGCTTTCTATGTTAAAAACATGCCTTTGCATTAACGGAAATCATCAGTTTGTCACCCAAATTTTAAACCACTTGAAAAATTATCATCGAAATGAAAATCAATACGTTTGCGCACGCTGAAACTTTTCATCGTACCATCGCACTCAATTCTGATTCCAGACAGAGCAGCAAAATTCAATTATCGCCTACAGGAACAAACAATGAAAGTGCAATAATTTTAACCATCACGGAACAACTACAGCAACAAGGACGACGACGGCGGCGACGACGCCGTCGGTGGGATGTTATCGCAGGAATCTTTCACAATTGGTTCCTCAAGTGGGAAACCCACGATTTGAGCGCAAAAACTTTTCCAGCCGCACAAAGCTGGGAAAACTTCTGCTTCCGTTTTGGCTCGAATGGAATCGATGCCGGAGATTTCGTTAAATTCTCGATGCGTACGTGTGCAAGCAGCACGCAAGACGCTGCATAGGTAGGTGTAAAGCACAAAGAAAACCACTTATCAAAAGCTTTTATCATCAATGTTTCATAATTTAATAAGACAAAACCAATAAATGAACCACCTGTTGAGCGCCTTTGCGCCGGGGTTCTTCCTCCGGAGCGGATGGAATTACGGTGGCGCTGATGGAGTGAAGAGGGAGGAAGTAATTCTAAACAAATTGAACACCTTGATTGTTTAGCTATCAACGTCTTTGGGCCGCAAGCTGCCTCCGTCGTCTACCGTCTTTGGCGAGTGGTTTGAAGCAAATACATTTTCCTTTCCACTGTTTGCACCGATGAAACCAAGGCTGCGGTAAGTTCTGTAAACTAGATCAAAATTTGATACTCCTCGTCGAAGAGTCCTTCGTCCCCTTCGAAGAAAGTTTTTCTCCGACTCACATGGCACTCCGCCGGAGGGATGTAGGTTAGATAATAGTGTGCTTTGCGCTAACCTTGGCCAGGACTGTGCGAGCGACGGAACAAGGGAACCGATATCTAGCCGTCAGGATCTAACGATGTCGATGTCATTTAATTGAAGCTTTTTGCATATAGATTGGGAAAATTTCCGTAATTTGATTAGATGGCGATCGTCGCCTGGCTTTCCGGAAGGAACCAGAATGTGGAGCGCTCGGATGCGGATGTGGATGACGATGATAGTGTTCGGTTGGTACTCCGCAGTGCAAATTGGAGTTTGGTTAAAGTCAATTTTTGATGTGGTTCGGCTAACTTGTGAGTGGTGACGAGGAAATGAAGGTACCAATTACCGATGATTGCTGTTGTGGTCTGGACGAATTAGTACCTCGCATTCGATATTCACTTGACAGAGACGCAGAGCTCTACGACCTTTCATACGAGGCCTGTTCAAAAAGTATCGCGACTTTCGAGTTTACGCAGGTTACGTATATTCGATTCTAGATTTTTTGTGGCATTATGTTGGTTCTCATGTCTCTCACTTATGCTGACAAGTACGGCTATTCTGAATGTTCAGTTAATTTTTGACAACTGTTTCTTACACGTGTTTTGATTCGTCTTCGATTTTTGAATATTGAAAAAATGGATCAAAGAATATGTATCAAATTTTGTGTGGAAAACAAAATTAAGTGCGCGAACACATTCCTAATGTTGATTGTGACATCTGGTGAACCTAACGTGGAACGAAACAACGTTTATCGGAGTTCTAAAAAAAAGTTCTCGTAGGGTCGAAAAGATGTAAACGACGCAAAGCGTGCCGGAAGCCCCGAGCACGTTAACAACTGAAAACGAATATAAGTAGTCCGTGGGTATACAAAAATCGTGATACTTTCAGAAAAATTCTTGTAGATAGAGTGGTCCACTCTATCCCATTCCATTAAGCATTTCCATAGCCATAGCCGTTTTTGCTTCAGCACTACGAAGGAATTTCTCTAGAGATAGGCAATAGGCAAAAATCGAAGATGAACCAAAACACGTGTTAGAAAAGGAGTTGTCAAAAATTAACTGAACATTCAAAATAGCCGCAAAATAGCAAAAACCAACTGAACATTCAAAATTTAAAAAAAATCAAGAATCGAATAAAGGTACGTAACCCGCGTAAATTCGAAAGTCGCGATTCTGTTTGAACAGACTTCGTAAATATCTCGAAATTTAGGAAATATGTTAGTAGGGAAGGAAAGCCATAGGAGGCGCAGATAAAAAAAAACAAGTAAAACTATTTCATCACTGGTGAGGGATTGGTTAGAACAATTATGTGATAAAGGGTGTGTCACATCAAATTGCATCACGGAAAAAACGCTGTAGAAATTCGCCCAGTAGACCGATCCTTTTGAAAATTTTAGACAGTAAAATAAAAACTATTAAACAACTTTTGGCATTTTTTTTTTATTCATACTTCGAGCCCAAGCCCGTATGCTCGCACCTTCCTCTTTACCCCGTCCATAAGGTTATGTACAACGTCAGGTTGTAGTTTTTTTTTGAACAGAAATCCATTTTCTCTTGAAATCCGCCTCCGATTTGACAACTTTTGGGTTCTTCCGGAGGGCCTGCTTCATAATCGCCCAATATTTCTTTATTGGGCGAAGCTCCGGCGCGTTGGGCGGGTTCATTTTCTTTGGCACGAAGGTGACCCTGTTGGCTTCGTACCACTCCAACACGTCCTTTGAATAGTGGCACGAAGAGAGATCCGGCCAGAAGATGGTCGGGCCCTCGTGCTGCTTCAATAGTGGTAGTAAGCGCTTCTGTAGGCACTCCTTAAGGTAAACCTGCCCGTTTACCTTGCCGGTCATCACGAAGGGGGCGCTCCGCTTTCCGCAAGAGCAGATCGCTTGCCACACCATGTACTTTTTGGCAAACTTGGATAGTTTCTGCTTGCGAATCTCCTCCGGAACGCTGAATTTGTCCTCTGTGGAGAAGAACAACAGGCCCGGCAACTGACGAAAGTCCGCTTTGACGTAGGTTTCGTCGTCTATTACCAGGCAATGCGGCTTCGTCAGCATTTCGGTGTACAGCTTCCGGGCTCGCGTCTTCCCCACCATGTTTTGCCTTTCGTCGCGGTTAGGAGCCTTCTGAACCTTGTATGTACGCAGGCCCTCCCGCTGCTTGGTCCGCTGGACGAATGAACTTGACAAATTCAGCTTATTTCCGACATCCCGGACCGAACTTCTCGGATCACGTCTAAACTGCTTAACTACGCGCTTGTGATCTTTTTCACTGACGGAGCATCCATTTTTGCCGTTCTTCACCTTCCGGTCGATGGTTAGGTTCTCGAAGTATCGTTTTAGTACTCTGCTGACCGTGGATTGGACGATTCCCAGCATCTTACCGATGTCCCGATGTGACAACTCCGGATTCTCGAAATGAGTGCACAGGATTAATTCACAACGCTCTTTTTCGTTCGACGACATTTTTCCAAATTTACGAAAAATTGACAGTGAAGCATGGCCAACGTGATCTATACACTCTTATCTGATTATAAGCGAAAGCTGAAGATATAATTCCTAAAAATTAAATTTCTACAGCGTTTTTTCCGTGATGCAATTTGATGTGACACACCCTTTAAATTGTAGAACATTACTAATGCACTCCGGGCTCCCGATCTTTATCACATTTGTAACTGTAGAGATAGATACAATTTAATACATTTTGATTGAATTTTTATAGATAAAGGGGGATGTTCAAAAATAACGAAGATTGACCATAGGATTAAAAAAACGTGAAGATATGAAGATAATATCAACTTGAAAATAAAAATATCAACAATAACTGGTTGGTAGAATTGTTAGATACCCCAAAGGTAAAACAAGTGTTTAGTATAATCTTGATTTGATTTTTTTCCATTGATAGAGGACCCGCAGGTGTAAAAGTGCTTCTCTGCTACCGTAGATAAAAAAGCAAACCGATTTTCAATGCTACAGTGTGGACCTGATATTCAAAAGATATGTGATATTTGTGATATTTACCACAAGATTTAATAAATTTGTTTTATAATGCTTATACTTTTTTTTTACTCTAGATTACGTACTATCTATCTATCTATCTATCTATATATATATATATATATATATATATATATATATATATATATATATATATATATATATATATATATATATATATATATATATATATATAAGTTAACGCAAGCAACATCATTTTCCCCACAGCAACAGAACCGATCACTGTGGAACAGTTTATCGGTAGCATCAATTCGCAAACGCAAGCGAAACAACAATTTAGGACACCAACGTAAAACACCGATTCGGACTCTGTACCTGACGCGACAACGGACTGGATAGAATGTGCAGCGTAAGGGCTTTAGGTAAATGGCTAGGCTTCATGATGTAAAATTGACAATAATAAAATCAGTCTAACTTGTGCTCTCTGTGAAACCGGTCTTTCCTTTCTTTTTAAAAACTCTTCGATATCCTCATGTAACTTAATTGGCGCAGTCGGTAGGATCGCTCGTTCAAGTGTTCACGCGTAGATCCAATTCGCGAAAGTGATTTCCCGCGCGAACGAATATCGAGTGGCTGACGATTGGAGAACTACAACGGACGCACGAGTGATACCTTTTTATCAAATAAATTCTCGAGATACGCTACATTGATTCCCATCAAATCTAGGAACATTCAAGATATGTTGCGGAGCCAACTTCTAAAACTAATTACGCTGACGTTCATCACGACCTCATCATCGAGAACGATACAAATACATGACCTGACCAGAAACCCAGGACTAGTGACGTTACAGACCGGAAACGTACTAATTAAGACTGGACGTCACAGGATATATCACACAATAGACTTGGAAGACTATAGACCATTACTAAACAACATCGCTATCACTATCGACGGACTTAAAATATTCACAGACTTCAGCGACGTTTATATCACATTACAGTCCAAATTTAAGAAAGCCCAAAACAGGTATATGAAATTGTTACCAAATAGAAGAAACAAGAGAGGAGCATTCAATTTTCTAGGCTCAGCCATAAAGGCGATTACAGGCAATTTAGATGAAGAAGATCGAATCCAAATAGATAACGATATAAATGACTTAAAACGAGGCAACCAAGAACTTATAAGACAAAATAATATTCAAGTAACTATCAACAAACATCTAGGAAAACGTATAAACAAATTAATAGATTCCGTTAATGAACAACAAAGAATAATCAAGCAACAAATTATATCAGCCAGACAATCTCTAATCACCAACAAACTTGTCAATCAAAATTTCACAGCAATCCGACAGGCATTTAAAATTTCTTATCATGTCGACCTAATACAAGAACACCTAGACTCAATTTTCGAAGTTATACAACTTGCAAAAATAAATATCATTTCTAAGAATTTTCTAGAAGCAGAAGAACTAAAGTTTATCTCAGATAAGTTAGAAGAACAAAATATTACCATTCTACATCCAGACCAAGCATACGATTACCTAGACATCAGAGCCCTCTTCAAGGAATCCATCCTCTACTTCATCATCGGCGTCCCGCAGATTTTACCACATCCATTCACCAGTCTTCTCCTAGAACCACTTCCAATCAACGGTCAAATCATCAAACTCCCTTGGCATAAAGCAGCAATCTACGGAAACTCCACCTATTTCATCAAAGGCAGTTGCCAAAGTATCGGCGAAAATTCCATTTGCGAAGAAGATAAATTAGACGATACCTCAGACGACAGATGCTTCTCCAAAATCATACGAGGCTCCCCAGGAAAATGCACCTTTACGAACTATCGGAATACAACCAACATAAAACGATTGACAGACAACCATATCATCATCATAATCACAACAGTCACACTATCAAGCGACTGTCTACATAACAACAGAGTTTTAACAGGAACGATGCTGTTGTTTTTCGAGAACTGTACAATCTCACTGAACAACAAAACTTTTAGCTCCATTACGTTTCCATCGAGAATTATCCCAACAATAGTGCCTCTGGATGGCGTGAAAATTGAACAAAACGAATTCGAGCAGAACCTAGACTTTCACACATTAAAGAAATTACATTTCCAAAACCGAGAACAACTGGAGATAATTAAAACCCGATATTTCATCCAAACATCAACAAGTTTGGGCCTCTCATCTATATGCTTCATTATAGGCTTGATCGTCATAGTTTACCATTGGTACCAGAAGAAAAGGACACCCAATGAAGAAAAACCAAACATCAGTTCAGCAGACAACCATCATCCCAACACAATTGTATCGGGACGATCCAAACTTGATGAGGGAGTAGTTAACGCAAGCAACATCATTTTCCCCACAGCAACAGAACCGATCACTGTGGAACAGTTTATCGGTAGCATCAATTCGCAAACGCAAGCGAAACAACAATTTAGGACACCAACGTAAAACACCGATTCGGACTCTGTACCTGACGCGACAACGGACTGGATAGAATGTGCAGCGTAAGGGCTTTAGGTAAATGGCTAGGCTTCATGATGTAAAATTGACAATAATAAAATCAGTCTAACTTGTGCTCTCTGTGAAACCGGTCTTTCCTTTCTTTTTAAAAACTCTTCGATATCCTCATGTAACTTAATTTATATATATATATATATATATATATATATATATATATATATATATATATATATATATATATATATATATATATATATAAAACTATTAAACCTATCAACATGAAAATTTGTCTGTAGGGCCTTTTGGGCCCGGGGAAGGTTTTCGTGATACTTTGAGACACCTCCCTCCTTACTAAGGGGGGGGGGGGGGGGGGGTTGCCATACAAATGAAACACAAATTTCTGAATTACTCGAGAATTAATCAAGCTAACGAAACCAAATTTGGCTTGTGGTGGTTGTTTTAGGATGCAATAAATATTACTTTGGTGGTTAGATACTCCTCCCGCTCTCTAAGCGTGGCCTGTCATACAAATAAAATACAAATTTCTGAATAACTCGAAAGCTAATCAAGCACAATTTGGGATGTGATGATTTTTGGGTATGATAAATGTTTCTATAATGGTATGACACCCCTCCCTCCTCTGGAATGGAGAGGGGGTCCCATAAAAATATTACACATATTTCATCAAAAAATATTCCAACCAAACATGACAATTGAAAATTTTCGGAAAACTCTGAAGGAAAAAGGGAAAATACGGAAAATAAATTACCATATGTTCTACAATTACAAAGTGACAAGTGCTGTTAGTCCATTTGATGTGTGCGCTAGCGAAATCAATCTTTGTTCGAAACTCGAAATGGATTTTAATGTGGTGAAACGCACTCCTATATCTTCTTCTATCTAAACCAAAAAAAAGGATCGCCAGATGTGTTGATAAGAGCAGAACTCGGGGAAGGAATTGTCTGATTTAGGGCTGTCTTCATTCTATCATATTTTCTGTATAAAACATTTATTCCATGTTACGGAGACATATGTTATTTACATGCGGCTAAAAAATCTTGAACGAGAATTGTGTTTGAAAATAATCTGAGATTATAATGATGAGTTTTGTTAGAAATAATAGGAATTTACAATAGGAAATTTATTAATATATAAATTATTATTTTATTTTATTATCAGTTCTGCGATTGGACCTATGAACTTGCTCATAGTAAGAAAACGTGAATGTTTGAAGGTATTGATAACACAAAACAAATTTTGGGCGGGACGAAGTTTGCCGGGTCAGCTAGTAAATTTATAAAAAATCATGTCCCCATTTTGGTGGGTTCGCGGATTTTAGAAATATGGAAAAAATGGAAATTCCGCCGTAGCCACGTTCAAATTAGTCGAATTGCACTACGAACTGCTGCCCCATCCGCCGTATTCTCCAGATCTAGCCCCGTGTGCCTTTTTTTGTTTCAAAACTTGAAAAAGTCACTCGCCGGGCGAATGGGGAGACCTATTTTGCAGACCTCGAGAAAACGTATTTTACAGATGAATTAAAGAAGTTGGAGCATCGCTTGGTCAAGTGTATCGAGCTAAAAGGAGACTCTGTTGAGAAATAAATTGCCACTTTTCCAAAATTTTTGATTTTTTTTTTGTAGGCTAAGTACTTATCGGACTGCCCTTGTAAAAGTTTTCAATATTTGATTCAATTTTTGAGAAGTATTTTAACAGTTAACAGTAAGTTAACATTTCAAATATTATTTTTCCTAAATAGTTAATTGATTTTCCAACAACTTTGTCAAACATCATATTTTAATCAGACATCTGGATTTTGAGTTACGATTTTTTGAAGGTAAGATCGATGATTTTTAATACGCCCTTTTAAAAAAAAAACAAGTCGTATTTTAAATTTGTCACATGATAATGAAAATTGTGATTTTAGATGGTTTCCATCGTAAGTAACAAGTTTTAAAAAAAATAGAGGGGGGTCGTTTGCTGTTTTTTTGTGGTTTTGGCAAGGAATTGCTCTATACCTATCTCTACGAACAAGCGTCGTTTTGACGCAACACACATATAACATCATTTAGGAACTTCGATTATATATTATAAGTAAAAAATGAAAATATGTAAAATTAAGGTTCACAATAATATTACTAATTAAAAAACAAATTTTAGCATTTCATTTTTAAGTACTCGAACTAAGCTAATGAAACTTTGGAAATCTCTTTGCACTCTGACATCAATTGACATTCTGCGTTTCATTCTTTCTATTGTTGCTTTTCGACAACAGTTGTTTATCGCTTGTTTCATTTGAGATAACGACATTAGATAACGGAGATAGTGTATCGAAGTGTCGGTACATTTCTATATAGTACTAGCTGAACCGGCAAACGTTGCTCTGCCATTTTTTTTTCTAGTGAATATGTTGGTTGTTTAAAAAAAAAAAACTAATGTATTGTAAGTATGTTGAAATGTTTTCACGATCTACACATACGTGAAACGTTCGTTACTCTTGTGTTCATACTTGTGTTTGACATACCGAGGAATAGAGCGCCAAGTCGACGATCACCGATAAAAATTGAAAAAAAAGCACAAACAATTCCTTGTATTCCATTCCCGATGTATCTCATTAACGAATCTTACATTTTTGTTCTCTTGAACGTTAAATGTAAAGTGAAAAAGGGAATATATTTTTGTCGTAATTTTGAAAAATTAAATAAAGAAAATCATTATGAATTTCGTTGTTGAAAATGTTTGTTGCTCTTCATCGAACCACAGAACTCAACATTAATATGATCATTGAATGTTTTGCCTAGTTGGGGCGAATATGGCACTGCCGAACGATTTTCCATGTCAATGTCTGCGTTGTTAATTTGTATGAATGATTGTCCGTCATTATCAGTTTTTCTTCGTTGATATACCGTTTTGTCTCAAATTCCGAACATTTAAGCTTTGATGGTCATTAAACAGTGTGTCATTATTCAAAATGATACTCTTTCACGAAATTTGATTGATTCTTGGGTACAATAGAGCCTTCTTTTTCGTTTGACTACAATAAAATTGATTTACAAATAAATATTCACAGTAAAAAACTAAAAATATGTTGAATCACTTTTGTCTCTAATTCCGAACACCATTTTTGTCACTGACTCATATTCCGAACACTTTTGTCTCAAATTCCGAACAGCAAAAATGCATTTTCTTTAAATCATATCTACTGGATCGATTCATATGATTAAAGTCAATTATCTAGTCTTTTTTGGAAAAATGTTATACTCGCAAAAAAAATTGGACTTTGCTTTCGTATTATTGATTGTATTTGTTTTCATAGTTTACATGGTTTGAAGACCAAGGGCGCTATATCGGTATCAATACCTATAAATTATGTTAAAATGAAGTCTATAACCAAAAAAAATGTAAAGGTTTTGATTTCTAAATTATTTATAAAATTGAAGTTCAGTAAATTCACATTGAAAAATGAAGTGTTCGCAATTTGAATCATGCGTAGAAACTTGATGCATATTCCGAACACTAATTTTCATGAAGATTTCTGCATAAAATATCGTTTTTTCATCCATTTATTGTAAATTCATACGAATTTCTTAACATGAAAAACTACAAAAACTGAAAAATTAGCAATGCTTGTTTTTCACAAAGTTTGCTAATGCAAACATTTATTCATTGGTTTTGATAGCCACTTTTTTGCAAATGCTCGATATTATATATTATAGGCTGTATCGATACCTGTAGTAAACGATGTTAAAATGAATGCTAAAAGCCAAAGAATTTCAGGGTTTTGGTTTTTCAATTATTTATAACATCAAAGTTCAGTAAATTTATATTTGAAAATGAAGTGTTCGAAATTTGAATCATGCGTAGAAATTTGATTCATATTCCGAACACTACTTCAATATTAATTTTAATGAAGATTTCTGCATAAAATATCATTTCTTTCACCCAGTTATTGTAGGTTGTTTCATTTTCTAGCACTTAACAGCAATCAAAATAGTTGAAACAACAACAACTGAAAAACTAACGATGCTTGAATTGAATAACGATGCGGAATTTGCTAACGCAAACATTTTATCATTGGTTTTGACTGTCACTTTTCTGCAAATGTTCAATGTTCTAAATTATAGGCTGTATTGATATCTGTAAATGATGTCAAAATGAATGCTATACCTCAAAGAATGTCTGTGTTTTCATTACTAAATTATTTATAACATAAAAGTTTAGTAAATTTATATTTAAAAATGAAATGTTCGGAATTCGAGACTGTTCGGAATATGAGACAAAACGGTATTGAACATTCACGCAGGCTTGCGGTCGTTTCGTTGGTGGAATCTTTAAGAAAATACATTGTAGCCATATTAGATTAAAGATTTTTGCTTTAAAAGCGTGTATATTTCACTTGAAAATTCATAACAATTTACACTCCACAGAAATGGAACACGAATCTCAATGACGTCTATACGCGTTGCGTTTCAATTTCACTATCGATTTCTTCAGAGCGTATTTTGTCGACTATCTAAATTAAAAATGTGCATATCAGGTAATCGTCGCTTTTGCCATCCAGCCGAATATATCCAGCAAGGTGTGGAACCGAATACATGTAACGTTGTAATGAAGACCATTCTACATTTCAATCATTTTTTGTTGTATACACGTTTTGTAACATTATAACAATGCGTGGCTGCTATTGCGTTGCTCATGATAGCGTCTCGCAAGTGAGTGTATTTTTCCTCACACCGCTTCTGATTGTCTAGAATCGCAGTCGTTCACTCTCTACCTCGATATCGTTCGCTAGTTATTCTACGTTGAGATGATGAACGTTAGAAACATTAGGAACATTAGAACCATTGAAGACCAAGATGGAGAGCGTTGTTTGAACGGTGGGTGTCAACGATGAACTCCGAATTATTGTTTCTTCTTCGAATCACAATTTCTCGCGGTGTTGTGTAGTCGCCTACAATGACTCCAGCAATGTATTCAACAACATACGCATTGAATGTATACACGTGTTCTCCAGTCGGTGTTTTATTAGAATTGGTAACAATAACATGATTGTCACCTTGCAAACCATGATATGAAGAATTTCAATAATTCATTGTGTTTATTCAAAAAGTGTTCCAACTCGCAGGCAATACGCATGGATTTAGTCGAATTGAGGTTATTGGCGCATGTGAGGATGAAAGTTCTATGAAGCGAGCCTAGCGCCATCTGTCATTTAACAACGTAAATAAATTCGTTCTCTTTGAAAAACAAACTACGGGTCGATTATTTGGATAATATTTATACCAAAATACTAGAATCGCGCTAAAAAATTCGGGATCGGGATGAACCTTAGAGGTTATTTGTACTTTTATGCCAAATTTAAGATGGAACTAAAAATCATTTAGAATTTTTTATCTGCATAGGCCAGTCTGATCGGTATTAAACCTATTGTAATCGGTCCCCTGGTGGAATAATTAATAGTTTACGTCCTATTCTCATGCCTACCAATTTTTTTTGTGTATATATTTTATATATATATATATATATATATATATATATATATATATATATATATATATATAGATTCATATATTATTGGCGTTTGCATTTTTGTCTACATTAGGATCGCGTCAAATCAACGCATATCCGTAGAGATAGGTATAGAGAAACTGGTGCTAATTCGGTACCCCATTTTGTTTTTTTGGACTTAGCTCTTGGCCAATGTTCGGAATTTCTTCAAATTAAGTCAGCTTATGAAGGGATCTATTGCGCAAACCGATTTCAAAAATCTTGATTTGGCTCGGAGCTTTGAGCATAGAAGTGAAACAACTCAATACCCGAGGTATAAAATTGGCACCCCATTTTGTTTTATTTTTTTCAAATAAAAATAATCGTTCTGAAAATGTATTTTTTGACATTTTAATACAAAATAAAAGTGAAGTACACTATCTTACGTAAATTAACTCAACTTTGACGAAAAAGCATGCAATTTTACAAAACAAAGAGGAACAAAAAAACGATTTTTCCAAGAAAAAGTGAACAAATTTCATCTCGATTTATTTCTAACTGAAAAAGTGAAACGAATCAAAAGCCTTTACAAAAGTCGCAAGCGTAGTAATCAGTCTCGCAATCGGTGCAGGCGGAATGGGCTCAATTTTTACATATGCAACATTGAATCCAATCGTCCCCAGGAATGTCAGATTCTTCACAAAAAATGCAAATAGCCTGGTCCTTTTTCTTTGAAGGTTTGTGCATGCAATACTTAGCATAGTGTATCGTCAACACTATGTTTACATTGGGGTGCCAAATTACCCGCACATCGAATTTTCACTTTGGAATGACATCTATGAAATTTGTGATTAAAAACTCGATACACTTACTCGAATTCGTTGAAGAACATCAATTTCAAATCAGCTGTAATATTCAAAATCGGCTCACTATTCGATTTTTAATGATTTTTCAAAAGACGCACATGAAAAAATTTCGAGATTTCAAAAACAACAAAACTTTAAATTTTTTTTAAAAACACATATATTTTGGGTTTTTGGCATCAGACGTTTGTTACTACATTACTAGAACACCTTTGTTTTATTCACCTCCAAAGTGCGCTCATTACCGCTAGAGATCCGGGTGGGTAACAAATTACCCATGGGGTACCGAATTTGTACCAGTTTTTCTACCACATATATAATTTCGATATTTCAACACTTTTAGAGAAAAAAGTCTTCATTATATATTTACCTCGATCAATGGATAAAAGTCATTACAAGAGATAAACTAAAAATGCAAACCGTTTTTGTTATTTTCCTTATAAAATTCGAAATGCGTGAAAATAACACGTCCTTGTGATAAAAAAAACTAAAAATAGTCCCACAAGTTGTGTTGCACTTCAGAAATATATTTTCCATAATTTCCTGCAATATTTCGTAATTACGGTAAGTTAATAGGAAATCAAATCCGATTTTGATTGAAAGGATATGAAATAACATGATAGAAATAGAACATTTGTGAGAAGGAAGAAAATCTTTTAAATGAAAGCCCTCATTCCAGTTATTGCAAAAATTGTTCTCGAGCTCGATTAGGCGAACGTAGAAAAAAAAGAGTCTCCAAAAATAAATCAGACCATCTCCATTGTTATGGTTAAATTTTAATTGAAACCGTAGTTTAAAATTTTTATGCAATCGTGTGGATTAAAAGCTCAAAGAATAAAACAAAGAAAATAAAATGATCCGACCCAATGTTTAGCTAACGACTCTATTTTAATAATTCCCGCCATCCTCGCTGCCCAATTCCCCCAAGCCTTCAGTGTATCGCTACTCGCATCGGCATCACGCTCGAGTACATTAAAGTGAATAATTATTGCCTTAACCAGGAAATTAACAACCAAAACAGGTCATCTGAGCCGTTGTCAGAGCGACCGCATCTTGACCACAGTCTTCAACCGAACGCACACTCAGGGCCTCCCTCGCAAACGATCGCTCGAAAAAAAAGGCAGTCGGATGGAGGGGAGGGAGAAAAATACAACGGCTCTGTTGGCAAAACTACTTCAATAAAAAAAAGACAAAATTACACTTCTCCTCATTAATTATGCAACAGCTCACACTTGCACCAACGCTCGGCTCTCCAGTCACACAAAACTCACCTCCACAGGTGCAGGAAATCAAAAAGCGAAATAAATTTGTATTGTAAACCGAATAGAAATTATCAAATTCTGCCGATCTCCGCTGCGACGCCAAGTTCCGATGGTGGGGTGACCTGGGTATCGTCTCCGGTTGGTTTGGAAGTTCACATTTCAATACGCGCAATAATTATACGGACCGTGTGATTTCAACTGTAACACATTTCCTTTTTTTTATTTGGCCCGAAATAAACCGATGTGAGCCACCGGGGCGACTTTGACTGCGACCATTTCGAGAGCTGCGAAGGCACAATGGTGCGTTAGTTGTATTGAAAAATAAATTTACCGCTGGAAACAAACAGCGGAAAAGCATAAACAAAACTATAAAAACAGAGCTAGTAATGAAGTAAAATTAACGAACAAACATTTGATGGATGCTGATTGCATTTAATCGCATTGCGAATAATAAAGTTTCATTAATTTGTAGGCTTCCGAGCAGGACATAGAGGAAGGGGGGGGGGGCTTAAACAGTACGACTCGCTTTCTGTGTTCATTATGTAATCCACTTCACGGTTGATTTCGAGTGACACTGTCCAATTGACAGTCAATTTCTGCAACATCTCAAGTGCCCATGTTCGCGTCCATTTTCACGCATCCTTCGTCCTAATTTACATTCCCCCGGGCCGGAGATACGCTATATTTCTCCCGTTATTTATCGCTTCCATATCTCTCGTTTCGACTAGTCACTCTCGAGCTGCTGATAATTAAATTATCTTCTTAATTACTTTTTCCAATTAAAAATATATCACTCGAGGACAGTTTTTTTTCTGCACGATGCTTCTTCCTTTCTTCGCCGTTCCTCATCACGCATCTCGTTACAGGGGCTCACTTTGGTTTACCCAATATCGATATTAAAATTTTCTCCTCCATTTTCCATTTCCCACATAAACCAAACTTCAGGACACTCATTTTTCCTCCCGTCCCCTCAACCTCTGCCAAAGCACATAGATCATTCTGAGTTTTTTTATCATCCTCTCACCCTCCTCTCTTCACTTAGTAAGAAAATTAGCAGGAATATCGCAAAGAAGGAGCAAAAATGGCTATCCACCGAATTTCCGTTTCGTTCTGGCTCGGGAAACATGATGAATTTATCTCTTGGTGAGTTTTGTTCGCCCAGTTCCAGCCCCGAGAAATGACCCACCGTTGCCATCATCCAGGAGCCCACCGCCAAAAAATGCACACAGCGTGTCTATTGATCCATTTGTGTGTCCCTCGATGGCTGAATTAGGATCGCTCCTTTAGGGCAGGCCTGCTTTTTTTTCCTCCCTCTCTCTCCTTCCAACAAGCCTCGAGGGAAAGTTCCTGATCGAACCGGGACAACAAGGCAGTGGTCCATTCGAGGAGGCAGCAAGAAAAAAAAAGCATTACGCCATTAGAGATAAAAAGATGTAAATACTAATTATTGCCATTCGGAGAAAGCAAAAAAGAGCAAAAGTCCACGACGACCGATGAAGGATGACAGGGGCTGAGCGCGGCGCGGCGAAGAGCAGTGATAGATCCCAGATGGGATAAGGATTTTACTTTTCCGCGAGGGCCATAACTTTTTTTTTTGGGTTCTTCCCGAGTTGCCACATGAATGCTACGCACGAGCGAAACCATTTCGATCCTCATCCTCCCGGTTAAATTAACGATTAATTTTTTTTCCTCCTGTGGAATTTCAGTCACCCGGCCAGCAGCCCCCGGGAGAGGGAGAGAACCTACAAACTCGAGGAGGGTAAATCATGTTCGGGATTTTTTTTTGTTGTGTTTTGTTTTTCGAAGACATCTTTCTCTCACTTTAGGAGCAAGTCCGATATTAGCCATGAATTTATAATCCATGAAAATGCTTGCGGCTTTCGGTGGGGTGGAAAATGCTGTGGCGTTTGAGTGGAAGATTTTTTTTCCTGGTTGCTGTGCGTGTGTGAGCTTACTTTCCGAGGGAAAACTGACGGACGGCCGCTGTCAGGGCTAGGTGTCAGGTATCAAGGTTTTTTTTTGTTCTTCCGCACGGCGTTCAATGGGCTCTTGCTAATGGTAATGCGCTGACTAAACACTTGGAACAGAACTTCAAGGCAGGCGTGAAAAGTGACAGACTAATTGAAATGTTTGGGAAAACTATGCGGGAGAAAAACAAGACTTGAATATTTTGTCGTGAATGGGAGATATTTTTCCCCACGATCATATCGATGTTTCGTAAAACCTTATCCCGTTCTCCAGAACAATCTCACGTTCTCTCAAGACTGATGGTACCTTCGCACACCGACAATAAATTCCCACAAACGTCGTTCCGAAGAAAATCCTTCCACAACAATATATATATATATCCCTTGTCATTGTTTCTGCTGCTTCGGCTGTTCGCTGTTAATTTGTTCCATCGTGGCCGAAGACAGAACATATCATGCCGGGCGATATGTGTCCACACACGGCGACCTCTGGGGTCTCATCTCGCAGCACTACCAGTCCTGGCCGCCGCCATGGCAACCGTTCACCGGCTACCAGTGTTGAGAGTCATCAATTCCCATTTCGCATCTCGCTCGCTCTTCACGACCCCCGCCGATCCCGACACGCTTGCGATGAACGAAGGAAAAACTACAATAAATATCAGCATAATGTATTTTTATTTCGCCATCCGGGAGTGCAACGCGTCGAGCTTTATGCTTCGCGTTTTGGAGATCTTTGTCTCGCAGCTTCCGAACGAAGCAGCGAACGAACGAACCAATGACAGAAGGAGCGGATTGCGAGGATGTCGTCTGTAGGCACGACAAGACGTGAGCACATCCAGCCGTGATGAGGAACTATCCCGGTGCCATGTTCCTTGGTGCCAGCAGAAGAAGACATTAAACACATACGGTTTGTCACGATTTTGCCGATCGATAAGGGCGGGCGATGCGATGCGATGCTGTTCCGCGATGACGGCCGAGACCATGTTCACTCGCTGCGCGTTTGTTGCTGCTCGATGGCTTACACGGGCATTGAATTTGTCCTGGTGACGGTTTACAAACCAATTGACGGTTGGGGCTTCCAACCATCAAGTTTCCTCTGTGTTGTTATTTTGATGTGTTCACCTACGGTCTAATAAGGTAATGATATTGATTACAATTTCATAATAAAAATTCACCGATTCAGATTTAGAATTACCAATTTTTTATCAACACGAAATTAATAATTATTATGTCCAACATATTGTTGGAAGGATGGAAATGGGATAGAAATAGAAAATCTCTATGTGAACGTGCTCTTTTCGTACTGACAGTAGCGACCAATTTACAGCATACGCTTGAAAGAAATCTTGTGGTAATGGTTCAGGATCGTGAAAGCGTTAAAACACAAGTTACAGGCAAACCTTTTTCTTTGTGCGGGGGATAGGGACCGCACAAAAAAAAATCGCATTAAAATCCACCAAGCTTCGACAGTAGCTTTAAAAAATCATGTTCGGTACACAATTTGAAATTTTTTTTTTTTTGAAATTTTTTTTTGAGAAGCTTTCGGATATTAATATATTTTTTTTATTTTCATTTATTAGGGGAATAAATGAAAGTAAATTAATTTCTAATCCTATTCAAACTCCTAATCAAGAGTTTGAAGAAATTGTTAATAAAGTTCCAAAAATTAATGTTATTATAAAAATATTATTTGAAAATTTTCTAATTAAAAAGAAAAGGATTATAACCTTTATAAATGGGGTATGAGCCCAGTAGCTTAATTTAGCTTATCTTTTTTTAAATATAATTGAATAGTATAAATATATTTTAGTGTATGATGCACAAAAATTTTTGAAATTTTTAGAAATAGTTTAATTCTATTAAATATAATGAATAAAAATATTAAATTTTTATAATTTACCCTATCAAGGTAATCCTTTTATCAGGCAATTCATTTTTATTTTTTTTTTATTATTATAAGTAAAAAAAAATTAGCATGATTAAGATTTAATTTTGAAAGGCATTAAAAATAAAGTTTATAAATGTCTATTTTTAAAATTTTTAATTTAAATTTAATTTAAATAATTATTTTTAGAATTAATTAATTATATATATATATATATATATATATATATATATATATATATATATATATATATATATATATATATATATATATATATATATATATATATATATATATATATATATATATATTATATAAAAGTATTATATAAATTAAGAGAATTAATTAATAAAGATTATATTATCGTTAGAAATCAGAAATGTTGTCCTAAAAGCAATTTTCGATATTTGATTTCGTTGGAAGGTTACAGCCGAAAGTCACCTCAAGGGATTGCTATTGCTGTACGAATTTTTAAACGCTTTTTCCTCGAACCCACGTTTTTTTTTTCAACTGGTGGTATCGATATCCCTAATTTTTTTTTTCTAATTTTTTTTTTGATTTTTTATGAGCTTCTCAACGGCGATTTTTCAGAAAAAATAACTCATTTTTAACAAAAATGGCAGCCATTTTGGATATTTTTCGAATTTTAAAAAACCCCTATGTAACGCTTTAGGTATTGTCCTAGAGTTTCTAAATATTCATTGGGATTCGTTCTGCGACACCCCGTTGCCTTATAACTGATAACACCAGCTAGGTACCGATTTTCAGACAGTATCTACGCATTCAGCTGTCAACAGCGTAATAATCATTATTCGTGCACTCAAAAAATGGAAAATAAATCTTCAATTATACCTTGAACAATAACCAAAATACCGGTACACTTCAATTTATTCTTAACATCCGAAAAAAATAATCACGAAAGTTCGTTATCTTTCGACCTTCCAACAGGGAGAGTGGAACAAAGCGGTCAAAGTTAAAGTTTTTTGAAAATCGTGTCATGCAATTTTAAGACATTTGGCATAATTTTTTTCCGAATACCTCGATTTCCTTTACTCCATTTCTTTGGGGATTTTTCGATTTTCAAATAACTCAAACTTTGACCGCTTTGCGCCACTCTCTAAGTTCGTTTGAGCTGAAATTTTGCATAGGGTGTTTTTTCGAGGTGGTACACATTTTGTAGGGGATAACTTATGGTAATCTTAGGGTCGGTGTTTTCCCATTCATTGGCACCCTATCCTACACCCTTCGGCCACTTCCGTTAACGACGGTAGTGACAAAATCAAAAATTCAAAAAATTAGACTGCTTGCAGAGTATTGACTGCCCCGAAAGATTTAATGACAAAACCTCTGTTACTTTTTTGGGAGCATGTTTTGCCCTAGATCAACAGATTCAATCGTTTGTTCCAGGCTGAAAAAACATGAATTCACGATTCCACATGAAGAGCCGAAGGATTTTTATTTGGTCATGCTCACTAATATCTGCGAGGAATCTTACGTTGTTTCAATGTCTAATGCCATTAAATTTTATCATTCGAAAAGCGGCTCATTTCATTTGTTTTAATCATTTCAGTTTTTTCGTGAAGATGATCAAGCAAATGAGAAAAAGATTCAATTTTGATGATCCGACGCTGAAGTTGGAAGGTGTTTTCTAAGACGATAAAGAAGAACATGAACGAGAATATATTTTTCTCTGTCTGGGTCGTGTATTTGGCAAACTATACGAAAAGCTTTCATATGCTTTCATTTAAATGTGTCTCCTGTTTCGCTCCCTCATATTGGCTCTAGCATATATATATATATTCTACAAATGATATACATGTATTGGGGAGTAGAACATTTTATGTTACCTTTCAGCTCATTTAATGTAATAAATAGGGATGCCAGAACATGTGCTAAAAATTAACTTTGGGTGTAAATAGTATGCAATCTATATTTAGAAAAACTAACGGGTGTTAAATAAAAAAAATAGAATTTTTCCAATCACATATAAAAAAAAAATATTTTTTTTCATCGATTTCAGTATTTTTTATTAATTTTTATTAACATAATGTATTTTCTTCAAAAAAATGTCAGTGAAAGTTTGAGGAAGGGCCGTGGTCTGCTGTTCGACGCAACTTTGTCGCGATGCTCTCACAAGAACGTTGTACGGCACTTACGTCCATTTTCCGGATGCAATTCCGGATTCTTGTAGTCAGTTGCTTCGTGTTGTTTTTATACACTAGGGCACTGAGTGAGCCAAAGAAATCCTCTATTGAGCGGCACTGGGACAAGTTTGTTGGGTTACGATCTTTCGGCACGAACGGTATCTTTTTCTCCTCAAGATACGCCAGCGTCTTCTTGGCGTAATGGGAAGACGCCTTGTCCGGCCAGAAGATGTACTTCCCATCCGCGTGATGCTCGTTCAGGAACGGCAGCAGGATTTTATCGTGGCACTCTTCTCGATAGATTTGTTAGTTGATTGCCAGACCGCTCGGCTTAAACCAAGGCTTTGAAATGCCCCGGTCGGAAATGGCGATGTACAACATAACCTTTTTTTCAAACTTGTGCTTGAACTTGTATTTCACTTCAGGCGGTGTGGATGACTTGTCGCTGGAGTAGTAATTATCATTTCCTGGAATATGGACAGTTTTGAACAGCGGAAAATAGCTTTCGTCGTCCAGAATGAAAGACGTCCCGCGGTATTTTTTGGTCATCCACGGACACTGTGATTTAACCGTCTCAATCTGCTCCTCCGTGTACTCCGGCGACCTCGTCTTCTTCCTGCAGACGATTCCTTCCATCTTGAGGGTCCGATGGATCAATACGTGGGAGCAGCCATATTTCCGACCGGTGTCACGCAGGGTGGTTGCGTCCTTGTTGTCAAACAGCTTCTTTAACGATGTCTTCCTCTGCTTTGTCATTATCGTCACCGGACGACCACTTCCGACCTTCCGCTCTACGTTCAAGGAACCCAGGATACGATATACCGTACTGACAGGTACATTTTCTTCCTTAAAATATGCCACCGTGAACTTTTTTCCTTGCTGGAAATGCGTTTCGTAGAACCGTACAATGCGTTCGCGGAGCACGCGCTGTTTCGGCGCCATCTTTGCTTTGATTAAATTCAAACTAGCAAAACCAAACACGCCTACTGTTTCTAGGGAGCCCAACGAACAATTTTGTTGCAGAAAGAAAATTTTACGCTCTTTATTTGAGTTACTGAAAGGTATTGAAAAAATTCTTATTTTTTATTTAACACCCGTTATGTATGATCATCATCAGCAGACTTCCTGTGCGCGCACTTTATTTTAGAGAGACGAGTATCCATTTTCTCTTCCTCGCAACCCTACCATGTGCAAGCGATGAGATTGGGCTTTAGCACGCGAGCTTGGGATTGGCTCTTTCCCTTTTCTTTCGTAAAATATTGAGAGGTTTTCAGACTTCCTGTGCGCGTGCGGCTAAATTTCGAGAGACGAGTACTGATTTTCTCCTCCTCACAACACCTTCATGAGCAAGCGATGAGACCGGGCTTTAGCACACGAGCCTGGGTTCTGCTCCTTCTCTTCTCTTTCGTAAAATATTGAGATGAGCTCAAGAATACTTCGTTGCATCTCAACATGAGTGATGCATATGTGTTGGTGCTCGCAAGACTTTCTCGTGTACCTGCCTCAAAGTGACATTTGGTGCTGTCGGGGGAAGTTGTGCTTCTGGTGTAAAAATTTTAATCTTCGTAATATGGCACGTAGAACAATTAGTGATGAAGAAATGTTTCACATAAATATCGCTGCTAAAGTCATCCAATCAATTCATGCATTTGTTGCAAACAGTTCGCAATGATTGTGTGAGATATGAGGCTGAATAGGGTAAAGCACATTGTCTCTCCTAAGTGCTGTGCGAGATCTCAGAAGGCCTAACCAAATGTCACTTTGAGGCAGGTACACGAGAAAGTCTCGCGAGAACTAATGAACGAGAATCTCTTCGTGTACACAACGCATGGGCATCGTTCGCATCGAAACGCGACGAGGCATTTCCTGAACACATCACAAAATTTTACGTAAGAGAAGAGAAAGAGCCAATCCCAAGCTCGCGTGCTAAAGCCCGGTCTCATCGCTTGCACATGGAAGGGCTGCGAGGAAGAGAAAATCGATACTCGTCTTTCGGAATTTCAACGCGCACAGGAAGTCTGCTCGTTCGGCTGACTTCTACCTCGCTCATTTGTTGCAGACAGCTCGCAATGACTTTGTGAGATGCGAGACTGGAAAACGCAAAGCACACTGTCTCTTCTTCGTGCTGTGCGAGTTCTCGGAAAGTCTAATCATCAGACAAACGAATGACGTGTAAATGTAAATGTAGTATTTGTAGTAAATGAATGAGTGTTTTTTTCATACAAAAAAAAGTTTTTTTTTCTTCCACAACGAATATTTCCGATGGAACAGATTTTTGGACGAAAAGGTACAGATGAGAAATTTTTAGCCCCACTGGTACATATAAAAATGTGGCAAAACTGCTCACCACATTTTTTTTGTCATCGCATCTAGTGATGCCCGATAATCATTCGATTAATAGATTAATGTCTACAAAAACGATTATCAAACAAATGATTACTGAGCAACTAATAATCTAATCGAACCTAATCAATAAAACAACTAATAATGTGCGTCGAGCATTCTATTTAGGAAAACAAAATAAAAACCCGTATGGATTCGCCGTCATGCGTTGGAATAGTGAGGAGCGTGCCTTTGCCATTGAGGTTTACTTCTCAAGCGGATGTTCTGTTATTGCGATGAAGCCCATTTTCATTTGTGTGGGTCGGTTAACAAACAAAACATGCGCTACTGGGCTGACACGAACCCTCGAGAATTGCATCAAAAGCCTTTGCATTCACCCAAAGACACAGTGTGGTGTGCAATTCCCTCAGCTGGAATTATTGGTCCCTGGTTTTTTGAGGAAAATGAGGTTACAGTGACAGTAAATTCGGACCGGTGTGTAAACATGCTATAAATTTTTTTTTTCCACGGCAAGAAAATTTGGATTTGGGGGACACTTGGTTCCAACAAGACGGTGCAACAGCACACACTTCAAGAGCATCGATGGCTGTTTTGAAGGAACACTTTCCAGAGCGCCTTATCTCAATTAGAGGCGATTTGGAATGGCCGGCACGCTCTCCCGATCTGTCCCCTTGTGATTTTTTTCTATGGGGTTTTTTGAAATCCCGTGTTTATGTCAACCGTCCAAGAACCCTACAAGATTTGAAGACCAACATCCAAGAAGAAATTGCCAACATAACACCTGCTATGCTAACAAGAGTCATGACAAACGCCAGAAATCGGTTTACGCAATGTATGGAGAATGGGGGACGTCACCTAACAGATTTGATCTTCAAAACAATGTAAATAAAAACTTTAGACATGTACCTACATTATAAAAAATAAATAAATATTTTCCGATGCATACAATAGTTTTTATTGAGTTTTGAAAAAAGGAAGTCATGCTGCCGCACCCTGTATTACTCGTTAGGTTTTACTGAATCACTACACTTATCCAAAGACCAGGATTGATATTACTGTTCACACAAGTTTTTAAACGCAAATGAAAACAGGCGCGCAGCTTAGCTTAATAAATAGTTTCAAATGGAGGAAGTTGCCGAAATATGCTTCGAAGTAACTGATTTGGCAGGCCAGATACACTTGTGGCAAACGGAGTGATTCTTTCACGACCTGAAGCACCATAAACGGTGAGATCTACAAAACTGAGTGACAAACTGCGTTTGTCATTTTTGAGACCAGCACGAACAAAATCCTTACAACAGTGGTTTGCACCTAACTCTGTGGATTTTGTACCGAAAGACAAATACCAACCAAACTGTCCTGAACTCCGTCCGGTCGAAACCTATTAGGCCAAGATGAAAGGCGAACTAGAATGACCGATGTTTGCGGAGGACGAAAAGGAAATAACGGAAAAACCTACCGGAAACAACTGTACAGGCTGTGATGTAGGGTGTCAATTGCAAATGTCGAGCATTTTACTCAAACTCATCCTAAAATTCAACCGACATATTCAAGCTGAAGCAATACATATACTGAACTACTGTTTTATTACGATTGCTGCAGCCGATTCACCAATCTATTGAAAGTGTAGCAATAGTTATCGACTCACCCTTTATATGCCAATAACCTATTAAAAACAATAGAGATGTTGGAAAAACATAGAAAAACTTATTTATATTGCTTTTATTGCTTATTTATACAAATAAAATTTATTTTGTACTCATATGTCACGACTTTATTCAAAAACGGATCAAATAATTTAAATAATGATTGAAAAATGAAAAAAAAAGGTTTTTGAAAATCAAAGTGAAATTATTGAAATCAATCGTACACCAAAAAATATTGCATTCATCCAGCAGTCATCAACCAGTCCATGGCGAGGACGGCCAAGATGGCATTCCTCACGGCTGAAGTTTAGGTTAAGTTTTCTTAAATGACCTTTTTCAAGGTTAAAGGGGGATGAACAGCAAACGTTTAAACACCTTATAATTTAACTCCCTCTCTCTCTCTCTCTCTCTCTTAGTTTTTTTTTTTTTTTGAACAGATATCAGCCAATACCATGTGTTTAGGCTGAGAGTAAATTTAAATTTTTTTTGCCGGAAGAGAGCTCGTAGAAATTCAAAAGTGTCTTTTTTCAGATCGATTATTTTACTGCAGTTAGAGTTATGTTTTTTGGTTGAAAATTGGAGCTGAAAATTTGTTTCGCTTCGGTTGCTGTCACTGCCAGTGTCACCACACAACCGATTGGGTTCGGATTTTCTGCTGCCGTTCTGCGAAAGGTTGCTAACCCATCTATTTTTAGGGTACAAGTCCATCCTAAGAGTGTTCTTTGTTGACTCATATTGATTTATTGTAAAAAGAAGATGTTACCCCATAAAGTTTGAATGAATTTCGTCTATTGACACCAATTATACCAAAGTGCTTTTTTTAAGATATGTTTAGTAACGCATAATTAAAAGGCTAATGATTTTATCCCTAAATATGAAGTTTGTAGCTAAATGCACCTTGGCTTTTCAAAATGCCACAGGATATCATTTCAGTGTTGCTCAGGTGTTATTTTTTTAAAACTTCCGTGAAAATTAGAACAATTTCCTAAATGTCACTCTTGGGGCATATTTTTGAAGGAGTTTTTTTTGAGATACCAAAAAGATTCGATTTTTCTAGTAGACAGCCCAGCCCAATTTTGGAGTAAGCAAAGATTCTCAATCAGCCAATATCTTCGAATTCACCTCTTAAATTTTTATCCTCAAACAAGTATGGCCATACATCTACTAATCATCTTGAAATATTATTCATGGTGGACGGCTTCGGTTCCAGCATTCTAATTTACAAGGACCGTAAATTTTGTTGAAATCTGTGAAAATAAAGGGTGTGTCACATCAAATTGCATCACGGAAAAAACACTGTAGAAATTCGCCCAGTAGACCGATCCTTTTGAAAATTTTAGACAGTAAAATAAAAACTATTAAACAACTTTTGGCATTTTCCATTTTTCATACTTCGAGCCCAAGCCCGTATGCTCGTACCTTCCTCTTTACCCCGTCCATAAGGTTCTGTACAACGTCAGGTTGTAGTTTTTTTTGAACAGAAATCCATTTTCTCTTGAAGTCCGCCACCGATTTGACAACTTTTAGGTTCTTCCGGAGGGCCTGCTTCATAATCGCCCAATATTTCTCTATTGGGGGAAGCTCCGGCGCGTTGGGCGGGTTCATTTCCTTTGGCACGAAGGTGACCCCGTTGGCTTCGTACCACTCCAACACGTCCTTTGAATAGTGGCACGAAGCGAGATCCGGCCAGAAGATGGTCGGGCCCTCGTGCTGCTTCAATAGTGGTAGTAAGCGCTTCTGTAGGCACTCCTTAAGGTAAACCTGCCCGTTTACCGTGCCGGTCATCACGAAGGGGACGCTCCGCTTTCCGCAAGAGCAGATCGCTTGCCACACCATGTACTTTTTGGCAAACTTGGATAGTTTCTGTATGCGAATCTCCTCCGGAACGCTGAATTTGTCCTCTGCGGAGAAGAACAACAGGCCCGGCAGCTGACGAAAGTCCGCTTTGACGTAGGTTTCGTCGTCCATTACCAGGCAATGCGGCTTCTTCAGCATTTCGGTGTACAGCTTCCGGGCTCGCGTCTTCCCCACCATGTTTTGCCTTTCGTCGCGGTTAGGAGCCTTCTGAACCTTGTATGTACGCAGGCCCTCCCGCTGCTTGGTCCGCTGGACGAATGAACTTGACAAATTCAGCTTATTGGCGACATTCCGGACCGAACTTCTCGGATCACGTCTAAACTGCTTAACCACGCGCTTGTGATCTTTTTCACTGACGGAGCATCCATTTTTGCCGTTCTTCACCTTCCGGTCGATGGTTAGGTTCTCGAAGTATCGTTTTAGTACTCTGCTGACCGTGGATTGGACGATTCCCAGCATCTTACCGATGTCCCGATGTGACAACTCCGGATTCTCGAAATGAGTGCACAGGATTAATTCACGACGCTCTTTTTCGTTCGACGACATTTTTCCAAATTTACGAAAAATTGACAGTGAAGCATGGCCAACGTGATCTATACACTCTTATCTGATTTTAAAGCGAAAGCTGAAGATATAATTCCGAAAAATTAAATTTCTACAGCGTTTTTTCCGTGATGCAATTTGATGCGACACACCCTTTATTCAAACAAAACGCACTGAAATTCCTAATTATTGCATGCTTCCTTTAAGAATAGCATAATGATCCATCCCGGCAGTCTGTTAGACAGCGAAAATTTTGATACATCAAATTCAAAGAGCACGGTCGGTCACCAGTAGGGATGCTGCTTTACGCTCCATCTGCATCTGTCTTCAAGAGCTGAGTGCGCCGAACGGACGGATGTTGCACTCCAGCGGTGAGTTCGAGAGTGTTTGTTTATTTTCATATCATTAAGCTTCTTCACATACTTCCCGGCTAACTAGGCTTACCGCTTCGCCATCACAATGGTTACGTACTACTCTACATGTGGGAGAGAGAGCTCGGACTTCTGCTGTAAGTGCATCGCTTCGAGTAGCAATGCAGCTGACTTCGGATTCTTGCGACTTGACATGATCATTAGCTCGAGTGGGCTCGCACTGCTGTTGGCTAATGGATGCTTTTTGGAGGCAGAAGGCAGAAAAGATGATTATGTTTCTGTGTCAACTCATCACACTGTTGCTAGCGAATTCCTCAGGATATTTCGATTGGAATTTGGCTGGTTAATCCATGGCCTCTGCTTCACGCACCTGACCAAGTAGATTGAATCGCTCGAAGAACCTGAAGTAACAATCAACGACAGATAGTAGATACAGCTGGGTGAGAAAAATGTCATTGAACCTAATTATAGCGGCAATGGGCACATTTCTTTGGTGTCGCTGCGAACCCGAGGGCTCAGTCTGGCTCACGAGAAGTGCGGGAAGTGAGGGGATAGTACGGCATTTATCCTACGCGCGGCTGTTCCGAGAAACAAACGAGAGATAATTTTTATAGCATTTGATACACTTAGCGGTGAGGAGTTGTTATTACTATTATTAAAATAGAGCGAAAGCGAAAATGATCACCGGGATGGGGATCCG
Source organism: Toxorhynchites rutilus septentrionalis (assembly GCF_029784135.1). Classification (NCBI taxonomy): domain Eukaryota; kingdom Metazoa; phylum Arthropoda; class Insecta; order Diptera; family Culicidae; genus Toxorhynchites; species Toxorhynchites rutilus. The sequence continues at coordinate 303,134,356 of NC_073746.1, read as the reverse complement.
ACGTTTGTTGGAAAGAGACTGCGAGATTGGGAGGTAGCACACGAACACAGGCCCCAGATAAGAAAAATCGCTTTGATTTAATGCTCGGGTGTTGATGTGTTTGGCCTGATGTGGTTTCCCTCGTTGTTTTTTGACAGCACCCCGTTAAGTGTGCGGATCTAAGCAGAAACGCCATAGCTTTTGTGCCACTAATTAGAATTTTAAATCCAGCCGGTGGTGCGAAGCGACCCGACCGTGCGCGAGCTTTTGTTTTGTCTTGAATAAACAAGCCATTTTATTGTGTTCGGACCGATTACGATAGCCCAGCGACGGAAACCGAACGAACCCAATGCATTGGATATTCCGCTCCGCAAGTCCGAACCCGCTGCTGCTTCATACAAAATGATGCTAATTTATGGATGTCTTCTGCTCACTGGCTTTCCACAACTTTTTTCCCCGTTTAAGGAACATTAACGGCCGCACTATTTGGCAGTCGGTTTCCCGCACCTCGTTGCGGGGGCCAATTTTTCAATATAAATCATAAAAATGTAGAGGAAAATAGCTTCTCTGACGCCCCGATTCGCATGTGGGCGCGGAAGCCGCGCCGGAAGGGGGGAAAGTTTTTTGAAATAATACTAAGTAAATGTGCACTCTGAAAGCTGCGATCACACCGGATAATTTATTTTGGTCTGTCAGAAAACACTTAACACAACATATTTGCTAAAGGTGTATATATTTGCGGGAAGAGTTCAAGCGCTGAAGAAAAACAACCACAGAGTATTATTTGTGCCTAACCGCAGAATTATCATTGCTGATTCCAGCGAGAATCATGTAATATGTTAGTGTCGGAGCGCGAGGAAATCTTCTGTTGTGCAGAGGCAGAACCATTTCGCGTTCAACTGTTGAGTGACTCCATACAGGATGCTGAAAATATTAGAAATGCCATCCGACCATCTTCGATTTGTAACAACCACAAACTTACGATACAGCAGACCAAGTATCTTCTATGGATATGGTTATACATCCCAATTGGAAAAATATGTTTCCTCTTTTCAAAAAATCTACTCACAATCTTTTTTTTATGAACGGCCTCACGGAAATGATGATAATAATGTCTCAAAAATTATTTAATTCAATTATTTCTCGAAATTGATAATATTTCAATATCTCATGAAATTGTAATTTTGACGTATGATTACGTCTTTGGAGAACATATTGGGTGTGCAAATGGAAAAACAGGAAATCGGTCACGTTATGAAAATTTTCTATTTTCAAGATTTTCAACAATCTATTACTGTGAATAAAATTATACATTGACAAATTGCATGCCAATTCGTCTTAGAAGTTGGCAGCATTATTATTTTTCTAATTTTTTCAAAAAAAATATATGAAGGTTCCGTACAATAACCAACAAGGCATCCATACAGTGTCGGACAATAGAATAGGACCACAGCTCAATCCAAAACAGAAAGTGACAAAACTTTGAGAAAAAAATTTCCATTTAAGTGCATCAAACCATTTACAAATTGTAAATTCCATTCTTCGAAGAAATTAGAATCATCCGTAGTTAAACCAATTGTCCTTTATTTAAAAATGCGTTTTAAGCATACTTACTGACTAAATAACGCGACATAAAATAGGACCGCTTCAGAATTCATGGTAAAAAAATTTAAAAAAAAGTCCGAGCCGATGAGGTTCACTTTGGTCTCATCCGACCACAGCACATTTCTCCATAGTTTCTCCTTTTCCGGGTCCATCGCCCACTCGGCTGTGCGTATATGCCCCAGTATAAAAATAAAACATTCAAACATGGAGGAGGTAACATCATGGTGTGGGGGTGCTTTCCTTGGTACGGGGTGGGTCCCTTGTACTGGATCGACCGGATTATGGACCAGCATCTCTACGCCCAGAAACTTCGGGAAGTAATGCTGCCACACGCCGAGTGGGAGATGCCCCTAAAGTGGCAGTTCCAGCAGGACAACGACCCCAAACATACCGCTAACACGGTTAAAAAGTGATTCCAGGATAATAAGGTAGACGTTATGGAGTGGCCAGCACAGTCCCCTGATCTCAATCCCATAGAGAACCTATGGGAAATAGTTAAACGTAAGGTGTACACCGAAAAATAAAAAAAACAAGCAGCAACTGTGGGAGAGAATCCAGGCGGTGTGGTACGCTATCCCGCTGAGAACGTGCCAAAAGCTGGTGGAGTCGATGCCGAACCGGGTGCGAGAAGTGATGCGTAATAAGGGTTATACCACCAAACTAACCCTGCAAATCGATCACGGTATGAATTTCCTTTTTTTTAAATTTTTTTTACCATGAATTCTAAAGCGGTCCTATTTTATGTCGCGTTATTTTAGGCAGTAAGTATGCTTAAAACGCATTTTTAAATAAAGGACAATTGGTTTAACTACGGATGATTTTAATTTCTTCGAAGAATGGAATTTACAATTTGTAAATGGTTTGATGCACTTAAATGGAAATTTTTTTCTCAAAGTTTTGTCACTTTCTGTTTTGGATTGAGCTGTGGTCCTATACTATTGTCCGACACTGTATATCGTACGATGGGCACTTTCATAGTACGAAGTTTTGACGTAGGACTACATCTTTCAACGGCATATCACGCAGAACCGTTCTTAGGATATATGTTATAACATATACCACTAGCTGACCCGGCAAACGTTGTTCTGCCATACAAATTATTGCTAGTAGATATGTTGTCTGTGAAATAAAAAATCATCAATATATTGATAGTGTGTTTAAAAAAGAAAAAAAATGAAATGTCGTATATTGTCAATATATGGCAACACTTAAACATATCTTGTGTTGTACTTATCGCATCGGGTCATACTATACGGCTATTTAAAGACGACAATCTGTGCTACAGGTGTCGTTTTGACAAAGTTGTGATTGTCCTTTTCAGTCTCAAGTTATAGCGCGTCAAATATGGAGTCCACCAAGCAAGAAATTCGCCATATTTTATGTTTTTACTACCTGCGCGGTTGCAACGAAGGCGGCAAAAAAATTCGTGTAGTTTATGGACCCGATACTGTAACGATTCGCACAGCTCAGCGTTGGTTTGATCGATTTCATTCTGGTGTAGTGGCTGTCGAAGATACACCCCGTACTGATAGGCCAATCGTCGTGGAAACCGATAAAATCGTTGAAATCATCCAAGTAGACCGGCATGTGAGCACTCGCTCGATTGACCAGGAACTGGGTATAGACCATAAAACCGTTTGGAACCATTTGCAGAAGATTGGATTCCAAAAAAAGCTGGATGTATCGGTGCCACACGGGTTGACGCAAAAAAATCTTTTAGGATTGCGATGCACTGCTGAAACGGAACGAACTCGACCCATTTTTGAAGAAGATGGTGACTGGTGATGAAAAGTGGATCACGTACGACAACCTAAAGCGAAAAAAGTCGTGGTAGAAGCGCGGTGAGCCGGCCCAAACCATCGCCAAGCCCGGATTGACGGCCAGGAAGGTTTTGCTGTGTGTTTGGTGGGATTGGAAGGGAATCATCCACTATGAGCTGCCTAACCCAACTATGGCCAGACCCTTAACTCGGTTCTCTACTGTGAGCAGCTTGACCGTTTGAAGCAGGCGATTGACCAGAAGCGGCCAGAAATGATCAATAGGAGTGGTGTTGTTTTCCACCAGGACAACGCTCGGCCTCACACATCTTTGATGACCCGCCAGAAACTACGGGAGCTCGGATGGGATGTCCTATTGTGTTGTGTCCTATGAGATGACAGTAGATCTCGACGTTTCTTGCAATTTGAAGACATGTGACATCAAAAAAAATCGAAAACAACATTTTCATGTACAATTCAACCAGAAAATTCTCAGTTCGTTTATTTTAGCTTGATTTACCCAAATTTACTTTCATAAGTCCTAGCAGGACAAAATGTATCATATGAGAATCGAATTTAAACAAAAAAAACTTGCAGTAAACCAAAAATAAGTGTTACTTTATTCAACAATAGTCGTTTCATTTTTGAGTTTTGTTGGGATTTTCGAACAATTTGGCGTGAAAGTTTCTCCAATATAATATGTTTACCTGTATCATTGATCTTTGTATTAAAAGTAAAATACTTTATAACATGAAAAGTTAGATGAAATTCAAAGCACATGACCGAGGCCTTAAGAGTTGGGCCTTTCCAGAAACTATTAGGTGTACCGGCAAGTTTCTCCGGTTTTACAACAGATGACGTAACTTGATTATTATTCTAGTGAATCAAATTTCCAGACATTCGTTGGACAACAACTGCCATTGCGCGTCTTTATTTATTTATTTATTAATTTATTTCACATCTGGCTAGTTGTCTTAATGATATCACATGTACCGATAAGATGAGGAAAAGCCCTTGTTGGATGTTTTACACAAAAGGGCATAAAAATCTCATATTTTTTCATAATTCCTACTACAAGATATTAACAATAACTAAGTACATAGTATAGAGAAAAAACAGAAAAACATTCTCATAAATCATAATAATAAAATTAGAGTCATAAATTATAAAATGTATACAGTAAAGCTGCTGATCATGGTGGTTCTTCAGTCTTCCAATGTTGGGTGTTATCCATTTAGATTTCGATAGAATGCTGAAGCAGAAGAGTTAAAATCGAACATTTGCTAGACTTCGTTGAATCTTGTCGCCATAAATCGAATGGGGTCATATTGACCATATGCTGAACGACGACCGTCTAGTAACAGGAAGTCCCGCTGTCGAAGGGCTCTAATAGGTGCGTATATATTTGGTTGTGTCAATATTTCCGCTGAGTCAATATCACCCAAAAGTATTTTTGCGACAAACACAACTTGGGCGACATATCTCCTGCGTTCCAACGTGTCAAGCCCGAGGAGCCTGAATCGCTCTTCATACGGTGGTAAATTCAACGGGTCTCGCCATGGAAGACTACGGAGTGCGTATCTAATGAATTTCTTTTGTATTGATTCGAATCTACTTATCCAGTTTAACTGATACGGGCACCACACGATTGCATTTGATACCAGAATGGAGCGCACCAGTACACAGTAAAGTGACCGAAGGCATTGTGGATCACGGAATTCGTTGGCTACTTTAAATATAAAGGCTGATTTAGACGATGCCAGTCAGCGCTCTAGTTGAAGTATCCAGTGAAAAGAGAACAGACACTCTGTTCAAGTTAGAGGCCAATTACTTGTTCGATACTGGTGAAAGAAACTTGAGCAGAGTGTCTGTTCTCTGTTCACTGGATACTTCAACTAGAGCGCTGACTGGCATCGTCTAAATCAGCCTTAAATCCTAGTTGTCGGTTAGCCTTTGCAATTATGCTGTCATAATGGGGGCGAAAAGTCAACCCTGTGTCAAGGATGATTCCCAAGTCGCGTATTTGATCAACACGCACTAGAGGCTCGTTAGAAATGTTGTAATTGTGGATGATTGGGTTCAATTTTCGATGAAACGATATTGCGTTGCATTTATGGATACTAATCGTCAATAAATTATTTGTACACCACTCTTCGAATTAATTGATCCATTGTTGTAGAGTATAGCAATCCGGTGGCAGTAGTTTTGATAACTCGTTGATGAAAATGGAAAATAGAAGAGGTCCTAGATTGCTCCCCTGCGGGATACCTGATATGTTGGTGAAAAATGCGGATGATTCAGATCCAATTCGTACACATAGTTTTCGATCCGTGAAATATGATTTAAACCATCTAATGAGGTCATTCGAAACTCCTAGCTTGTCCAGTTTTAGAAGCAGTATCTTATGATCGACTCTATCGAAAGCTGCTTTGAGATCAGTGTATATCACGTCAACTTGTGATCCGGCATCTAGACTGCGCAAGCAGAATGATGTAAACTGCACTAGATTTGTCGAGACAGATCGCTTGGGGTAAAAGCCGTGTTGATCAGCTGTTATGTAATGTTTACAACTTACAAACAATACTTCATTGACGATAATCTCTAATACTTTGGAGCATGCACATAACGATGTAATACCTCGATAGTTTTCAATGTTTTGCTTATTTCCTTTTTTATAAATAGGGAACATAACCGTCAATTTCCAATTGGAAGGAAATTTGTCTTCACGTAGGGACATATTGAAGAGTAGCGTTAAAGGACGAATCAGCGAGCTCGAGCAATGTTTTAAAACGCAGGACGCAATCCCATCCGGACTAGTTGATGAGAATTTCATTTTAGAGATGGCGCGTTCAACCTGTTGATGGTTGATAACAACATTTCTCAATTCAAATGCGTTGATAGTGGTGTTTCTACATGCAGCTGCGGCTTGTTCAGCGGAGGCGATAAAACTGTTAAATACACTCTTGAAGTGGGTGGCACAAAGCCTGCATTTTTCAGAAGAAGAGGAAGCAACATCATGATCTGGGAACATTTCAGCAGGGAGCCCGTTTTCTTTGCGTTTAGAGTTCACGAAATTCCAGAACTGCTTAGGATTTCTTCGAAGGTTGTCTTGTGTGCGGAGAGAATATCGTTTGTAAAGATACCGATTGTAAAGGCGATAGTTTTTGCTGGCACATACGAATGCTTACGAAAAGGACATCGGGTTCTTCTATACCAACGAAGAGTTCTTGATCTGATACGTTTTAGGTGTCGTAGATGAGTATTCCCCCATGGCGGTTTGGGAGTAGGTCTTCGAACAGGAACATGTTCCGCCAACGCTTCGTTTACCGACTGTGAGAAATGACTGACGGCATCGTCCTCATTCGCTGATAGTTCAAGAAACGTCCAATCTGTTTGATGAAAAACTTCATTCAACGCTACATAGTTAGCTCTACGGTAATTTAGTTCGACAGTGTTTGAGTGCAGTTCTTCAAATATAGGAGGAATTAGCACTTCAATCTCTACTGAAAGGGCTGGATGAGTAGAGTCATTGAGGGTAATCGGCTCGATGGCTTCAGATAGCTTGCATTGTCCAATCAATGAGTCCGTAATCAACACTAGATCGAGAAGACGTCCTAATCTATTGTGTATTTTGAGGATTTGTCTCAAATTATTTCAATTAAAACCATCGAGCAGCACAGTACACGCAGAAGAAATATGCGATTCCGAAACATTCACAGTAAGATAATCGGGACTGGTTGAGTTCCATACTAATCCCGACTGATTATAGTCCCCGAATAGGAGTGCGTGATCATGCACTCTGAGACTGGAGAAAATGGCTCTGATAGAATCTATATGGTCATTCACACTGATCAGGTCATTCTTACTATCTGGTGGTAGATACAATACACCAATGCTTATGTTTGAATCGGACAACTATAGGGTAACCCACAGATGCTCGAGTGAATGAGTAACTTGAGTTCTATCCAGAAAACAGTTCAGTGAGACTGAAACGGCAATTAGCAATTGAGATGGTTACGATCATTCCTGTACACATTATAGGAATAACCGAAAAGCTGAGAAGAGAATATCTTCTCGTCGAGCCAAGTTTCGGTAAGCACAATTATGTCGTAATGTGATTCGCCGATTGCGAGAAAAAAATCCTCAATTTTTGAACGCAACCCTCGCACGTTCTGGTAATAGATGTCAAGCTTTCTGGAGTGTGATGCGGATTACTATCCTGCTCGGGAATTGATGCCGTTCCTGTTCCTGAGACGGATTCCAACCTCACCTGTGATGGTTTGATACAACTTAGGAGAGGTGCAGTATCCACAGATGCTTCGGCAGGACATATATTTGATGTAGCATTACCTGGACCAGCCAGTTCTGTTAGCTGGTTTCAGACGTCCAACGATGATAAACTGTTCGATGCTGAGCGAGCCAGTACATCCGGCTGGTGAGAGGAAGAACACGCGTAAAGTCCATCGAAGTAATTGATGTTTGATTGCTAAATAGAGAAATCAATTCGTTGTCTCGCATTTGTTTAGATGCTTTAGATAAATGGGACATTCACTGCCCCATGATGAATGAGTGACATCGAGTAGCTCATCCCTGGACGATTGTTGTTTTGAATTCACAAGTTGGCAATTAACGCATTTTTCAAAGTTCGCCTCACAATTTTCGATTTTATGATTGCCTGAGCACTTGGGGCAGCACGCAGGCTTTTTACAAGGTTCAGCTTTATGTCCGTGCTCTGAGCAGTTAAAGCAGTGCATAACATCGGTCGCCTCTCTTATCCTAGACCGCTCCCAGCCAAGGATGACTTTCTGTTGCTTTATCAAAACTTCGAATCCCTGCGCATTTGTTTCGATTATTGCAGACATCTGATTGAGTTTTCGTTTTTCGTTGCGTGTGATGCGAATTACTCTTAGTTCTAACGATTCGGTAACTTGATTTTGTTTCCTCAGAGAAGCAAGCAATTTTTCTTCGTCCATAATTTTCGAAGAACCGACGATTTTGAATCTCGGCTTAAGTGGTTTCTGAATACTGTCTATGTATTTTTCCGATAATTGGCTAGTAGCAGTCGCAACAAGCTTTGCAGCTAAATCCTGACTTTCACACCTGATGGCTATTTCTCCAGATTCCCTGAGATATAATTCTTCTACGGAAAATGCTATTGGATCAAGCTTATCGCACACGTCGCATTTCGTCACTTCGGCCGTTTGTTTTACGATAGGTTTAATCAGAACGGTTTGTTCCATTTTCACAATTTTGATAGATTTGCGCTGCGGAGGGGATGGACTGCAATGGTCAAGTGATTGTGGTGACGATTGCGGTAGAGAGGTGCTGATTGAGATGCTGTTGGATTGCTGTACGTTATTTCGACGCTTTCCTGAGCGCAACACACTGCCTTCCTCAGAGTTAACGTCAGAATGACTTTCGTTCTGAGTTACCGTTGCTGCGTTCTCGACCAGTGCTTTGCGCTTATCGTAGTTCAAAACTGAATCATCAGATTTTCGCTTTTTGCCTCTTGGATACGATTCATTCGAGCTCTGGATTATGTCAGCATTAGAGGGTTTATTTAGGGGGTCTTCGTAGCCACTTCGTTACGCGTTCGCTTACTAAGCGATCGATCGTGAGTTCAAACTCAGGGCCCTCAATTGACCATTTTTGTGTTATTATAGAATAACTACGTCCACGCAACCATCATCAGCGATGGAGATCGATCCACGGTCGAAATAAGATCGATTCATCCATACAACTGCTCTGCTCTGCGAGAAACATCTGGCTGCTGTTCTATAAATAACCCAACAATGGTCAATTCAACTGTCTCCGCTGTCCGGTCTGCTGAACAATAGAATACCCTTACACCTAAATGGCTACTACTGTGTAATTTACCATAATGTGAATTTCACACGTATAATAGAAATTTCGCAAGACACTAAACAATCCTAGCCAGCATTCTTCTTTAAAAGTCGCAAACTATATATATATTTTTCAGTATATGTCAAAAAGTTGAAGCGTAAAAAACATGGTTTTTTGCCACTTCGAATATGTCGAATTTCGTACCAATGAGAGTGTTTTTGCGGGGAGTGTTACTTCATTACTTCAATATAATGAAAAAAGTTGCGGTAAGTCATCGCATTTTGGTCGAAGTTTATGGTGATCATGCTCCAACTGAGCGAACGTGTCAGACGTAATTTGCACGGTTTAAAAGTGGTAATTTTGACTTGGAAGACGAAGAACGTTCCGGACCGTCAAAAAGTCAAAACATACTTGGAAACGCAGAAATGGGAGGTCGCATCTCACCCGCCGTATTCTCCAGACATTGCTCCGTACGATTACTACCTTTTTCGATCGATGCAACATGGCCTGGTTGATCAGCACTTCTCCAATTTTGATGAAGTCAAAAATTGGATCGATTCGTGGTAAGCCGACAAACCGGCCGATTATTTCCGCAAGGGATCCGTGAATTGCCAGAAAGATGGAAAAAAGTTGTGACTAGCGATGGGCAATACTTTAAATATAAAATTTGTTACCATTGTTGCAGAATAAAGCATTAATTTTTGAAAAAAAAAACAAGGAACTCACCGATACTCCTACTATATTCTTGAAAAGCCACATTCGGATTCACGCTATAAAGGGTGTGTCACATCAAATTGCATCACGGAAAAAACGCTGTAGAAATTCGCCCAGTAGACCGATCCTTTTGAAAATTTTAGACAGTAAAATAAAAACTATTAAACAACTTTTGGCATTTTCTTTTTATTCATACTTCGAGCCCAAGCCCGTATGCTCGCACCTTCCTCTTTACTTCGTCCATAAGGTTCTGTACAACGTCAGGTTTTACTTTTTTTTGAACAGAAATCCATTTTCTCTTGAAGTCCGCCTCCGATTGACAACTTTTGGGTTCTTCCGGAGGGCCTGCTTCATAATCGCCCAATATTTCTCTATTGGGCGAAGCTCCGGCGCGTTGGGCGGGTTCATTTCCTTTGGCACGAAGGTGACCCCGTTGGCTTCGTACCACTCCAACACGTCCTTTGAATAGTGGCACGAAGCGAGATCCGGCCAGAAGATGGTCGGGCCCTCGTGCTGCTTCAATAGTGGTAGTAAGCGCTTCTGTAGGCACTCCTTAAGGTAAACCTGCCCGTTTACCGTGCCGGTCATCACGAATGGGGCGCTCCGCTTTCCGCAAGAGCAGCTCGCTTGCCACACCATGTACTTTTTGGCAAACTTGGATAGTTTCTGCTTGCGAATCTCCTCCGGAACGCTGAATTTGTCCTCTGTGGAGAAGAACAACAGGCCCGGCAGCTGACGAATGTCCGCTTTAACGTCGGTTTCGTCGTCCATTACCAGGCAATGCGGCTTCGTCAGCATTTCGGTGTACAGCTTCCGGGCTCGCGTCTTTCCCATCATGTTTTGCCTTTCGTCGCGGTTAGGAGCCTTCTGAACCTTGTATGTACGCAGGCCCTCCCGCTGCTTGGTCCGCTGGACGAATGAACTTGACAAATTCAACTTATTGGCGACATCCCGGACCGAACTTCTCGGATCACGTCTAAACTGCTTAACTACGCGCTTGTGATCTTTTTCACTGACGGAGCATCCATTTTTGCCGTTCTTCACCTTCCGGTCGATGATTAGGTTCTCGAAGTATCGTTTTAGTACTCTGCTGACCGTGGATTGGACGATTTCCAGCATCTTACCGATGTCCCGATGTGACAACTCCGGATTCTCGAAATGAGTGCACAGGATTAATTCACGACGCTCTTTTTCGTTCGACGACATTTTTCCAAATTTACGAAAAATTGACAGTGAAGCATGGCCAACGTGATCTATACACTCTTATCTGATTATAAGCAAAAGCTGAAGATATAATTCCTAAAAATTAAATTTCTACAGAGTTTTTTCCGTGATGCAATTTGATGTGACACACCCTTTAATCATACTTTTCACAATCTGCATGGAGCCACTTAAGGCAAATTATATCAAGGCTTCAAATACAAAATCTCGGGAAGGTAGTCTCAATTTACTACTGCTACTGCGTTGAAACAGTTCCAATGAATTTATGATTGCAAACATCAATTTAATTTCTCAAACATTACGCTGTATCAGAAATTAAATGCATCAAGAAGAAAGAACGCAAATCGTAAAGGCCGGCCACGAAAATCAGCTTGTTTAGGAGTTACGTTGAAAAACATTTGAAGACATGTGGATTAATACAAAACGTAGCGACTATGTTTTTCAACGTAACTTCTAAACATATAGTTTTACCATAATGATGTATTTAGAAAAATTGTTGAAAATTATAAGCAAATTCATAAAATTTCATGAACATTGCGGTATAACACGACAAATATATTAAAAGAGCCTATTTACTATAAAAAAGACAATAAATTAGAAATATTTTTTTAAATATCTCGAGAATGGTAAATGCAAGGAGATTGATGAAGAGATTTTTTATTTTAAATCACATCGGGATTTATAATTTGTGGCTAAAACTGATTGTAAATTCGATTTGAAAAATAGTTTCATCATTTTGTACCCATTTTTAAATTTTCTAAATGACTTCTATTTTATATGAAAAAATAAAAAAAAAATTAAAAATATGTATTTTAGACATTGAACATAATTTTTTTTGTAAATAAAAAAAGAGCACTTATGTTTTCTCTCAGTGTATATTTTTTTCACGTTTTTACATCAATACTCTATAGCTCTTTCTAAGACACTATTTCGGTAGGACTCATAGTTTTTGGGGTATAAATTATCAACGATTTCTCTTACTAACATCGATACGCCCTTTTCAAATGTTACACTTGAGCCAAAAACTTCCCAAATGCTCTGGAAAGCTCATATTTCCTTCAACCCGAACGGAATAAAAACTTCGATCCGAATCAAAAAACCTCATGTTTGTCATTTGTCGAATTCATTTCAAATTGCTCATATCGGAAAAGGATTCTTTCTTGTAGGCTCACATCATAAACTCAATGTAGACGGTCAGTTAGTCAGAAGAACCTTTCCACCCCTGGGAAATTTATAGTTTCCTCTACCGAGAGCGTATTCGAAGTTTCATTCAATCTGAAGATAGTCTGAAGGTAATCGTCATTTGGCATAGAATTACTATGCTATGTCATTTCATTTGGGCGTCTCATTAATGTGTATTCAATTTTAATTCGAACAGCAGATGTAGACGATTTCCTTGAGTAGCATCCCTGTATTTCCCAATGGCATTCCCGCGGGCACAGAGCGAAAATAAAAAATAGCAGCATAATTTCTAATCAATTATTGATAAATGCGCGATGCTCATTTAATCTCTCACTCTCTCCTTTTGTTGTACGCCATTCGTTTTGGGTTGAAAGCGTGAAACAAACCGTCACTCGCTGGTGCGCACCATTAACCTTATCCTCGCATTGATGCACGACCCGACACTCCTGGGAGACCACCAACCATGACTACCCAGCATCCGGCCGCTATCTCCCGATAGATTAGAATGGAGAAAAAAAAACACACCGTTCAAATCTAAACCGCTCTAAATATTCGACTCCTTACTTCGCGGAAAGAAATGATGTACACAAAAAAAACTCCCGATAGCATTACTCATCTATTTAACAATGGGAGGGTAATGAAATATTGAAATAAGTTTTTTTCGTTGATTTTAACTTCAATTTCTGCAAGAAAAAAAATTAATCCCATTTGCTCATCCACCCGGCGTTTCTGAATGTCATGTATTTATGATTTTTTTTTCTCTGCTCTCGTTTTTGCTATCTCCTGTCGGACGAAACGCGCGCGCCTTTCGAAGGACCAACTTTAACACCGCATGTTTCGGTTCCTCTGTTCTTCTGCGATGATCGGGAAGGGAAGATCGAACTGAGGGAGATAATTTCAATTCATTCATTCCGAGGTTATGCTGCATTGGAAGCAGAAGTGTGCCTGAACAGTTTCGGAGCTTAATGTGTTTAATTTTTTTTTCTGTATGTATTTCGGCAAGCGCCCAGTTCGGCCGGAGATGGAAATTTTTTAAGTAAACATGAATTATTGATGTAATTTTTTTTTTCTGTTTCGCTCGCCGCTCACGCTGCTGGCTGCTGGTGGCGGTCCGTTTCCGCGCGGATGGGGGAAACTGTCTTTTGTTTTGTGTTTTTACAAGACTAATTTTTATCGCCGATTGTGACGGGTCTAATAAAAATTTGTTACACGCGGCCCGTTGGAGGGAAAAACAAGCGACGGAGAGTGGCTGCTCTAGGAGGGAAGATTTGCGTTGGTGGCGGACATGTTTGCTTTATGGCATAAACATCATTGCTATTCATTTCATTTCCAGCAATGTATATTCATTGGCTTGGTTTATCGCAGATAAACTTAACGAAAAGTGAGCGAAGCTCTTGATTCGATCTCAATGGAAGAGAGAAGAAAAAAACACTGACTTACCATACGAAATATAAATGAATGAATTAAGTAGTCGCAATCTAGCCAAACGACTTGTTTACACGGCTAAGCACCGGATCACAAAGCACACATACACACTCGGTGAGTGTAGATTCCGATACGGCGGAAGAAAGGAACCAGGAACCAGATCTTCCGTTTCACGCCTTGGAAGCTTTTGATACAAATCAGTTCATATTTTTTTCTCGTACATCACCACCACTTAAAAATGGGCGTTTCGCTACTTCGCCAGTGTTTACTGATTTTGTCAGAATAATGATTATGAAGTTTCGCGAAAATTTCGCCACAAAGTGCCAAAATGAGCAATGATTCGCGAGACAAGATTTTGGCGCTCGGGGGGCATTATACTTGGAAATGGTTGCTTGATTTTCTGCAGTCCGAACTCGGATCGTAAAAGCGATTGCATAAAGCGTTGCGAAACAGGGGGCGAACCGTTTTTTTTTTGTTCTGCCTCGTAAGCTTTTGTGGGACCACAAATGGCCTTAATAAGCAAAATAGAGGATCGTTTAGCGATGCGCCGTTTAGTTGTTCAGTTGGGCGGGTATTTGAAATTGTAAATTTTTATTTGCCCGCTGGTGCCATTAAGGCGCAACTTAATAGGTGAGATGATGAATTGCCCCTAGTGCCATGTTAGGAATATATGAGCGATATAGATCTGCTTAACTGTACCAAAACAACTGCCAACATCAACAGAACCATTAATGCAAAAAGTAAATTTTATTTGAAACATGGACGACTATGTTGATATCCTGCACAATTTCTTTGGTGGATGAAAATGTATGATTTTTTTATGGAATAACCCTGTATTCGATAAAAAAAAAGCACAAACAAATTTACCTGTATCTTATTGACCGTGGGTTCAAAGATCTGGAAAACAAATCACCCCGAACCAATTTATGTACTTCCAATGTAAATCTGGAAGATTATTAGCGATTCATCGCTGAGAGAGATCTAAGAGAAACTTAGAATCGCAAATACCACCGTGAGTCTGCTCAGCGGGTTTTGAACTATCACCTCCCAACAGTTATTTTACCCACCAAATCGATGGGGAAAGTTTTACACACATTCGGGATCTTCGAGGTCACTATCAATCGGAAGCTGTCGTTCAACAACACTACGACAGAGTTAAGAGAGACTACCGCAGCCGCATCAACCTCCTTGAATGCCTTGCTAGCCGACACGCTTACGCCAACCAGAACACAAGTATTAACGTATGTAATGCTATAAAGAACTTACGCCCCATACACCATGTCTCACTACCTTCCGGAAAACCGTTGAAGAACTACTAAGGATCAAGTATGCAAACCACGGGTCATTTGCGCTAGGGAGAGTACACCCAAAAATAAATACTTAGTACATTTTTGGCATCCTCATCTTCTTCTTGGATGGCACTTACGTTCACAGTGGAACTTTTACCTTCTCAACGTCGGTGTTTTTTGCGTCATTTAATCGGTTTTTTTCGGCAAAACCTATTGTTTTAGGGTGCCAATGAAAATAGTCATCTCGATTTTTCATACGGGACATCCTGCGAAATGTTGAAAAATCACCTAAGAGTTTAAGAAGAAAGTTTTTTGATGCCAAATGTCTTGAAATTGTATGAAACGTTGAGATTTACTGTTACCTGAATTTTTTTTTATCGAAAATCGACTTGACAGATAGAATAAAATAAGTAAAACAAACTTTTTAAGTTAAACGGTTTAATTGTGATTAAATATAATAATGTACCAAAAGCTAGAAAATAATTAGGCAAGTAGCAGTTAGCAGTTATCACACCTCTCCTTCATTAGTCTAGGACATTGATAAGACTAAAATAAAATCGTGGTAAAAATAAAGAAGTCGCTAATTGTGGATAATGGAAATCCAACGTGCCCCACGACTTTATTTTAGTCTTATCAATGCCCTAGACTAATGAAGGAGAGGTGTGATAACTGCTAACTGCTACTTGCCTAATTATTTTCTAGCTTTTAGTATATTATTATGTTTAATCACAATTAGTTAAAGCTAAATAAAGGGTGTGTCACATCAAATTGCATCACGGAAAAAACGCTGTAGAAATTTAATTTTTAGGAATTATATCTTCAGCTTTCGCGTATAATCAGATAAGAGTGTATAGATCACGTTGGACATGCTTCACTGTCAATTTTTCGTAAATTTGGAAAAATGTCGTCAATAAGCAGAATTTGTCAAGTTCATTCGTCCAGCGGACCAAGCAGCGGGAGGGCCTTCGTACATACAAGGTTCAGAAGGCTCCTAACCGCGACGAAAGGCAAAACATGGTGGGGAAGAAGCGAGCCCGGAAGCTGTACACCGAAATGCTGACGAAGCCGCATTGCCTGGTAATGGACGACGAAACCTACGTCAAAGCGGACTTTCGTCAGCTGCCGGGCCTGTTGTTCTTCTCCGCAGAGGACAAATTCAGCGTTCCGGAGGAGATTCGCAGCGATTCTACAGCGTTTTCCGTGATGCAATTTGATGTGACTCACCCTTTAAAATAGTTTAATAAAGTAATTTGCTATTTTGTGATTGCGGCCATCTTGGAGTTGGATTTTTCATAAATAATCGTATTCTATTAGTCAAGCCCTTTCATTTGATACCCATATTGATGAGGTTTTGAGAAAATATATAGTCCGCCATTTTGAAGCGGCAGCCATCTTGGATTTGTATTTTTCATTAATAGCTGTGTTCTACTAGTAAAGCCCTTTCATTTGATACCCATATTAACGGGGTTTTGACATAATATGTAGTCCGCCATTTGGTAGTGGCAGCCATCTTGGATTTGCATTTTTCACAAATAACCGTATTCTACTAGTCAAGCCCTTTCATTTGATACTCATATTAATGAGGTTTTGAGAAAATGTATAGTCCGCCATTTTGTATTGGCAGCCATCTTGGATTTGTATTTTTCATAAATAACTGTGTTCTACTAGTGAAGCCCTTTTATTTGATACCTATATTGATGGAGTTTGAAAAACCCATATCGATGATGTTTTGAGAAAATATGTTATGGACTAGCTGACCCGACGAACTTCGTCTCGCCCAAAAAAGATTTTTTGATTTGAATACTTTCAAACATCCACGTTTTCTTACTAAGTGAACGTTAGTGAGTCCAATCACTGAACTCTTCATTGATTGATTACCCTTTGGTCCTTTACAATTTCCTTTTACTATAAATTATCTAGTACTTCTACAAAAGTTCGTCCTTTTAATATAAAACTATTTTCAGACACAATTCTCATTCAAGGTTCTTCAAGCATTTGGAAATAACATGTTTCTCAGTTGCATGGAATACATGTTTCCAAAATATATATTTTATTAAGGCACATGTGGCGTTAGCCTGACGGGGCCGGGAGTCCAATATTTTGACAATTTTTGTCTTACAACTATGTTAGTAATATGTAACCGATTACTCGCGGTTGGCTCGAGGTTAGTATTACAAGTGTTCTCATAATTGGTATGTTGCAGTCTTCGATGCTCTGTACGTATGCCCGACACGGGATACTTCCTATTGGGATGCAGCTGACCATTAATCAGCAACGCCCCCCTAGTCTGTACCCCATATCTATCGTGGTGCGTCTTTCTCGACTCGAGGAATCCAGGATAAAATGGTCACTAGCCGGCGCAATCATCAGCTCGTGTAGAGTTGTCATGAGCGGTACAACCTTTGGCTCTTGTTGAATGATCAGTGGACTGCACAACCTTCGGCCCGTGCATCTGTAAAGAGTGTGTGTATGTATTGCCGCGACTAAGTAAAAGTTTATCGATCGGATAGGAGGGATATGAAACGGGGGCACAACGAAGGAAACATCATTAAACGTTGACATCGGCGTTTCTGAGGAACAGGTATAGATGAAGCAGAAGATCAGGATCCCAGCTACCTAAGATATCCCGGACGGGGATATCCGATTGTCTGCCTTGTGCTCTCAGTGCTCTAGAGAGCTGAGAGCGAGCAGCATGGAACCGGATACACGACCAGACAACATGCTCGATGTCGTGGTAGCCATCGCCACAATCACAAAGATTGTTTGCTGCGAGCCCAATGCGATAGAGATGCGCGTTTAGGTTGTAGTGATTGGACATAAGCCGAGATATCACGCGAATGAAATCACGACCTACATTCAATCCCTTGAACCATGCACTCGTCGAGACCTTAGGGATAATCGTGTGTAACCAATGACCGAACTCATCACCACTCCACATGCGCTGCCAACTTACGAGCGTATACTGACGAGGAATGTGGAAAAATTCATTATAAGCAATTTGCCTTTCAAAAAGTGTGCCTTCTAAAGCGCCCACCTTAGCTAGCGAGTCCGCTTTCTCATTCCCCGGAATCGAGCAATGAGAGGGAACCCATGCTGAGGTAATCTTGAATAATTTTTCGACCAAAACACTCAATAGTTGTCTTATTCTTGTTAGGAAATAAGATGAGCGTTTATCAACTTTCATTGAGCGGATTGCCTCTATTGAGCTGAGACTGTCTGAAAAAATAAAATAGTGGTCGATGGGCAATGTTTCAATGATCCCTAATGCGTAATATATCGCACCCAGTTCAGCGACATACACGGAACAAGGATCTTTGAGTTTGAAAGAGGCACTGGAATTTTCATTGAAGATGCCGAAGCCAGTGGACCCGTTTATGAATGAACCGTCAGTAAAGAACATTTTATCAGATCCAACTTTCCTATATTCTGCCGAAAATATCGGCGGAATAGAATCGGAGCGTAGGTGATCTGGGATTCCATGGATTTTTTGTCGCATGGACAGATAAAAAATGACAGAGGAATTGCAGAAGTATGGGAAGCAAACTTGGTTGGAGATGCCTGGTGAAGGGTGCACGTCGTGGGTAAGGTACTCATGGTATGAAGACATAAAACTTGACTGAGGAGTCAGTTGGAGTAGATTTTCGAAGTTATCAATCACCAATGGATTCATGATCTTGCAACGGATGAGAAATCTGTAGGATAATTCTGTGAACCGAAGAGTAAGCGGGGGTACTCCTGCCAAAACTTCGAGACTCTTGTTTGATACATGTTTGATACAGAGAATATTATAAAATGAAGACAGCTCAAATCGGACCATTCCTTCCTCGGGTTTAGGGCATACCAACACATTTGGCCTTCCATTTTTGTTTATATAGATAGAAGATATAGGAATGCGTTATTCCGTCTGAAAATCCTTTTCCACTTTCGAACAAAAATCAATTTCGTTAGTGCAAATATCGAATGAACTAACAACGCTTATTATTATGTAATTTTAGAACATGTGGGATTACAATTTTTCGAATTTTCCGACCTTCCTTCAGGATTTTCCGAAAATTTTCCGATTTCTCTCTCCACTATATTGATCTACAGGAAGAGACGAATACAACAAAATAAAGAAAGCTAAAATCGGACCATCCCTTCTTCGGGTTTTCCGCTTACCAACATATTTTGCCTTACATTTTTATTGAATAGATTATCTTGAAAATCCAAGATAGTGGCCGCCAGTTTTATGATGACTACAGAGATAAAAGTGTGTTCCAAAATTCAGATCAATCGGTCAGCAGAAAGAGGATCAAATTTCTATTAATGTGGATCAGAGCTACAGACAAACATGTTACAAACATACAAACATACAAACATACAAACAGATTACAGGACAATCTAAATAAAACCGTTTACATTTGGTATAAAAAAAAAAAGTTTTTTGAAGACCTCGATTTGGGCCATTTTTTTGCGGATACTCGGGTACCCGCAAAATTCAAAAAGCGGTTTCTGTAGCGTTGCTGAAAGAAGCATAGGAGGCGATGTATGAATGTTAGGATAATTTAATATTGTCTCAACTACAGTCTGTCGCAAAATTGAGTGTACAAATGCTACTTGACGATACTTTCCATTTATTTGGTATGAAATATTTTGAATACATTGATTCTTTTGGTGCATATTTATTACTCACACATTGACCTAGTTGTACGTGCAATAACATTCCGAGAAAAGTTTTCTGCTAATTGTTTATTCCTAAAAATTGAAAACAATCTCTATTCTAGGCATCGCTAAATTGAGTGTACACCTTAAATTTCTCCGAACAAATTAGTCTTGTAAATAAGTTTCTTTGCGAATTCTGGATCTGGAACAATGGAGTTTATCGATTCGGCGAAGGACAAAATATCTTAATTGATCTTCATGAAACGTAACCTGCGGTCTCCCTCGAGCCTCGAGGTTCTGACAGGAGTACTTCCCCTACCTCTTCGTTTTTCAGAACTATTATACTGAAATCTCATTCATTGTATGAATCTGAATCCATTGGTAATTCATAATTTCGAAGAGCTTCCTCTATTGAATCCAGATTCAAAGTTCACCACTTTACTTCCTTTCCCAAGAACTGCAACCTTCGCCGTGCAACATAAACCAAGACTGTCTATCGTACTTCTGTCATTCTGCTGTAAATTTCGATGTAATCATGTACAAGAAATACGTGAAATTCCAGAACATATGCGTTTTGTGGTTATCCCACGGATCATTTCGTCGAAATTTCGAGAAGTAAGTTCTTATAAAATGTTTTTTACTGATGGATCATACATTAACGGCTCCCTCGGTGCTAGAATATTTAATAAAAACTTCAGTGTCTTTTATAGACTCAGAAATACCTGCTCGTTGTATGTTGCGGAGCTGCAATCTATCACGCTTTGGAGAAAAATGAATCCTTGTCGATTGATCACTATTTAATCTATTCAGATAGCCTCAGCTCAATAGAAGCTATCTGATTGATCAAAACCTGTAGGAGCCTCATGTTATTTTCTTCACAACTGAGTGCCAATACTCTGGAAGAAATAATACTGATCAGTTTAGACTCGCTGAACTATGGTTTATGTTCACATAACGTATATACATAACGTTTTGTTTTTTGTGTCTCGCGTTAGACTTTGACCATCTGGTCACTTTATACTATGACAAAGGCAAAAATGCATCTCAAGCTGCCAATAAAATTTGTGCAGTTTATGGACCCGATACAGTTTCCATTTCCACCGCACAACGATGGTTTCAACGTTTTCGTTCTGGTGTAGAGGTCGTCGAAGATGCGCCACGCTCGACAAAATCGCTGAATTAGCCGAGAAAGACCGGCATAGTAGCAGCCGTAGCATCGGCCAAGAGCTGGGGATAAGTCATCAAACCGTTATTAACCATTTGAAGAAGCTTGGATTCACAAAGAAGTACGATGTATGGGTGCCACACACGTTGACGCAAAAAACATCTTTGACCGTACCGACGCATGTGAATCGCTGCTGAATCGCAACAAAATCGACCCGTTTCTGAAGCGGATGGTGACTGGCGATGAAAAGTGGGTCACTTACGACAACGTGAAGCGCAAACGGTCGTGGTCGAAGCCCGCTGAAGCGGCTCAGACGGTGGCCAAGCCCTCATTAACGGCCAGGAAGGTTCTGCTGTGTGTTTGGTGGGATTTTCAAGGAATAATCTATTATGAGCTGCTTCCCTATGGCCAAACGCTCAATTCGGACCTGTACTGCCAACAACTGGACCGCTTGAAGGTAGCACTCATGAAGAAGAGGCCATCTTTGATAAACAGAGGCCGCATTGTCTTCCATCAGGACAACGTCAGGCCACACACTTCTTTGGTGACGCGCCAGAAGCTCCGGGAGCTCGGATGGGAGGTTCTTTTGCATCCGCCGTATAGTCCGGACCTTGCACCAAGTGACTACCACCTGTTTTTGTCCATGGCGAACGAGCTAGGTAGTCAAAAGTTAGTCACAAAAGAGGCGTGTGAAAATTGGCTATCCGAGTTTTTTACCAATAAGGAAGCGAGCTTCTATAACAGGGGTATTATGAAGTTGGCATCTCGTTGGGAACAAGTCATCGAACAAAACAGCGCATATTTGTCTTAAAACAGATGATTGTAACTAATTTTATGAACAAATGAAAATTCAAAAAAAATACCGCAGGACTTTTTTGACAGCCTAATATTAGAATGTTGAAGTTAGTTAATACTAGTGACACATCATTTACGAATAGGATGAAAACTAAAGGGCCTAAGTGAGAACCTTGTGGAACTCCGGATGTGACATTCACTGGATTAGAGATTTTTCCTGTATAGCGAACAAACTGTGTTCTATTGGTGAGGTAAGATTCTACCCACTTCAATAAAGTTCCAGTTACTCCCATACGTTGGAGCTTGAAAATAAGCATTGGAATATCTACTCTGTCGAAAGCCTTGCTGAAGTCTGTATAAAGAGTCTCGACAACGTTGCCTCTATCCATTACCGCAAGAGAATAGGATACAAATTCTTACAGATTTGTGGCAGTGGATCTTCCTTTATAAAAACCATGTTGATTCGGTGAAATATAATGTTTTAACTGATTGAACATTTTAGTATTGACAATAGATTCAAATAATTTGGGAATACAAGATAATATGGCGATGCCACGATAGTTATTTATGTCAGAACGGTTACCAGATTTGAATATGGGTAGTAGGAATGATTTTTTCCAGACAGAAGGAAATATTGCCAATTTTAGCGGTAAATTGAAAAGCAAGGACAAAGGATGAACGAAAGCCGATGCCAACTTTTTCAACAACATTGGGGGGATACTATCCGGCCCGGGACCTTTAGATGAATCTAGACCCTCCAGCGCGATGAGAAGTTCATTAGCGGTAATATTATTAATTGAGACCGAATTTGCACACTCGGGTAAAAACGAAAAATAATCGTAATCTCGAACCACGTTATTTGTTGTGTAGTTACCTTGGAAAAAAAGGGGGAGTTGATTACTAATATCACTATCATTTCATCCAACGTATTCTCCAAATTTCATACTTGATGGAAAATTATTAGATTTCATCTTATCGCTGGCAAAATTAAAAAATTTCTCAGGATCGGACTTAATATTATTTTCTATCCTTGTAATATACCTTTCATATTCTAGTGATATGTTCGCATCAAGGTTTTTACAAATATCTTTGTATATGATTAAATTATCCAAAGTTTCGCTGGCTTTGTATCTTTTATGAGCTTTTTGTTTTTTTGTTTTTTTGTTTTTAAGATTTTTAATATCACGAGTGAACCATACTGGTGTTTTTGAATTTGTATTAAGTTTTTTCTTTCTTGTTGGAACATGTTCGCTTATGATTCTATACAGATTATCATCAAAAATTTCAACAGCTTTGTGTATGTTCTTTTCATACTCAAGTAGAAATGTCCAATTTATATCATTAAGCTTACAATTAATTTGCTCGTAGTCTGCCTTTTCGAAATCGAAATTCATCTCAAAATCGCAATCGGCGAGGCGTATACTTGTGCTATCGATAAATATAGAGTATTCTATAGCGGTGTGGCATTTTTCATTTTTCTAAAGAGGACATTCAGCTTTCGAAACATGGAAATCTTCTGTGCAATTAGTAAACAACAAGTCTTGGAAACAATTTAGTTCATTTGAAATAGGATTGATTTGACAAAGACCTAGTTGGCTTGTTTTATCGAAAATAAGTTGCAATGTCTCATTTTCGCCTACAATCGGGAGTAAGATTGATTCGTTCTCCTCGTCTACAATGAAATCAATTGTTTTTTGATTGAAGTTTTGTAGTATTCGATAAGTTATGGAACGGGTTAACAAATGATTCATTTTGAAAAGTCATGCAAAATTTAGCTTCACTACAGATCCCGCATCTGATCGTTTGTTATCCCGTGCGTAGGACAAATTGCAGAATCGCTTACGACGCTATCATCAGTGCAGAACTGCGCGACTCATCCTAGGTCTGATTTACAGCGGTTGCAATAAACCGCCCGCCAGGGTGACGATCAAATTGGTCACCGC
The DNA here is from genome assembly GCF_029784135.1 of Toxorhynchites rutilus septentrionalis. Taxonomy (NCBI): domain Eukaryota; kingdom Metazoa; phylum Arthropoda; class Insecta; order Diptera; family Culicidae; genus Toxorhynchites; species Toxorhynchites rutilus. The sequence continues at coordinate 303,110,796 of NC_073746.1, read as the reverse complement.
GGTCGGCTTGTCGGGTTTGATGTCCCGTCGCGATCACGCTCCCGACGACTCGCGTCAAATGTTTTATTTCTCACGCAAAAGTATAATATTATATTATTATTTTTTTTTGCATTCCTTTGATTTGTATTTGTGTTTCATCTTCACAGGAGAGTAGCCGGTGGTAGCGGCGGCGTCGTCTTCGTACCTTTTGATCTGTGTCCAATAAATCATGCGGATAAATCTGATTTAATTGGATTTCATCTTTCTGGTTGAACATATGTATAATAGATCAGTGGTATTTGATAAGTTTGTTGTGTTGTCTCTCGGCGCGAGGCTGCCGCGTACGCATTGGTCGCGCACGATTTGAATACGGAAAGCCGTCAACAGCATCACCGGCAGAAGTCATCATCCATTGGGACTTTGGTCCAATGAGTTGAGTGTCTGCCGGAGCTTACGACTGTTTGGCGTGAGATTGCTATCAAATGTGCGGATCGTGTGCCCTGTTTTTATGTGTGTGTGACTCAGCCATGCGGTGAGAAACTTAAGTTCCGAACCGTCCGAAGGTATAGCCATTTGAAGTTAATAAATCAATCTATTTACCTGTGTCCCAGCGTGGCGGGAGAAAGAGTGCGAGAGTAGCGATCACGAAACGACATACCTGATTACGATTCCCATCACACCTTTTGCCTACTTTTTGTTTGCTGTTGTTCTGTCTTCTCAAGCTGTAGATTTATATTCATCTGTGCGTCTTCGCGGCGCGGTGAGTCTGCGTTCGCGTCTCTCTCGGTTCAATTGCCGCGCGATGCTTGGCGTTGGTAAAAAGCGCACTTTGGAATTCCTGTGAAAAGGGGCGCTCGTAAAAATGATTGTTTCAAATTACCTAAAAATTTATAATGAGAAATTGTAAGTGAAATAGTCAAATTTTTTCCATCCATCCGTGTGTATCGCTGGAAGGGAGAGAGCGATCAACAAAAACAACAACAACTATCCAAGTCGAAATTTTATTGCGACTTTAATTGAAATTCATTCAATGAGACGTGCTCGTTAGCGAGTTGAGAAAAAAAAAGATCACTTATCCGACAGTTGCCCTCCGCTGTCAAATAAAGTGAGAGAGAGAGGAGCAACAAAAAGTAACCAACCTAGACTCCGGCAGTGCAATAAAAATTAATCTTCAAACGACTTCAATTGATGTGTCCCGAATCCACACACTCGTACGACCATTAGCTGGTCTCAGCTAACGATCCATAAATTTATCTAAAAAGCATTAATGCCTTCGCAGCGGTGTGTAACCCTCCGAAAGCGATGACGAGGATAGTAAATAAACCAAAAAATCACTGACCAGCTCCGGCTCATCAGTTCGGGATTTCCCGCGAGCGCACTGCTTTCCGGTGCTTGTCAACATAAATATATCAAAAAATTTGTTGAATTTAATTAATCCGAAAAACAACAAACAGAGCATATGGGAATGCGCGGCCAAAGTTGATACGCGCGGAATTCTCGTGAAGTTCCATAAAGTTGATGCGTTCCGAGGCCAAGAAAAAAGTGCCGAATATATTTCCTGTTTAATTTGTTTTTAAGCACCAACTATCCGAGATTCCACCGAGACGATATTTATTCATAGGAAACTTTATTACAGCCTCAGAACTCGGCCCGGTTTCAGAGGTACTGCTTCACTTACCTGCCGTACTTGTCGCTCTCGATCTCGAGAAATAGAAGATAAGGGGAGATAAAAAAAAGAACGCTCACCGCGGACGCACACTAAAAAGTGCGCCAATAAAACACAAAATAACTCTTATTGAATTCATTTTCCGGGAATGTCGGTTCGGTTGGTAAATACGTTTTTGTGAGCTTTCTTCGTTGTTCCATCGAGCACCACCATTTAACGACACCTTTTTTTCAAGAAGCGCTTCACTCACTGTAAAAAATGCACCAAGACTTTCATCTTCCCTTTTACAGTTTTATGACGTGCGGAAAGGTTATTAAATTCTCACAATAAGTTTGGTGGGTATAAATCGGCGTTTCTGTAGACCCGACCACGATCCCATTTAAGGCTAATATACGGTGGATAGTGCCCCGAGGTGTGTTTGCGGCTTTGGTTGTGATTCAACGGAAACAAATTTGTGCTTATGTGAGACAAACTTCACTTTCTCCGGGTTTGTGATCTGCTTCCAAGTGCAGTATCAGAATACGTATCCATTGAAAGCGATTTGGGTTCATCATGTGTGCATTGTGCTCCCGTGGCCGAGTGGTTAGCGTCATAACTAACATGCCGGGTGTTCGGGTTCGATTCCCGTTCTGGTTGGGGGAATTTTTCGTCAAAGAAATTTCCTCCGACTTGCACTGACTGGTTACTTGGTAGATACTCATTACAGGTCGGACTCGATTATATGTGATTCGATTATATACAATTTTGGGCTCGATTGTATACAGTTTGAAATTTTTTTTTTCATTTCAAATATGAATGTTTGAATCTGCACCAGGAATTGTTCATATCGATATTGCAGCGAAAAATAGTATAGATAGAAGTTGGGTGTTAGAGTGCTTTAATTTGATTGATAGAAACAACCATATTCAATATGATTTTAAGATTATATTACTAATAACACATTGAAAATTACTAACTTTGAAGTTTTCTACCTCGGAAATGTTATTTAAATCAACTAATTTAGATGTTTCACAACTATACCCTGTACTATATTTCCTCATCTTTCAAATGGAAGCAACAGAATCGTCTTCTGTAGCGTACTTTTCAATATAACGTCAGTTTGAGGCAACAGAGTTCAAAACAAACAAAAAGTTCTATAACTCTGTCATTGTTGAAATTCGAACATATGCGTGGAAAGATTTTTTTCATCAAATATGATCCTCTATCCCCTCCCGGATGAATTCGGATGAGGAAGGTATGTTATGACTTTAAGGGGATGAATCAAAAATTAAATTTTTCTTTTATTTTCAAAAAACAAAAAATATATGCATAAAAAACGATTAAAAGAAAAAAAGGTCCGCCCTGTATACAAAATTCTTTTCCAATCGCATCAGACACAGAGTATAACTTTCTTTGCGTGAAGACTAACTTTGGGGTTAGCTAATGGTTTTTTTTATTTCGTGTACATCAAGTTCTTTGTCGCTCAAAAAAGTTGTAAATGAACCACTTTCATCACCCGTCACGATCGCCTCCAATACGGCATTTTTGTTGCGCTTATGAAGCCAGTCGCACATTGAAATACAATCCTTTGAAGATATTTCGATCAAATTGTGTTCAACTCACATACCTTAACGATTTTCGTAACCAAGCTTGACCGGATAATCATCAACCGAGGAGTATTTTTGCTCAACACCTCGATTCGGTCATCATCCGTGGCGGCACGAACTTCCTGTACTAGTTACTATATCTTAAATAAATAAAACACTTCTTTTATAAAAAAAATATAATAATAAAAGTTGTGATTTTATATGATTTTTTGGTGTAGGAAGTTTAAAAAAAATGATGTAGGAAGCCAGGTGATTTAGCAATTCCGGGCAGCAAATTTTTCCGTTCAACTCCTTCTCAATCTCTTGAAGTTCTGTTGGACATAATATCCATATTGGACTTTTTTTTGTTTTGAAATACAGGTCGGACTCAATTATCCGAAGTATTGATTTTTTTCCACTCCGGATAATCGAGTCATAAAAAAACGAATTTTCTTTCGGTAAACGTAATATAATTATGATTTGAGCTTATTTATTAAACTGTTTTATGTAGGTTGACCCGTCTGTATGTTTGTGACTTTGTAACTTTGTCTGTAGCGCTGTACCACATTAATAGAAATTTAACCCCCTTCCTGTTGACCGTTTGATCTGAAATTTGGAAAAATTTATCTCTGGTGTCATTATAAAACTGCGTATTCCATAATCTTGAAAATCCAAGATGGCGGCTGCTACAAAATGGTGGATTATGTACATATTTTCTCAAAATCACATCAATATGGGTATCCAATGAAAGGGATTGACTATTAGAACACAATTATTTATGAAAAATGTAAATCAAAGATGGCGACCGCTACAAAATGGCGGAATACAAATTTTCTCAGAACCTCATCAATATGTATATCAAATGGAAGGGATTGACTAGTAAAACACAGTTACTTATGAAAAATGTAAATCCAAGATGGCCGTCACCACAAAATGGCACCATATATACATAACCCCATCAATAAGGGTATCAAAAGAAAGTTCTCGACTAGTAGAACATAACAGATAATGAAAAATACAATTCCAAGATGGCCGCAATCCCCAAACCGCTAATTATTTTTTAAGCGGTTCCATTCAGCTTGACATGTTTCTATGAGTATTTGAATGTTTGTAGGGTTGTCCCACATCAATAGAAAAAAGACCCGTTCCTGTTGACTGATTGATCTGTAATTTGGGACATACATTGATTTCTACTGTCATTATAAAACTGCGTATTCCATGATCTTGAAAAATTCAATTTGACCGTCGTTAAAAAATTCCTGAATGATTTGACTTGGAGAACACGCAACATAAAAAACCACATAAATTCAAAAAGGTCGCTGCCACTAAACGACTATGTATTTTTTGCAATCCCCTCAATATCGGTATCAAATGTACATTAAACCATATAACTATAAAAGTTTTTTTACTTATTTTATTTTCTAGTTTTTAGTATATTATCTGTACCATTAGTATACTTCTCTACATTTAAACCATTCAAAAAAAAATTTATTTTATTTTTTTTTCTTACCTATCTTTTTTCAGAATATTTTGATGATATACTGCATTCTATTAGTCAAATCATTTCATTTGATACCAATACTAAGGGGATTGCAAAAAATACATAGTCGACCATTTTGTGGCGGCGACCTTTTCGAACTTATGTTATTCATAGTGTAGTGTGTTCTCCAAATGAAGCCATTGAGCCATTTTTTTAGCGGCGGCCAAATTGAATTTTTTAGATCATGGAATACGCAGTTTTATAATGACAGTAGAATTAAAAGTATGTTCCAAATTTCAGATCAATCATTCAACAGGAACGCCTTTAAACGCCTTTAGACGGGCTTCGCGGATTCTCTTCTCAAATTATTCAGATATTATTTTCAATGTTCACCCCCACTAGAACGTCTTTAAAATATTTACATCTATCACACATACTTTCTGCTAGGAGTATTTTATGTTGAAAATCGGAAATCCGAGATAAAAGTGGAGTAGGTTTTTTCAGATAAATAAAAAACGTGGGCGGTAGCGAGTTAATATGGGACAGCGCTACAAAACACTCAAACATACGTACAAACAGGGCAAGCTGAATGGAACCATTAAAAAGTAATTGTTTACTTGGGAACTGCGGTCATCTTGGATTTGGATTTTTCATGATCTACTGTATTCTACCAGTCAAACCCTTTCATTTAATACCCATATTGAAGGGGTTGTGAAAAAAATATATAAGGCGCCATCTTGTGGTGGCGGCCATTTTGGATTTGCATTTTACATAAACAAATGCGTTCTACTAGTCTTTTATTTGATACCCGTATTGATGAGGTTCTGAGGAAATATGAAATCCACCATTTTGTAGTGGCCGCCATCTTGGATTTACATTTTTCATAAATATTTGTATTCTACTAGTCAAGCCCTTTCATTTGATACACATTTTAAAATAAAAATTTTGAACGAATATTAAATTTTTCGTTTAGAACAAATATTCTGTTTAGCTTTGCGCAGTGGCGATAGCGTAATGAATGAGATTTTACCGAGGTGCGATTATAGCTAGTTGAAAAAATGGGATATTTTATTATAATATTAAATATTAATTTAAGTTATTAATATTATAGTAGATTTTTGTAAGTGTATTGAGATAATACTGATACCGTTCGTGTAACATGAAGAATTACATGCAATCAACAATCAATTATTTTCATTTGGATTGAGAACAAACTTAGAACAGCCTTCACGGATGGTAGTCTGAGAGGGGGTACACTCACTTTACCACAAATTGAAATCATTATTCACGAAACATTCACTAATTTCCAGACTCATCATCTGTTAAGCTTGGTGCAGAAGTGCCTTGGGCTTTTATATATTCGATGTATTTTCGCATGTTCCTGCTTCAAAAAAGTGTTCGATAAGAACGAGACTGCACAAACACCAAACTTACTTCGTATGAGAACATCTTCAAATGCTGGAGAGATCGTTTTGACTACTTAGAAGAGGATAATACATAACCTGAATGCAAACTTTTCAGACCCGAGGTTATATGTAGAGTATATGGGAAATCACTTTTTCGAATATTTTATTCACTTTTTAAAATTTTCTCGCCATATAAACTTTCCTTGGGTGAAAATGCACACAACAAAATAGACTGCCGAATGACCCGTTCTTGAGCGGGAACACACCTGGTTTTAATTTATGAAAATTGAAATAAACCGTATATCATATATCAATTCATTTTGAACACAATTGCTACCATATACAGTTTTACACTTACACTTGTGCTAAATTTTTCACAATACACGATCGGTCATTGATATGAAATTTCACGAAGCACCCAACATTAAAGTTCCAAATTTAAATTTGATTTGCTATAATTAATCGTATCACCTTGGTTTTTATGCCTCTGTTAGGGAATACATTTCGGTGGGACCAGAAGCTCCCCCTACATTCATGTGTTTTCAATGTCGATTTCCTCCAGGCAGCTTGGTTTTGATGTCTCTGCTAGGGAACCGCCGCATGAGTCGTCAATTTCGACCAATAAGAAGTGGGTATTTTCGTTAGGATAGGGTTTGATATTTTTCAATTGTTCGATGGTTAATTTCATGACATATATTATTTTAATCAATATACAAAATTGTTATGGAGTACCGAAATCGATTGACGCAAAAATTTCATCAATACATCATGAAATGGCTGAGCAATCAGCGTTTGAAATTAGACAATTTTCACGATGTGCTCGATTTTCGATTTTTTTTTTTGTACCGCAATATGTTCCCGAAAGACGTAATCCTACGTCAAAAAAATCAATAAAAATGAAAATTATCATACAAAAATATTTTGAGACAAATCTTCTAAAATCAACAGCTTATTGCCGTCTTCAACACCTGTTAAACGAAACGAAAGCTATGAACTTGAACATTGATGATATGAGTTGATAATAATTCAAGTTTAATAACAATTTTGACATGTCAGTAATCACACCTTATTTCTGTTATAATTTATATAATGTTAATAAGATTATTTTTTTCAAATATCCGGTATCCGGCTGGATAGTGAGTTATTATCTGGTATCCGGGCGGATAGCAAATATTGGCCGGGTAGGCCGGATACCGGATATATCCGTTTCATCTCTATAAAAAAAACCTAAAATTAGACTTTTTCTGCACACTTTCCAATTTTTTTCGAAAAAGTTCATTCAAACACATTTCTATTGTTGAATAAAGATCGAAAACCAGTCTCGTTAGTTTAAATTTTTCATCGAAATTCATATTAAATTGGGGAAAAATGTATATCTCAAATGAAAAAAAATATTCAAAATAAAATTTAAAAAAAAAATATATTTTGTGTAAAAAATCTGAGATTTGTAAAAAAGATACAAACAGCTATAGTCTCTTTAGTCTTGACACCTCGGATACCTAGAATAGTTTTTAACGTTTCGCCTAAATGTAAGAGTTTAGAGTCTAGTTAATTTTTTTAACAACAGTGTGTTAAGTTCACTCAACTGCACTTTCCATTCAGCCCGCATCAAGAACGCTTACTCAATATCAGTTTCGTTTTGAAATGAATATGATGACAGTAAACTCAAGCAATGAGAAATGCAATATCTAAGTCAATATTCGAATTTTTTCATTCAAAAATAGTGATTTCTAAAACCGGACAAACCATGATCAGAGGTGCACAAACCATAATCATAATTTACAAAAACAAAAAAAAATTAATGCCTTATTGGCAACTAGAGACAACAAACACAAACTCGTCCTGAAAATCGATTTGTAATTCTTAGTTGCGTGAAAACACCCAACATCAGACAAACGAACATAATTTACCTTAGTCACATTTTGTAACAAACGTGGAGACAAAGCATACATTTTTCTAAATTTCTTACTTTGTAGTGCGGGGCAAAGGTGCGCATTGGCCTTTTTGAAGCAAACGAGCAAAAAATTTCGACAACAGTGTATTCATTTAATACATTATTACACCATCAGCTCAAATATTCATGAAAGTGGCAAAAAATTATGAGGTAAAAAGTGTTTTGCGATGTTTTGATCTATTTTTTTCAGTTTTACAGATGACGATCAACTCACCTAAAATAACTAAAAGTTCAAAACTACACCGTCAAGGAAACTTTCATTCTATAGTAGATAATAGTGCGTATTCGTTTTTGAGAAAAAGTTCAAGAGCTTTTTTTTTAAATTCTATTAGTTTAAAAATTGCTTGTGGGGCAAAGGTGCGCAATGGCTGTGGGGCAAAAGTTCGCACCAGATTTTTGTTCTGAGAAAAAAAAGTTTTCAACCAAATTTTTAACGGGACCCACAAGAAGAAAACTGATTTGGAGTAATGCACTCCAGAAATGCTCAAACGGCCCGACAGAGGTTTGGGAAGGTAGTCTCGATGCGTCGGAATAAGGCAGACCTCGATATTTCTGAATCAGCTCTGAGGAAGAGGCTCATATCAGAAAGTGATTTTAGATTCGAATCTTCTTTTATTGACATTTCTACTTCTGCTAGGAAGTGTCAGCGAGCACCTAGGGCGGTTCAGATAGGTATTTACGAGTAAGTAGTCTGAGGATCTGACGGACCACTGCAGAGCACTGGACAATGCTATCTATGGTATGATTCTCAAAGATTTACGTCGTCTGGCGTTTGATTTTACGGAAGCCAACAACTTCCAGCACGAATTCAACAAAGTTGCCAAACTGGCAGGAAGAGATTGGGCTTCTAGCTTTATGAGGAACCATCGTCTGTCTATTCGAATCCCACAACAGCGCAACGAAGAAATAGCGCTCCAAGGCAAATCGTCGGAATCCTCAGAACCGAAATCCAAGATGAGGAAGAAAAATAAACGATTGCTTAAAAATAATTCAAAATGGATTTCAAATGAAAAAAGTTTTTATTTTCACCATGCATTCAATTCAATAACGGTTATGTTTCGTTTATGTTTATGTTTTCACAATGAACTTCAAATAAATATTGTTTTTTTTTTCTCAACAAAACTCATTGAAATCAAGTGAAGTTAACTACGTATTTGTATACTTGATCTATATTAATAAAAATGATTTAGTGTCCGTTCCTCACGATTTAAATGAAGAACGGAGCAACGGATTTAAACAGTCAGTATCAGGATTGATGCGTCTTAGTCTGCATCAGGTTTATATGTAAAAAAACAAATTATATACCGCGAGTATAGATTATGTTTTTTTTATCCCATTTATTTATTTAAGGCTCATTAGAATTTTTAGATATAACAGAGCCGAATTTTAATCGTGTACATGTCACATGGTTATCATATCTATAATTAGCACATTACACAGTTGTCATTTGCCAGTATTCCTTCTATACCATTACATATGGTACATTCACACAGTAGCCATTTAGGCGTAAGAGTATTCTATCTGTTCTTCCATTATCCAGTTGGACCAACGGACAGCGGAGACAGCTGATTGATCATCATTGTTGAGTTATTTATAGAACAGCAGCCCGATGTGTCTGGCAGAGCAGAGCAGTTGTATGGATGAATCGATCTTATTTCGACCGTGGATCGATCTCCATCGCTGATGATTGTTGCGTGGACGTAGCTATTCTGTAACAACACAAAGATGGTCAATGAGGGCCCTGAGTTTTGAACTCACGATCGATTGCTTACTAAGCGAACGCGCAACCAATGTGGCTACGGAGACCCCCGTATAGATTACGTACATAAAAATAATTTCTGTGGGAACTTGAGTGTTCGAAATTATTTATATCAATATATCAATTGTGGGTGGGACGAAGTTCGTCGGGTCAACTAGTTTGTTAATAAAAAGAATTCTGTTTCAAATGTTGGACATTTTCAGATATCTTATATTGTCAGTTTTATCCCTGCCAAAAATTTTCACTTGGTATGTTCGACCATAACACCCACTCATCTCCACCCATAAAAGATCATATAGTACCCCCCTCCTTCCCGCTGGATGGTGCCCACAAACTCTGATAATGATGCTTCTTCCGCTGGTAATGCTAAAGCACTTATTTTTGTTACAAGTTACCTCAGAAGTACAATACAATTGCGCACCTTTGCCCCGCACTACTCTAACAGTTAGTCTCAGTGATCAACGCTCTCCTTACAAAAAGAGTAGTATCAGTCAACTAGGGACCGATGCGGGGCTCATCGTGTTAAAAAAAAATCATTTGCGGGTAAAAGATCGAAAATCGAAAAGGAGAAGTTTCCAAAATTGTGTTTTAGGCAAAAAAGGAAAGAAGCGAATTTCCGGACCGTCCTTATTCAGGACCCAAGTACGAATCAAAAAATGCGTGTCTATTTTTTTTTCTTCGAATGAAAATAAATATACAAAAGGTTTTAGAGATGAACCAGCCTTTGACTGAAAATCTTTTAATAAAGAAAGAAAAAAAAATGTTGTGTAAGTATCTCTTTCATCTAACCAATGTTGAAATACGATTAACGTATTGTTTTTTTTATAATCTAACTTATGATTAGTACTAATGGTGTTTCTGACCTGAAATAAAAAGATAAAATAATTGAACGCTGATGATTCGGTTAAAAGCCCAAAAAGCGCTGCGAGTATCTTCGGCAGTCACTGACTCATTTCCAGCGACCATGCGGAAACTTTATCCGAATTATTGGTTCACAAACATACTCTTTTCCCTTGAAATTCAACGGAACTGAACCAAGTGGAACCGATCACGGACCGACCGAAAAACCAAAACAACGAACGACGAGAGTTCAAAGGCCCTTTCGCAGTGTAATAAATTCATTTTCTGCTTGCATGAACCGTCTCGCATCTCTGAACAAACATCAATTGAATCGTTTTCCTTTTAAAAATGCCATTTCAATCACCGCACAAATCATAGAACCGGTGAGGATTCACTGTTTTCATTAATGCCGATTACAATTGTTAGACACCATAAAACTGCGGATCCACATCATCAACTGCTAGAAAACACTAAAAATTACTCACCTCACATAGTTGGGGCTCAGGGTGGGAGGAGAAGCTCTAGCGGTGAGGACGGCCTTAAGCTTACGGAGGAATCTTCTTCATGCTAAGCCAAGCAAAAAAGTCCAATCGGAATCAAAGTCTCGCTAATTAGTCAGCCGAGACCACAGCCTAGTACATTTCTGTGTGGGTTTCGAAGAAATAATCCTCAATTGAATTCGGTCTCAATCAGTCCAACGAACAAAAATACGGACCACTGAACCTGCAAACGTGGCTCGTTTCGCTATGAAATTAAATGGACCCGGCGAGTGTGAAGCCGAAAAACGGGAAAAGAATTGAGATAGCTAATCGTTAACCACCTTGAGCGAATTTAAGCTTCCCGCGTGAGCTGAACATCATAAATAAATCAAACGAATTTCAACGATCTCGAAACCCTACTCGAGTTTCCGATTCACCCGATAGTGTTGCACCACCCAAAAACTCGAACGAATCGGCCTAACTTCTCGTTCACCGCAAAATCTTTCTCCGGAGAAACAATAGACCGGAACGGGTACCCGGGGTGCACACATTCCGCGCCCAAATGGGATCCAATTCCTGTGGTCGTGACGCGGTCGCTGCACTGCGCCTGCGGAGCGGGAAAAGCGGTCATTCGGTGTGTGAAACTCCGACCTGACTGACCAAGCAGAGGCAGTAAATGTTCAAAAGCAAATAAAATTTAACTGAGAGATTATCATAGATTTTTTTTTTTTGGAATACATTTAGTGGAAGCGGCTCGCGCACGGTTCAAGTGGGACAAAGGAATCGCTCCATTCCGCGCACACACAACACAAGAGATGGTTCATTTGCCCGTGCGAGAATGGTTCCACCGGCCGGGGAAAAGCTCTGAAAAATGCACCGCATTTTCCAATTCAGTAGCCTTCAAGCGGTGGTTTCTGCATAATTTGATTGTTTGTTTCACTCTTTGTGTGTATCTTAGACTTGCGATATATTCGCGAACACAGAAAAAACGTCCAAAATCGGCCGCTTCATGAATGAAAACAATTTAAACATTGACGGATTCAAGTCAATGAGCCTTTTCGAAAGAGGAGTCGCGTTGAACTGCGAGCTATTAACGCTTTGTTCGGTCGAGTGAGCGGAACAAATTAACGCTTTGAAGGAACGACCGTTTTTACTTGCAAAAGGACAACGGTAGATGAGTTTACGTAATTGTTTGGTAAACTCTAATCCCATCCGGCTGGGTAGGAATCAAAATTACCTATAGACAGTGGCGACAATGGAGACGTCACATACGGAGAGAACATTTCTCAATTTAAATTAATAAACATCGCCTTAATTAGAATTAATTACAAATACTATTAATTAGCAATCGTATGCAGAGTCTCTGATATCAGTTGCCAGACGTCCGAAGGCGGGTTTCGGCGCTTCATTCGCACACTCGGCAATGACTCAGTTCCGTTCGACTGCATCTGAACTCTGTGGAGTCATTCGAACACAAGGAGCAACCGCAACAAAAAATCGACTGCCGAGAGGAGGGGTGGCAACCAGGAATTGAAAATAATGGCGTCTTGTCACACTGCTCTGCGTCCAGACTGTGCGGTCAGTCCGTTTGCCGCTTCGAGCTAATATAAATAAATTAATACAAATATCATATCGAAGTCATCATCCGTTTGTTGTGGGAAGCACTACTCGCAGCAGCATAAACAGTCGGGCACTCGCTGCTTTGTGATTTCATAACGCCCGCGTTTCCGCCACTATCAATTTAGATGAGTAGCCACAGATGATGACAATTGCAATTGAATTACGCATAGACGTATAGATCGGGATGGATGAGCAGATGCGACGATGCCTTTGAGAATGGAGAAAAATTTCATTTTAATACTCTAACTCTCTCTGGAGGCGACGAGAAAGTATAGAAAATTTGGTGCACTTCGGCTAGGTAATTTTTACACAGCTACGTTACTTACTTCGCTGCCCACTGCTGTACGAATGGCTCAATTCCAGGACTTGGTTGGATGGTTGGTCTTGGACTACTTTGCATCAATCATTCTTTCATATGAAATGACCATATTCCTCAACCGTGGTTGAGGTCTGCCTCGACGTAGTCGAACTCGTTCAGATTTTTTGTTCAATATTCCGATGCAATTTTGTATATTTCTGAAATAAGGGGCTGTCCACATATCACGTGGACAATTTTTGGGGGGTAGGGGGTATGAAAATGTCCACGCTTGTCTACGCAGAGGGGGGAGGGGGTATAGACTATGTCCACGTGGACACGAAAAATAAATATTTTTTCAAATATAATTACCGATACATTCCAAATTAAATAAAAACTGATCCATATTCTAGAATTGTATTCCGTATTTATCGATAAACGGATTGAGCTGCCTGAGAGTGCTTCATATATTTTTACTAATATCATTAAACTTCTTCACTGAAATCTATATTTTGAAAATAACTCACGTAAACTGTGAGCAATTAGGCTGTCAAAAAAGTCCTGCGGTATTACAATCATCTGTTTTAAGTCAAATATGCGCCGTTTTGTTCGATGACTTGTTCCCAACGAGATGCCAACTTCATAATACCCCTGTTATAGAAGCTCGCTTCCTTATTGGCAAAAAACTCGGATAGCCAATTTTCACAGGCCTCTTTTGTGGCTAACTTCTGACTACCTAGCTCGTTCGCCATGGACACAAACAGGTGGTAGTCAAATGGTGCAAAGTCCGGACTATACGGCGGATGCAAAAGAACCTCCCATCCGAGCTCCCGGAGCTTCTGGCGCGTCACCAAAGAAGTGTGTGGCCTGGCGTTGTCCTGATGGAAGACAATGCGGCCTATGTTTATCAAAGATGGCCTCTTCTTCATGAGTGCTATCTTCAAGCGGACCAGTTGTTGGCAGTACAGGTCCGAATTGAGCGTTTGGCCATAGGGAAGCAGCTCATAATAGATTATTCCTTGACAATCCCACCAAACACACAGCAGAACCTTCCTGGCCGTTAATGAGGGCTTGGCCACCGTCTGAGCCACTTCAGCGGGCTTCGACCACGACCGTTTGCGCTTCACGTTGTCGTAAGTGACCCACTTTTCATCGCCAGTCACCATCCGCTTCAGAAACGGGTCGATTTTATTGCGATTCAGCAGCGATTCACATGCGTCGATACGGTCAAATATGTTTTTTTGCGTCAACGTGTGTGACACCCATACATCGAGCTTCTTTGTGAATCCAAGCTTCTTCAAATGGTTAATAACGGTTTGATGACTTATCCCCAGCTCTTGGCCGATGCTACGGCTGCTACTATGCCGGTCTTTCTCGGCTAATTCAGCGATTTTGTCGCAATTTTCGACGACAGGCCTTCCGGAGCGTGGCGCATCTTCGACGACCTCTACACCAGAACGAAAACATTGAAACCATCGTTGTGCGGTGGAAATGGAAACTTTATTGGGTCCATAAACTGCACAAATTTTATTGGCAGCTTGAGATGCATTTTTGCCTTTGTCATAGTAGTGCTGTAAAATATGTCGGATTTTCTCTTTATTTTGCTCCATATTTGCGACACTATAACTCACGAGCGACTTAACCAAACAAAACACTGTCTTGGACTATATTATAGCGCGCAAAAATACCTTTCCAACAAGCTATAGTATGACTCGATACAATACAACTAGAACTACGCGCTTACAACGACACCTCGCAGAAATACCGCAGGACTTTTTTGACAGCCTAATATTTTGTATGATCCTATAATTTTATAATTGCGGGCTATGCATAGACGTTCATAGCTCAAACCTATAAAAAATAAACGATTCCATAATGGTTAAATTTTCATGATATTACAAATATGGTTTTTTCATCAAATATAATGTTTCATAGATTTTATTTTATCTCGAGAACAGTTAGTCTTAGGATAATAATGTCTGTATAATTTTTCATGCAGAATTTCGTGTAAAATTATTTTCTCGCATTACTTTTCTCGAAAAGGTAGAATTTGTTCGTCAATTTCTAGGAATTAATATTTACATTTGCGTGAAATGATCCATGCATCACTTGTCGTCAAACTTGAATCAGTTGACCCAGTATTCTATTTTTTCAGAAAATTTCGCATATAATTCAGTTGTAAAACATTTGAATTGATGGATTGAAGTACCTTTTAGAAATTAAAAAATACTTAAAATTCGTCGTTTTTCAAGGGTTTTTATATTTTTTTACAAATATTATATAAATAAACTTGATTGTTTCTATCGACAAAATTGAAGCTCTCCAACCCTTCTACAATTCCTTCCTCGACACCACAATGTTATTCCTATTGTTATCTTTCACTATTTAAAATGCTCCACAACAGAAAATTTTCTGATCTTTCAAATGAATGCAATTAAATTCTTCTAAGTAGCGTAATTTTGAATTGGGGTCAGAATTGGGGGCAGAATGGCCCATGAGGATTTGAAAAATAATAAAATATTTCAAAACGCCTTTAATACCCTCTGAAAATCACCTCTGAACAGTCTAATTTCATTTCTCATTCATTTGTTTCATTCTTCACACTGAAGCGAAATTTTCAAATCGTCGAATGAAAATGAAAGTGTCTTATATTTAAAGTGACCAGATGGTCAGAGGTCTAACGCGTTACACAAAAAAATGCATTAGAAAAATCGACTAATTTCGGATGGCGATAGAGAAAAAACTAGAAAAGATAATACAATGGAACATATTTTCCGTGAATTTTATGTTTATTAAGCCTTCAATAAGTATGATTCAACGCTGTTGATTCGCAGCAACCTTGGCGAAAGCCTTCAAGCAACTTTATGATTTTTTCATACTGCCAGCTCCACCCGGAGCGAAGGCAATGGACATCCTGAGACACTTCGTGTCCACCGGATATAACCGATTTGGTATTTACAACATCCTCTCCCTACCGCTTCTCAAGCCGAGAGATCGAAACAACCGGCCAAACGGTGAAGAAGAATCTGGCCAGAATGAACACTTTTATGCGGAAGCGTCAGACGAGGTCAGATGACGTAGCTGGAGGGGCTGGTGAAAAACTTCCTTCCGGCGAAGTGCTTGCCGTGCTCATAATGAATGACGAAACCTAATTGACGCTAGAATTCAACGAATGGCAGGAGACCGGCTACTTTACGTTCCCCGCCAAGGAGATAAGCATTGACGTCTCTGGCTGACGATCGGCGAGAAGGGAATTTCCAAGCCGCTCTTCTTTCGAGTCTTGCGGTGAACGCAGAGATATACAGTGCGAAATGCCTACCGGAAGTTGTCGCCTTCATAAAGAGGTATCACGCAACGGAGAGATCATTGGAGAAGATGAATCGGCTGAAGATAAACATCGTAGCGAAGACCGCCAACGTTACCAACATCCCTCAGCTGCGAAGGATGCCTCTTCCTGTCCATCATCCACTAGTTCTTCCGGCTTATCTAACACGTTGAGCCCCGACGAAGCTTTGGGACTGAGAATGAATTTTTCGTCCGACTCACGTCGGTCCCTCTGGATCAATAGGACACTTTTATAAAAAAAATATTTTCCAATTTTGTTGCTGTCGTTCCCAGTTGACACTTTCTAAACAAAAATCGCACTTTCGGTGCGATGAAACTGGCTCAACGTGTTAACCTTTGGATTCCTTGGAAGCGCTCTTGAACGGTCTGCCGAATAAATGTTTTTCTGAGGTTCATCCATTTAAGAAAATCAGCATGATCAAATTCTAATATTGAAGTCTACTGATATCGCGGGACATTCTCGCTTCTTTTGCCAAATGCGGGACGTTGCGCAGGACGTAACCTAACGCGGGACTTTTGTCGAAATGCGGGACGTCTGGTCAGTTTACTTATATTCGAATAAAAAAATTGGTTTGAGCTCGAACCATGTTCACGGAAACTAATGAAAATGGCGATGTGGAAGGATGCGCTGTATGCCAGTAGCAGGACATCATAACTTCACTTCAATTGACACATCGTCACTCAATGTTGAGCCTATTGTCATTCAATTTCATCCAAACTCATGCAGGCTTAAAATAGTGCTACTCTCTTTTCACTGTACTGTCTCGTTTCATTTCACGTTCATTTCTTTCATTCTTCACACTGAAGCGATGTTATCGAATCGTCAAATGAAAGTGATAGGTTCTTATATTCAACTAGCTGACCCGGCAAACTTCGTCCCGCTCAAAATTTGTTTTTTGACATCCGACGATCCTTTTTTTGGTATAGATAGAAGAAGATATAGGAGGGGTGTCATACCATCATAGAAACATTTCTCATACCCAAAAACCCTCACATCCCAAATTGTGCTTGATTAGTTCTCGAGTTATGCAGAAGTTTGTGTTTCGTTTGTATGACAGCCCACCCTTAGAGAGCGGGTGGAGTGTCTCACCACCGTAAAAACATTTATTGCACCCTAAAACCTCCATATGCCAAATTTAGTTTCATTTGCTTGATTAATTCTCGTGTAATGCAGAAATTTGTGTTTCGTTTGTATGGCAGCCCCCCCCTTAGAGAGGGGGGTGGAGAGTCTAACCACCATAGAAACATTTATTGCACTTTAATACCTCAATATGCCCAATTTGGTTTCATTTGCTTGAATAATTCTCGAGTAATGCAGAAATTTGTGTTTCATTTGTATGGCATATGGTTATTTTTTTTTCAAAATTTCGAAATGCCAGAAAATCTATAACATTTTTTTGTACTTTTTTTTAAATTTTATTTTTATTATTAGATATTTGAAAAAAAAACCTTTACAATATTTGCCATACAGCTAGTGATTTGGTTTGGGGGCACTTTTTACTCCCTTACCCGGCCAGGCCCTTTGTGTTTCATTTGTATGGCAGCCCCCCCTTAGGGAGGGGGTTGGAGAGTCTAACCACCATAGAAACATTTATTGCACCCTAATACCTCTGTTACGGTACCATCGAGCTAGTTACCTTTGATCAATCGTTTGCGTACGATCGCAGCAAACTCGTGTGGAAAAATTCAGGACATTCTGGAAAAATCATCTCTAGCGTGCAGAAGGCTTTTTGTGTGAAACAGTTTTTAAGTTATTCTTGTTATAAATCTGAATCTTTTACTTTGTAAATCAACTTACTGATTTGTGAAGAGTATAACCAAAACGGAAGTTGGACAGGCCAATTGAAAAGGCTAGAATAGAAGAAATCACTGAATTTTTGAAGCATATATTAAAGTATCGCTAACAAAAACGGTGAGTTGCCTTTTGATTGCTGTCGCAACAACCTCAATATGCCCAATTTGGTTTCATTTGCTTGAATAATTCTCGAGTAATGCAGAAATTTGTGTTTCATTTGTATGGCACCCCCCCCCCCCCTTAGAGAGGGGGGAGGGGTCTCAAACTATCACGAAAACCTTCCCTGGCCCCAGAAACCCCTACATACCAATTTTCATGTTGATCGGTTCAGTAGTTTCCGAGTCCATAAGAATCAGACAGACAGACAGAAATCCATTTTTATATATATAGATGAAAGTATCTTACTTCTAATGAAAATTTATGAATAGTTATAATGTTACAATGAATAGTTATTTTGAATTAAAAACCAAAATATTCACTAGAAATAATTTATATGACTGAACAACGTTTGTTGGATCAGTCAGTGTTTGTATATTTTGGTAAAAGTTAGGATTCATACACATGCAGCTCGGTTCGTTTTCAAACTTTCCAACGTACCTTAAAGAACGAGAACGAGCAACCATCGATCTGATTTTCTCGAGCAAAGTTGATGGAAAATCTTCTTCTAAGAATCTTCTCAATAATTACAAAATGTACGGTTCACATATCGAGAATATTTTTTTTTACCAACGCACATCACAAGTTGGGCTCGAATTCCAACCGGATTCGATAGTTGCATGTCACAATAGTCCCGCCCTCGAAACCCTCGAAACCCCCGCACAAATCGACGCGAGTGGAAACCAGAATAACACCTCAAAATCAACACCCCTTTTTCTTCGGCATCAGAGGGCTACCGACGATCGGAAGCACTCGCCACCACCATCCAGGCGGTTCCGTTTGTGATAAGCAGTCGTCGGCTGAGCATTTGCTGTGGCCATAAAAATTCTTCCCATCCTGTACAAACTCCGATAAAAAGTGCGCGCGCGTTTGGAAGCTGCCGAATCTTGGGCCCGACGTTAACCGAAAAAAGGGTTGCGCTAATTTACGACCTGCTTTTGGGAGAAAAAATACTCCACCGAAGCAGCCCTAGTAATTAAACAGACTAAATTTGCATACATTAGAAACTATATTTTATTAAACGGCGATCATCTCCCGGGTGACTGGGCGGAGGAGGGTGGATTTCGATTTGCGCGTCGAGTGTTTGCAGCTGAAAGGGTAATTTCTCTGAGCAAATCAACCTCCAAAAACAACCGTTCCGAGCAAGCAACCCTTCGTTTTGTGAGCGCAGCCGGGAGGTGTGAGTGGAATTAAAAAATCTTTAATGTAAAATTATTGTTTTTCTGTCGTCTAATTTTTGCATTTTACCCTCGCACAATCCATGCGAGAGCGTGACTTCGTATCTGCGTCTTCGGCAGGAGTGGTTCTGTCTTTTGGCGTGTTTAATCAGACGAATATTGGCATTAATGGAGATCCTTTTCAACCCCTTTCCCTAGACGTGAGGGTGAGGTTTTCCTACAATAACAATGATAAAAGCAATAATGATGGCTTTCTGGTTTTGCCACTCATTTCGTCAGAGCGGGGGGAGGGGGGGATCTTTGGAATCCTTTCGGGAGCCTACCGTGTGCTTCCGCGCTTGCCGCACACGACAGTTGGTAGCATTCATCGATGGCATTTCGGAGGAAATGGATTTTGCACGGCAGACGAGGCGAGGAAAATTTATTGCTGAAATAATGTATGGGTTTTTGGGGGAGGATGTATGTTTTCCAGGTTGGGGAACGGGGGAGGGGTTAGGTGATAATGGTGCTTCTGAAAGGGGGTGACTTTTCGATTATTATTACACCCATTAGCAGAGAACAGAAGATGCGGCTGTAATTAGAGACGGTTGAGAAGTTGGCAATTTCGAAAATTGGTTCAGTTCGAAACACTTCGTTGGGAAATATTCACTGACGTTTCCCATCACATCATTTTCGTTCCACCCACACCGTGGAATTGCTCTCCCTAGGAACGAACTAAATTGATTAGTGTTTCGTAATTGCGGTTCTGCTGGACGAGAAGTGGACACATGTACCGGTCAGAGCGGAGTATGCGGAGTCGCTAAACGGCACTATGTAGTGTATGATAAATTGGCCAATTTAAAGTATATTTACGACCGTCCCTTGATCCAGTTGATAACAGCCCGATGATGTCGGGCCGGGGCAACGAGAGCAAGTGTCAGATTTGGCGAGATTGAAAAAGATTACCCACACTGCGCCGCTCTCCGGCGGTAATAAGTAGCGAATGCGGAATATTCAGACTGTATTATTATTATTAGTTTGGTCGAGATTGGAATTTCGTGAGTGGGATGAGTGGCTGCTAGAAGAAAACTTAAAACCGACGCGTGCGTAATCTCGTAAACCGTATGCATACGTGATGAGTGTCAATTGGGATAAATGGGATCTATATCGCACTTTACGAGGAATGCCATCGAGAGCCGCTGGAATCCGTCGATGGAGGTCAGTCGATTCCGTTTAAATTAGTTTTAATTCGTGCTTATTAGAAATAAACGCATACCGGGTTTATAAGGAATCGGGGCGGATGGTTTCGAGATGATAATTGGATGGTTTTCAATTTATCGAGTTTACCATATTTGCTCAGAAATCTTTTGTTTCCGTGATTTCAAAACCTGGCAGACTCTTATAATTAATTTAGACATGAAAACCCACTCATTTATCATGAAGAAATTATCAAGGAAGCGAAATTTGACATGCAGTGAAAATTGAAAAGATTTTTACTATTCTGGAATTATGAAACACCCCGTCTTCATATTCAGAGACGTAAGACAGGGTTATCATAACTAGATATTAATCTGTTTTTCTACAGATTTTTTCAGACTTTTTAAGACCAAAAATCTTTGGTTACAGATTGCAGAACTTTTGGATTTCACGCAGAATTCACACATTTTTCGCTGTACTCGTTGTATTATTTCCTTGTGCAATTTTCGCACCACCTCACGATTCTATCACCTCGACTTCATCTATTTCATTCATCACAGTCAGTCTTTTAATCAGTTTGCATCCCGACAAGAATGAAAAATGTCATTGAGAAATGTCTTTATTCTAAGCATATGACTTGAAGCAGTTTTATATCCACTTTCCCTGCGTAGTACATTTTCTACCCAAGGTACCTTTTCATTCATGGCATTTTATTTTTTATTTTTGTGTGTGTTAAAAATGTTCCTACAGTAGGACATTTTCGAAGCGTAAACCTCTATTACATCTGCTTCTGTTTCACAATTGAGATCCTTTGAGAATCGAATATTCGATTGCAATACTTTCGCTAATCAGTGCTATTTCAGCTTTGCGTTAGATGAGGGCATCAAGAAATGCGAATGTTGTTATCTACGTGACCGCTCTTCCCAGTATTACGGCATAACGCTAAACTAAACTGCTCAGAATCTTTTGCTGATTTTGATAAGCAGGGCTAAACAGATCTATCTAAAAAGTTGACATGATCTATCACAGATCTATCACAGACGAAAACAATAAAATTTGGCATTTGTGAACATAACTACGTTTGTCGTTACAAAGTTATTCTCGAATTAAAATTTCACTGAATTATCTTACATTTTGGTTTCAGTTTTGGAAAAATCACAGTTGGTGTTAGTGGGATACCATGCCGAGACTAGGTAACTGGTAGGTTAGATTATGTTATGGTGATAATGAGGAGCGACCCCACGAGCGCTTTCGAATCGTTCTGCATTAAAGTTATAACCTGCTTTTGAAAGGAAAAGTTCTGTTGTTCCTCTTGACTATCATAAGTTTCTGAAAAAATGGCAGGCTTTAATAAAAAGGTACATAAATTCATCTAAAGCTACCTTTTTTTTCGTTTGTCTTCCGGTCGAATAGATACAGGGTGTCCTTATGAAGGTTCCTAAGAAGGGGAAGTTCGCTAGCGATAGTTGGGTAATGAGGCCTCTAAAACAGTTTCTTGGTGATCGTACATTTTTTCTCAGAACCTAGAGGAAAAAAAAGTTTTTCCGACTTTCCAGAGTAGGGGGATCCTACTATATAAACAAGCAAATTGAATTATAAATAAAATACACATATCTATACAGTAATATGAAAAGATTTTGTTTAGACCAAAATACAGATTTCATATAGAAACCTTTAATTTCTGCTCATTTTGACTAAATGTTCAACAATTTTGAAAAGTTCCATTGTCGTTGACCTCTCCAGTCTCTTAATAGGAGTTCTTGTGTGGAACGTAGATTTTATTAGGTCGGATTAAAATTTCTGTCATAAAAAACTTATTTTCTCTCGGTAAACGTAATATAATTATGATTTGCACTTATTTATTACACGGTTTTATCTACCCCATCAATATAGGTATCGATTGAAAGGGCTTGACCAGAAGAACACAATTATTTATGGAAAATGTAAATCAAAGATAGCTACCGCTACAAAATGGCGCATTACATATTTTCTCAGAACCCCATCAATATGTATATCAAATGAAAGGGATTGACTAGTACAACATAGTTGTTTATGAATTGAATGGTTGTAAGATTGTCCCACAATAATAGAAAATTGAACCCGTTCCTGTTGACTAATTGATCTTAAATTTGGAAGATACCTTTAATTCTACTGTCATTATAAAACTACGTATTCCATGATCTTGAAAAATTAAATTTGGCCGTCATTAAAAAATGGCTGAATGACTTGACTTGGAGAACACGAAACATAAAAAACAACATAAATTCAAATACGTCGCCGCAACTTGATGGTCGATTATGTATTTTTTGCAATCCCTCAATAACGGTATCAAATGAAATGATTTGACTAATAGAATACAGTACATCATGAAAATATTCCGAAGAAAATTAGGTAAGAAATAAACGTTGGATTTTCATTATCCACAGATAGTTGTTTCATCATATACCTCACGATGTTATTTTAGTCTCTTCATTGCCCTAAATTAATGAAGGAACGGATGTGATAACTACTAACTGCTACTTGTCTAATTATTTTCTAGCTTTTAGCACATTAAACCGTTAAACTTAAAAAAGTTTTTTTTAATTATTTTATTTTCTAGTTTTTAGTAAACTATCTATATCATCAGTATACTTCTTTACATTAAAACCATTCAAAAATATTTTTTTTTAATTTTTTATTCCTTACCAAACTTTCTTCGGAATATTTCGATGCTGTACTGTATTCTATTAGACAAACCATTTTATTCGATACCAATATTGAGGGGATTGCAAAAAATACATAGTCTACAATTTTGTGGCGGCGATCTTTTCGAATTTATGTTGTTCATAGTGTAGTGTATTCTCCAAGTCAAGCCATTCAACCATTTTTTAGCGGTGGCCAAATTGAATTTTTCAAGATCATGCAATACGTAGTTTTATAATAACAATAGAATTAAAGGTGTGTTCCAAATTTCCGATCAATCAATCTACAGGAACGGGGTCAATTTTCTATTAATGTGGGACAGCCCTACAAACACTCAAACATACATACAAATAGGGCAAGCTGAATGGAACCATTAAAAAGTAATTGTTTATTTGGGAACTGCGGTCATCTTGAATTTGTATTTTTCATTATCTACTGTGTTCTACCAGTCGAGCACTTTCAATTGATACCTATATTGATTGAGCTTTGAAAAAATAATGGCGACCATTTTGGATTTGCATTGTTCATAAATAACTGTTAAGCCCTTTCATTTGATACCCGTATTGATCTGAGAAAATATGTAATCCGCCATTTTGTAGTGGCCGCCATCTTAGATTTGCATTTTTCATAAATAACTGTATTCTACTAGTCAAGCCCTTTCATTTGATACCCATATTGATGGGATTGTGAAAAAATATATATGGCGCCATCTTGTGGTGGCGGCCATGTTGGATTTACAATTTTCATAAATAACTGCGTTCTACTAGTTAAGCCCTTTTATTTGATACCCATATTAGCTATTCAATATGGAATTATTATACAAATTATTCAACATTTCCGAAAAACAAAAATAAAATACTCCGATAATCGAGTCTAAAATTCCGGATAATCGAGTCCCGGATAATCGAGTCCAACCTGTATTAGTGAAAATGTACGTTTGGCCAATCCTTATGCAGAACTTCATCATTTTATTACAACAAATCCGAGTTAACTTTGATAGAAACAAGGCTCTCCAGAATGGACTGGAAACAGTCATATGGGACTAAGTTTTGAAAACAACACTAGCAGTGATTTAACAATAGCTCCAAGAGACTGTTACTTATAGTTTTTTGAAAGGCGGTTCTTTTAATCTTGCGATCCATTCCGTCCCTGATGGGCGATGAGTGATATCACACGAAAAATTGGAAAATTCAAAATTCATCCGAACTGGTGATGAATAATTTTCATGTATGTTTCCCTAACCCTACTAAAAGACATCCTTCCCTTTTTGTACGTTATTTCTGTGCAGATAAATGTCCTACTTCATGCGATCAAATTCTAACTCAAACATGCTTTAGTGGTGGAATTAGCAAACGAACAATTTTATCTGCAAGTTTTTTGTCAAAACTTTATTGCTAGTTGTTGAGAACGCCCCTTGTCAGCAAGCACACCTCTAAAATATTACCATGATAGCAACTGACAGATGATGGATGACTGAACACACTTAGCGATAAGGATATTCTATTAAAAATTCACCTTTTGTTCCAAAGAATTCTTAGAACTGAACTCTAGTGCTCTATGCTTAAGTTTATTGCGTTGTATATTTTCATCAAGTGTTTCATACGGAAAACCATATCCACTAAAATTGTGTTTACCGATACAGTGAGTCAAACATTAACAGTTGTAATGAAATTGGTATTCAATCAATTTATTATTCTAACTAGGCTTGGTTAAGTGCTTTGTGCGAAAGCACAAAGCATAAATATATATAAAATACTTGCTGTGGCACATTGTGGTTACATGGTTGAGTTGAATTTTTCAATTTTTCATGTTGTAACAATAGTCCTAAATGTGTTTGGTTGTTCTGTATATTTTATTATAGTTTGAACTGAATCGGATCCGAACTTTTCGAGTTTTTGACGCGTACACAAACGCATTTTTATATAGTTTTTTGAGAAAAGTGTATTTAAATTTTTAAGATATTTTTTTAGTGTAATTTCTATAAATTTGGTTTTGCATCTTTTGAGAAAGACTAAAATTAATTAAATGAAAAAGTTTTTTCTTCGAAAAAAACATCAATGAACTTAAAATTAAAAAAAAATTCAACTCACAAACTATAAGAGCTACAGAGTTTTGGTCTGATAATGAAATATAGGAAATTGTTCAAGGTTTTATTAAAAAAAGGGCAAACAAGTTCTGAAAAAATCGTTTTTCTCAAACACATTTTTTTAAAATTCTGAACGGAAATTATATGAATATTCCAGACAACTACCAACAAGTTTCCTATATACTGTTACTTTTGGTAATTTTTTGAGAATTTGAAAGAAATGAAATTTTGAGAAAAATGAAATTAAATTTTCAAAATATTTTTCTGTAGTGTAGTGTTTCATTTTCAATGGCATTTTCTATAAAACTTAAATAATATTCTAGATTTCATTCTATCATCAAAATTTTGTAGGTATTATACTTTTTGAGCTAGATTTTTTTTGTAAAAAAATAAGAAAAAAAAACTAAGACGAGTTGGCATGCAATTCGTCCGTTGAAAATGTGTAAGTTATATCGAAGTTACCCTGTATTTGTTTTTTTTTTTAAGTTTACATGGAGAATGATAGAGGGCGCTATATTTTTTTATATTTTTTCTTGAAAGCTGATGTTTTTTACATATCATATCCAAAAATCGGAGAGGTGTTTTTTTTTCGTTTTTGGATTATTATTTTTCAAAGTTAACATGTTTTCAGTATTCGTTTAATCTTCTTATATATATAAAAATCTCGTGTCACGGTGTTTGTTACCGAACTCCTCCGAAACGGCTCGACCGATTTTGATGAAATTATACTCAAAATACTTGGTAGGTATAAGAATAGGTTGTAAACTATATATGATACCGGTAGGATACCGATAACCATACATTCAATACCGAATAGGGTGGCTCTATGCAGAAAAAAAGATCTGAATATTTTTTTTCAAAAATTTTACTTGAAACCATACATATAACCTTAAATTTTGACCCCAATTCCCTACTTTTAATTGCGATTTTATTTTTGAGTGTCAAAAATATTCTAATAATTTAACCGTTGTTCGTTTTTTCAACAGAACGAATTCATTTAAGTTGTTCAATGACTGATGGCGTAACGCCCGCTTCATTGAACATCCATCTACAAATACACAAGTAACATCAATTCATCTAAAGCAGGGAGCATCTCCGATGAGCTGGAAGCCTTTTTGAATGAGCACAATGAGTTATCGAAATTCTTCAAATCAAATTTGCTCGAATTACAAAATGATAATCACGCTATTGCTATCAACCCTGATAAAACATCAGTTGGAGAGCACGTGTGTAGATCCAAAGCACAAGCGCTGCTGAAATCATGATAGCACGGTGACACGAGAAATTTAATGCAAAGAAAAAACAATAATCTGGAATTCATCGTTGACACACACCGTTCATACGACCCTCGCTATGTTCTTCTTCAATGGCACTAACGTTCCCAAGGTTTGCCTTCTCAACGTAGTACTACTTGCTTCATTTTTATTAGTAAATAGTTGAGATTTCTATGACGAACAATACGCCTTGAATGTATTCTGGAGTGGCAAGCTCAAGAATACGCGTGACTACAGTGCAAGTCAGAAGGGTTTCTTTAACGAAAAATCTCTTGCATAAACATTAGACCGACGAGACCCCGTCAAAGATACTCAATTCATTATGAACATAATTTCTCATTTTGATTTTATATTTATGAACATGCGAGGAAACAAACAGAGGGCGCGCTCGAAGGATTTTTATGTTTATCACATGGTGATTTGACATGGTCAAGAAACGCCAATTCAAGATATCGTAAGCTGTGCCAACAATTTATGGTGGACATATACGCGAAGGTAGAGAGTGAACGACTGCAATTCTTACTACACAATCAACAAAAGCGGTGCGAGGAATAATACATTCACTTGCGAAACACTA
This sequence comes from Toxorhynchites rutilus septentrionalis, assembly GCF_029784135.1. Taxonomy (NCBI): domain Eukaryota; kingdom Metazoa; phylum Arthropoda; class Insecta; order Diptera; family Culicidae; genus Toxorhynchites; species Toxorhynchites rutilus. The sequence continues at coordinate 303,083,484 of NC_073746.1, read as the reverse complement.
TCATGAGCAACGCCGACACAGCTTTAGTTATAGCCAGGCCAAAGCGCAATACATTGCCATGACATTGCGCGTGTGTTCAAACACAAAATGAAGTTCGATCGTACTTGTCCCCACATATTGTTGGTTGTATTCTGTTGAATGGAAAAAGTGCAATTTTGCATTCTGTTCAAGCTCAAGTCCAATCGAGTTGAGCAAATGTGACAACCTTGCCACGCAATTCGACGTAAACAACATTGGTATCCATGTTCCATTCCTATGAATCAAAAATAGTAATGGTTTTTCGGGTGGAATAAACACGCAAAATTTAGCATTCAAACACATTCAAAACAAATTTAGCATCCAAACGAAATCGAATAATAATTTTCATTCAAATTTCAACAATTTAGAATTATTTCCGGAATTATGCCGATCAGATAGAGAGTAAATTGAACCACAAATACGGATGACTTATTTTGACCATTGTTTCGCGACAAGGCGAACGAATTTAAGAGTGTAAAAGTCGATTTCGATCGAATTGTAAAATCCGATCCCTCATATGCATATATGAATATTGAGTTCTACAAATCGGTGAAGAGTAGTAAAAACATCCATGAATAAAGAAAGCAATATGGCTGTGTTTCAAACTTAGATTACCGATGTAAATACTCCTCGATTGAATGACAACGATAAAATAACGCGATTCCAAACAGGCCGATTAATCAGCTCCATTGAAGTTAGCTGGCGTATCGCTGTTTTCCAATTTATGAACGCGACCAAGCTGTTATAAACTAAGCCATGTTGAAAATCACATGCACGTATTTTCTAATAATATTGATTTTCTATATTTCATTTTTTCTACTTTACGACAAACTTATATTACTTTTTTTCAGTTGACGTTTAACTTTTAAGAGATCAAACATGTCAGTTACGTTAATGAAATACACCAAGAAACATCATATAACCTTTCGTTCAAATCATTTAATTCGTTTTTTATCGGTCACATTCGATTTATTTTCAAGATCGTTAAAATATTCAAAAGGGGGGTCTCCGTAGCCACAATGGTTGCGCGTTCGCTTAGTAAGCGATCGATCGTGAGTTCAAAACTCAGGGCCCTCATTGACCATCTTTGTGTTGTTACAGAATAGCTACGTCCACGCAACAATCATCAGCGATGGAGATCGATCCACGGTCGAAATAAGATCGATTCATCCATACAACTGCTCTGCTCTGCCAGACACATCGGGCTGCTGTTCTATAAATAACTCAACAATGATCAATCAACTGTCTCCGCTGTCCGGTCTAACTGGATAATGGAAGAACAGATAGAAAACTCTTACGCCTAAATGGCTATTGTGTGAATGTACCATATGTAATGGTATGGAAGGAATACTGGCGAATGGCAACTGTGTGTAATGTGCTAATTATAGATATGATAATCATGTGACATGTGCACGATTAAAATTCGGCTCTGTTACAGCTAAAATGCTAATGAGCCTCAAATAAATAAATGGGATAAAAAAATATATATATTCAAACACACTTACAACACATTAGTGTGTTTTATTCAACACCCAAAATATACACTAGAAATAATTTATTTGGCAGAACAACGTTTGCCTGGTCAGCTACTATATACTATAAAACACAAATACAATCAATAACTCTGAAAATAAAATTCAATTTCTTCGCAAGTGTAACATTGCGATAAAGAACAAAACTAAAATATCACAAAAATCTGAGAACAACAATATCGTTTGGAATGAAATGGCTGTATATGGGAATTAAAATAAAAATCTCAATATGTAGAATCTTAGAAGGGAAATTTGGTACCATGATTAATGAGCGTTTATGTTTTGTTTGCCAATAGTTATGTACCGAATCGCTAGCGTGTCTAAAAAACTGAATCGAACGATTTACGTTTTCCATAAATGAAATCGTCCGGTTAAACTTGGAATGTCTGCTTTGTCTCGTAGGTCTTCCCAAAACTGATGGTAATATCCGACGACGACTATAAAATAGATTCTCTAGATTTCTTATTTTGGTTGCAGGTAGTAAATTACCTAATAGATTATTCATACTGAGCCGCTGAACGGTATGATTGGAACCTCGTTTCTTCCTGTAAATTTCAATGGAGCAACTGATATTTTTATATCGTAAAGGGTGTGTCACATCAAATTGCATCACGGAAAAAACGCTGTAGAAATTTAATTTTTAGGAATTATATCTTCAGCTTTCGCTTATAATCAGATAAAAGTGTATAGATCACGTTGGCCATGCTTCTCTGTCAATTTGTCCCTTTATACCATAAAAACACTCACTCTCGTGGAGTAGATTTCTGCTGCTATTTGTACGCAAAACGGGTGAAAATATGAAGATGTCCTCTGTACACAATGGTTATTTCTTACGTGTCGAGTCACCCTACAGCTGCGGAAGACGCTTTACTGTCAAAACAAACAACACAACGGGGCCGATCAGCAAACAGGAATTAGTCCGTGCAAAATTTCGCTAGTAGAATTCAAGTGTTTTAATCGGAAAATTTTGGAAAATTCGATGCTTCTGTGAGCGTAATTCAACTTTGATCATTGTTCAGTGTATTTTGTGAGACGGTAGGTGGTTGTGGTGTCTATCGATGCTCGAAAACATTGTTTTGAAATTTCTATTCCGTTTGGGGTAACACCGACACCTTCAATCGGGATAAAACCGACACCTGGGTTGTGTCTCGCTGACAGGAAAAATGAGTTTTTACTTTTTGTAGATCGTGCATCGTGTTTATATTTGGAAGACAAAAAAACAGAGCTGGTCTGATAGAACAGCCAAAACCAACGTTAAATCGGGCACGACAACAAAAAAAACCTTGCAGAGCTCATGGTATCCCTTCGTTCAACACCCATCGGCACATCTCACGTGGATGCTCCCCTAAGCTGGGATTAAGGTGAAGGTGGAAGCTAGCCAGTGTAGTAGTATTGGTAAACCCGCGTGTAAAAATGGGGTAATAGTGTTTGTGAGAGAAGAGCAGAGCACACGTAAATAGATCAATTCACTTCGCAGACTGTGTGGCGCTTCATTGACACGAGTCTTTGAAGACATTTGAAATAAAATAACAATTCAATACTACAATAAAATGTATGAACGATATGTTCCGATGAATAATTGCAAATCTATATATATATATATATATATATATATATATATATATATATATATATATATATATATATATATATATATATATATATATAAATGGATTTCTGTCTGTCTGTCTGATTCTTATGAAACACAATTGAAACACAAATTTCTGCATTACTCGAGAATTATTCAAAACAAATGAAACCAAATTAGGCACATTGAGGTTTTAGGGTGCAGTTAATGTTTTTACGATGGTTAGACACTAGACCACACCCCCCACCCCCTCCCTAAAGGGGCTGCCATACAAATGAAACACAAATTCCGCATTACTCGAGAATTAATCTGTCCGATTCAGGGCTGTCTTTATTCTATCATATTTTCTGTATAAAACATTTATTCCATGTAACGGAGAAACATGTTATTTGCAAGTGGTTGAAAAATCTTGAACGAGAATTGTGTCTCAAAATAATCTGATGATATAATGATGAGTTTTGTTAGAAAAACTAGAAATTTTATAGTAAAAGTTAAATTCAACGAGGTCGATTAGAAGATCAATCAATGAACAGTTCTGCGATTGGACCCATGAACTTGCTCATAGTAAGAAAACCTGAATGTTTGAAGGTATTGATAACAAAAAACCAAATTTTGGGCGGGACGAAGTTTGCTGGGTCAGCTAGTATAAATATATAGAAGATGCATTTGCATATGAAGTAAAATTCTGATTATACGCGAGCGTAACATGAGCAAATTTATAACAAATGCGAATTGGGACTCTTTTGGTATCAACAAGTTCTTCCGCATAGTAACTCGATGTTTATAATTCCTTAATATTTTCCTTCGTTGATCGTATTGTTTTCACATACTCACGTTGGAGAGCCTTAACCCTTCTCTTCGTTGGCCGAGGCATTTTGATTGAATGTAATACTTTTCCGTTTACTGTTTTTGAAAGTATGGGCAGCCGTGGCAGTGTTCCGAGCTCTGCAATAGAATTTTCTTACCCAATGTAAAGTTGTCACAATCAACACAATTTTATTCTATTGATTTAGATGACATGAAACGCTATGACTCAGGAATAACATTTTATTGAGTGGTTTTTATAGCTGTTTCGATTATGTTGTCTGGCATCAGTGTCGAAAAAATAATGATGCTTTCACCAATACAAACACCATTGCCGAAGATTGAAAAATGAAAATTTCATTTTCAGAGCAATAGCACGAGTTTTCCGACGTTTTTCACTATACAGTGCGACAGCAGATGAAAATTTAATATCTTTTTTTTTATCCCATTTATTTATTTTAGGCTCATTAGGATTTTAGCTGTAACAGAGCCAAATTTTAATCGTGTACATGTCACATGGTTATCATATCTATAATTAGTACATTACACAGTTGCCATTCGCCAGTATTCCTTCTATACCATTACATATGGTACATTTACACAGTAGCCATTTAGGCGTAAGAGTTTTCTATCTGTTCTTCCATTATCCAAGTTAGACCGGACAGCGGAGACAGTTGATTGATCATTGTTGAGTTATTTATAGAACAGTAGCCCGATGTTTCTTGCAGAGCAGAGCAGTTGTATGGATGAATCGATCTTATTTCGACCGTGAATCGATCTCCATCGCTGATGATTGTTGCGTGGACGTAGTTATTCTGTAACAACACAAAAATGGTCAATGAGGGCCCTGAGTTTTGAACTCACGATCGATCGCTTACTAAGCGAACGCGCAACCAATGTGGCTACGGAGACGCCCAAAATTTAATATCTTGTGAGTAATCGATTAGAGTTTGGTTGATATTACTTGATGGGAAGTGTGCGAAAACAATCATTTTCTTCACACTGTTTCGCAAAATTAGTTTAGTGGGGTTCAATAAGCCTCCAGTGAACAGCTATTTTTTGCAGTTGAAATACACGAATCTGTTTGCTTTCGAACAATCCAATTACATACAATTTGTTACTATCCCCCCATCTTCTTCTCTTAAAGTGTCTACATGGTATATAGATTAGGGTGGCAGCGAAAATGGCCATGTCAAATTTCAAAAACTGACCATGTACATTTTCTTTATTGACCCAAAAAAAAAATGACCTGTGCAAAGTTTCAGCTCAATCGGTTATGATTTAGGGGTGTCTCAAAGTGCTCAAAGTTTTGATTTTTTGATCCTCGAAAATCTTCCAAGGAGGTAGTAAAGGAATTTTGGAAGATCGAAATTTTTTTTTCGATGCCAAATGACTTAAAAATGCACGTCGAGATCTGATGTCATCTCGAAAAAAAGTTTTGGCCGAAAATCGACCTTTTGGGACTTAGTCTGAGAAGCAATGAAGGTATGGTAAAAAGGTAAAAAATTATCGAATTTAAAAAAAAGACCATGTACATTTTGTTTATCGGCCCCAAAAAAATGACCTGTGCAAAATTTCAGCTCAATCGGACATGATTCAGGGGTGCCTCAAAGCGCTTAAAGTTTTGATAATAATAAACAATTTGTACATGGTCGGTTTTTGAAATACGACGATGATTTTTTTTCCATACATCCATAGTAACACCAATATAGATAGCCTATTAATACTTTGAAATTATTTTAACAAGTTTTTATTCGTTTCTTTAAAGGTGGTTTTACCCGCATTCCCATTTATTTCATCTAAAAACATACATTTTCGTACTCTATTAAAATTCGAGTTCTACTCAAGAAATGATCAACAGATCCTGTATAATAGTTCACGAATTGTTGAATAGAAGTTTTGTATTGATTTGAAGTCGAAGAAACATGAGAGGTATTGGAAATATGTAGAAATCCTTAGAGTGCCGGTTTCACCCTGATTTCCTTTACCAAGGAAACATCATTCCATACGAGATAGGAGATGATTCGTTGCTACTCGAAGTTTGTACGGACCGTGATCTGTACAGTTCATGATTAATCGTGAATCGAATCATGATCACGTAAGTTCTGTTCTTTCGCAGAACAAAGTAATATATTCGAAGTCAATAAACTGCTAGCACTATAGCATGAAAACTCAGCTCAAGCAGTAGAAGAGCATGGAAACAAGCAAGAAGTTAACACGTTGATCCCAAGAAGGAGTATATCTCGGGTGTCTTGCTTGCCAGGCAAATAAAAGAAGAGTTTTCCGGAGTGTATTGTGATTGATAATTTTTTCGCCCTTTTAGAGTAATGAAGACGCTGTCTTAATGTCATAACGAGAAATACTATTGGAATCGCTTTATCAAGAAGCAATTATTTTCTCCGCTTGTTTTAAACGTACAAATATTCATTCGATTTCACGAATCTGAGTAAATTACATCACAAGAATAAACATAAAAATAAATATAACGAGATTATACAATCCTACTCGCCGTAAAACATAAATCATTTCCCGGTTCAATACTCCTACCAATACCGACACAGCGGACAGACGGCGATTGCGCCGTTTGTGTGTTATTTTTTATTCCTGCTCCGAACTGGGAGTGACCAATTCCCAATCGATTCGATTTCCACCAATAATGGCTTCGATCAGAGCACGTTTCGACGCTGTTCAGCATCCGAAGCGGGCGGAGGTGTAGAAAACATTTCTCGCATAAGCTAAACGCGTATCGCAACACCGAAGCTGCGTGCAATTCCGTAAAGTGTTTTTTTTTTTCATTTTCGAAAGCAAAGTATTATCCAATTAATTCTCCCTCCAGCCTACGCTTCGGAAGAAAAAACGTCTGCCGCTCGTTATTTTATCCACCTACAAGCCAAAAACCAACACAACAAACAAGAAAACGTATTCATCCCAGCAGCGGACTAAATCTAATTCCAGAACAAATAAATACGATTTTAGCTGCGATTGGATGGCGGCCATTCGCGAGAATACCAATATCTTCTTTTCCCCCCCCCCACGTTTTCGAAGAATGCACTTGCGAAAATTTACCTTCTGAAAATGGTTTCTTTGGTTCGCGATAAGTACCGAAGGAACCCCCTTGGAGGCGGAGGAGGGTGTCAGAAGGCAGGAGGCCATCATCCGAATTGCAAAACAAGACCGCACAGCACTTGCAGGCTGGGCGAACATGAGTGATTCAAAGCATACCATCGCGCGGAGGGTTCCAGGAAGGCCCGTCTTCGAAAGAACCAAACTTCCTTGGCTGCTGGGCAACATTTGGACCACATTTTCCCCCGAACGAACCCACCGCCGGGGCGCTTTAGCAAAATCGCATGCTGAAAATGGATTTTCAAGAAAAACAAGATTTATGATCAAACAGAATTTTCCTCCAGTGATTCCGCCGGCGGTTGCCTTTGCACCCGGAGAAACGGAACCGGCCTGCATGCTTGTTTATTTGTTCGTGTAAGGCATCCACCTTCTCGAGATCGTATCGTGTGGGCGGCGGGGAGCGGCGACGGTTCCCGTCTGTTTGTGGAAAATGGCAAAATGATAATAATAAATTTGTCATATTCTAATCCTGACAGTGAAACAATTGGATTTATTTTTAAGAATTATTCAAATATTGCTCGGGATGCAAAGTGCGAACAAAGTGGGGTCGGAGCGGGCCGAAAGTGCAGACAGAGTGTCAGTCCCAGCGGCTTCGGTTTTTCGGGCTGCCGAAAGATTTGGAGTACGACAGCGGCTGTGTTTATCTTGCGGCGAAAGAAACGCTGAACCAGGAAACAGTTTCTCCCGAAGAAATTTCTCCTCCACCCTCGCTGGAAGCTGGGGATAATAAGCAGGATGACATTGTGTCTTGTTCTATCCGGCTGCTGTGGCAGCAGGAGGTTGCAGTTTTTAAATTTTCTACGTGGCTTACATAAATCATCGCTTCGCTGCCCGAAACGAGACAATCAAATTTGTGAGCGTTTGGGATCTGCCCCGCGGATTTGGGCTGCGTAATTCGCGTGTTTCGGCGCTTGTGGGCGTATTTTCCAGCGGAAGGAATAATCTTTGCGTTTGTTTGTTTCAAATCATGTTATTACCAATCCGATTTACCATCTGCGATTGGATCTGTACAAATCTAGATTCCTCTACTGGTGGCAAACACTCTTCACGATCACTCAACCTATTTTATTGTCTGCGTTTACGCGTCCCTGGGTGCCATTATTTCCCAAAAAATATATAAGACAAAAAAACCGACTCACTCACAACAACCTCAAACGGCAACAAGTCAAACTCGGAGCCGGGAAAATGCCCTTCTCGCACTTGACGCGGTGACCGAAAAAGGAGGGCGGCGATCACTCAAGCATATTGGACGTCGTCATTAAGGACCCACTCTAGCGTAGAAAATGTTCGCCCATCAAAATCATTGTGCGCAAGAAGAAATAGAAAATCAAGTTGGAAATGGAAAGGGAAAAAGTGCGCGAACACGCAGCGGTGACGAAGAAGACCTCTCGGATCCATTTACATTCGAATGTTTTGCTGTGAATCATTGTTTTCCTCCCCCGCCCAGCCGTTGCTGTCGCTCCAAGCCAGCGAAAAAAAAAAGAAGAAATCTTTGGCGGAAAACAATCGAATCGAAACCGCACACCGCATATACCTTTCTTGTTGTTGTTGCTTTGGGTGAGTAACGCCGACAGGTAGCCGAAATGGCCGAAATGGCCGAAAATCGGCCGCCACAATAACTCAGGTGTTAGGGTTGTTATTTGAATCACTATGAGGCGAGGGAATTCCGATGGGGGAGTTAAACATTTAAATGAGCACAATCATCGTTGCACGTTCGGGAGTCGGACAACGCGAAACACGCTAATGTTGAACTTTCCATTCAAGCATCTTATGATTTATTAAGATTTGTATAACATATTTGGAGCTGATTAGAGAAAATTACATTGTGCGTATGTTTCAGTGATTATTTTGCAATGCTCGATAGAGAGTGCACGTAGTTTATTGTGCAGTTACGAATACGTAAATATCTATGTATGTTCATCTCTAAAAAATTTCTAAATTCCTTATTGGCGGTTGACCGGCTCTCAATATGCTTCGCAAATAGTCTATCGATATGTGCTCGGAAGTTAAGTAAGCTTCATGAATTGAAACAGGTTTTTAATATATCTGAAGTTGATATTGCATGTATTTGTGAAGCTTGGTTGAATGAGCGCATTAATAGTAGTTTGATTGCTATTGATGGTTACAATCTCATTAGAAACGATAGAACTAAAAGGTTGGGCGGAGGAGTTGTTATTTATCTCAAAAGAGGTTTATATTATCGTATTGTTGATCAGTCAAACAATGACACCGATAGAATCACTGAGTTTTTGATGATAGAATTGTTAATCGAAGAGACGAAAATTCTGTTAGCTGCTTTTTATAACCCTCCGGGAGTTGACGCCTCGATCACTTTGGGTAAATTGTTGCAGAAATATGGTTCGCTTTACAGCCATATATACTTTTTGGGCGATTTCAACACAATTTTGGTAAACTCTGTATTATTTTCAACGACACGGTTCATGGTTGTTTTATCTAGCCATCAGATGGAAAGCTCGGGTCTTCAGCCTACTTATTTCTATAACAATGGCTCTTCTCAACTTGTCCTCTTTTAATCCAATAGTGTTTCTCGAGTTCTCTGATTCAACCAAATACAAATTTCGGTTTTATCAAGCCATGATCGCATTTTTGCATCACTGGATTACAGTATCGTAACTGTAACGTAAGCTAATGATGTTAGTTATCGTGATTACAATCGCATAGATGTTGATGGTCTTAGAACGATCTTAAGTGAATTCGATTTTTATTCATCATTTGATACTGACGTTTTAGTTGTTGTTACTAATTTATATGATAAATATGTACCTATGACAACATTCAGTCCATCCAAAACAAGAACGAATCCATGGTTTAAAAGTGCTATTGGTGCTAAAGGCTTCGCAATCATGTGACTTATCTCATACATAAATCTTTCTCCTAAGGTTTTGTGGAAACGTTTGGATGATATGGGAACAAGAAAGTCATCCACATACACAGCCAATAATTTTAACGCTAATGAGATTAATGAATATTTTGCCAGCAACTATGTAGACACAGTCCAGCAGCCAATTTTTACGATGGGACCTCATGAAAATCAGTTTAGTTTCAATGTAGTCAGCGATGTTGGAGTTGTTAATGCTCTGTATGAAATCTCGTCTAATGCTAATGCTAATGTACTGATAACATTTCTCCTCGATTTTTGAAGATAATTCTGCCATTAGTCTTAAGACAAGTTACTTTCATATTTAATTCAATTATCGGTACAAGGAAGTTCCCAACTGCATGGAAATATTCAAAAATAATCCCAATTAGAAAAAAGTACTTTTAATTCCATAGATAACCTTCGTCCCATCTGAATTTTGAGTATGCTTTCGGAAGCATTTGAGCGCATTATCAAAAGTCAAATATATTTATATACTCATGAAAATAGACTTTTGAACGAATGTCAATCATGATACCGCCTTAAACATAGCACCAAAACAGCTATGCTCAAAATAGTATTTTATGCAAAAATCTAGCGAAAAAGTTTGGGTTTTCTGGCAGTGCTGTCGAATTAATTAGTTCATACTTATGTAATCGTTTTCACACTGTGTGGAATAATTTCAATTTTTCTAATTTTCTTCCGATTAGATCAGGAGTGCCTCAAGGATCGGTTTTGGGGCCAATTTTGTTTTCGTTATACATAAACAACCTTCCGAACAATTTAAAATATTGCATGGTTCACCTCTATGCAGATGACGTGCAACTATATCATAAATGTACTATACAAAATACAAATGTAATCGCTTTTCAAGTGAATGAAGATTTGGCTCGTATTTCTGAGTGGTCATTGAGAAATAGATTGTCAATCAATTTTAAAAAGTCGTACGCAATGTTCATAGGGGATGCTAGAAATAATGTTGACAGACCGTGTTTGAGACTGAATAACTCATTATTGCCATTAGTTAGCTCTGTTACCAGCTTGGGCTACAAATTCAGGAAAATATGGAATGGGACAATTTTATTCTCGAACAATGTGGAAAAGTGTATGGAAAACTACGCTCATTGCAGCTTAGTGGTAGTTTTTTGAGTCTTAATATTAAAATAAAATGGTTTAAATCGCTTATCCTCATCATTTTATGTCGTGCGATTTCCTTTTGACGTAGGACTACGTCTCGTGAAAATTGTCCAATTTCAAACGCTTATTGCTCTGTCATTTCATGATGGATTGATGCAATTTTTGCGTCAATCGATTTCGGCACTCCATAATATTTTTTTATATTGAAGAAAATAATATATATCATGAAACTAACTATCGAACAATGGAAAAATGTCAACCCATTTCCTAACGGAAATATCCACTTCTAATTGGTCGAAATTGACGATACATGCGGCGGTTCCCTAACAGTGACATCAAAACTAACCTGCCTGGGGGATATCGGCATTGCAAATACAAGAAAGTAGGGGGAACTCTTGATCCTCCCTAAATGTGTTCCCTAACAGAGACATCAAAACCAAGGTGTCCGAGGGAAATCGGCATTGCAAATATAGTCGGGGACATTTTTATATTGCATGATACGATTAATTTTATCAAATAAAATTTAAATTTGGAACTTTAATGTTGGTTGCTTCGTGAAATTTCATATCAATGACCGATCGTGTATTGTGAGAAAATTAGCATAAGTGTAATTGTAAAATTGTATATGGTTAGCAGTTATGTTAAAAATGACTTGATATATGAAACGATTTATTTAAATTTTCATAAATAAAAACCAAGGTGTGTTCCTGCTCGAGAACGGGTCATTCGGTTTAAGCTGTCTGTTTTGTTTTGTTCATTTTCACTCAAGGAAAATTCATGCGGCGAGAAAAAATTGGAAAAGTGAAGAAGTATTCGAGAAAGTGATTTCCCATATGCTCTACATATAGTATTAGGTGTTGTTAGTCCAATTAAAATTAACATTGGATTGAATAAACACTCAGAAAGTAAGAATTATAAAAGAAAATTACCTTTTCCATTTCAAATATGTTTTCTCTATATTGAAGTAACATGTTTTTACTGATGAGAAAAATTGATAATTGTGTTCGGTATTGGTAATTATCTTATATTACATTGGTGAGTTTTTTTTTCTTTATTTAATCCATTCATAACACAGGAGGCATCTCGTCTAGGGTCACAGAGGGCGGTTTTCATTATATCTCATTCCACTTCGGCATCTTCTATCTGATACGCACCACCCAACGACTGTTTACCATACTTATGTCATCATCACTCGGTAAATACTGGTGGAGTGAATAAACAATACCCAACAACCAAACAAAATTTCCCCTTTTCAGGGCCACCAATTTATTATCAAAGAGTTTAACGATGCATTTCTTCAAACATATCCTAAATCAACAGATAGCCTAACGGAATCCTACGTCAACAATGCGGTCGTATCCCGAATACAACCCTTCTGTGACTTTCGATACAGTCTTCATCAGTAGCAATCAACAAACTGAAAAAAGCTTTAAATTCATGTTCAATCTAAATAGTTTTTAGCAAGTTTCACATTTGCAGTCAAAGTTACTTGGAAGCGCGTTTCATAGCTTTGGGAAGCTGAGATGTTGCTTGCTGATATTCCAACTAATAAAAAACAAAGAACCAAAATATTTGTTCAGTAAATTGCGACCATTGAGAAGCGTTCGCTGTCGGAAGTTTGTAATTCCGCGGTACCACTTGATGAAATATGGCAATTCATTCTTTGACAGAGGTGTTGCAATTTGGAATTCACTACCGAATGATTTAACTTTGGGAAAATCAGATTCAGCATTTAGGAGAGGATTGTTCGAGCACTTTCGTGAAAATTAATTTAAAAATTTGTTAGATTAGAAAAATTATACAAATTTCCAAGGTATGTGTCACTAGTTCTACCATGTAAAATACATTGTAACATTTGAAAAGGCATTGCCTTAAGTTGCAGAATAAACAGTAATAATAATAATAATAATAATAATAATAAGTTAGTTATGCCTGGTGCACGTGTCTCGTAGTTCCCATTGCGACCTTCAGCCTCTGCCCAGGAACTCCGATCCCTACCTTCACGACGTACTAGCTGAGATGCGAGCAACCCTTGGAAAGATCGGGTAACCAACCCCGGTGGGACCTTGGGTCGTATGCAAACAGGGAAGGGGGACTAGTGTAGTGTCTGTTCTCCATGTTAGGAGCGACCCACAACAGCGTCTGTATTCCAGGTTAGGAACGGCTGAGATACCGTCCTTCAGGCAGGTTGAGGACTCTAAGAAGCAACCTGTGCCAACCCGTGTTTTCCCGGGAAAAGGAAAACTACCAATAATGCAATTGAGAAATCGGAGAATTATAGTAATGCGATCGCCTGAGGAGGGCCCCCGGACTGGAGCTGGTCCTGGAATGGGCGTACATGCGAGCGGCCAGCGGCTAGAGGAATTGGTGCAAGAGCGGACCCCTAGTCATCGGGCTCAGCCCGTAAACCGAACGCTAAACAGAACCCGCAGCACAAGAAATCACAATGGCAATGCTGCAATGCACAATGATGCTGCGATTGGACGACGTCAGTCGCTCACATTGACAGGCCGCCAACGGCAACGAATCATGTGGACGAGAGAGATGAATGAATTCGTGATTCGTTGCTATTATGTCTGCACAAGATTGGAGACGGACATGTCCGGCAGACCAAGAATGCTGGAAATGTTCAACGAGCAGTTCCCACGATTTGCCGGCCAACTAGATCGGAATAAGCTCTACACACGGAGACGAGCGATTTTGTCACACAACATGCTGTCCCCGGCTGAAATAGAGGCCATCAAGTTGGAAGTGCAACGAGAACTGCGTAGAGAGAGTGGAAGATCGAGCGATATGTCGAGAAGGAGCTCTGCTAGGCTGAGTGCATCGGTCGCTAGTGAAAGGCGCGAATCTATTGCACCACCACCGGATCCAGTGGATGAGCCTAGAGGTCAACTAAAGAACGAATTGGCTGTCCACATGGATGCAGCAGTGACCCAGTTTTACGGAACGGACCCCTTAACCCGACACAAGATTCCGAAGTTGCAGTATTCCCACCGACTAACGAGTGCCGTCCAAGTACTCGACCAGGAAGTTCTTCCAGTGTACCTGGAAGTGGTAGAGAATCTAGAGGAGCAGCAATTTATCGTTTATTGTGGAACTGTAGCTGTTGTACGGACGTTAGGAATGCGCACCTTTCACCAAGACGATAGACAGAACCGCGTACTCTCCGAAAAACCGAAACCTGCTTGGATGAGACGCCTGGAAGGTCGTATCCAAACGCTCCGAGTAAAAATCGATCGACTAACGCAGTACAAGAGGGGAAGTCGATCGCGAAAGCTGATTCGTGGAGTTGCTGAAATTGTGAAGCCGGCAGAGCTCTCTGATCTTAATGAAAACCGCATCATTGAGATCCTCGACAGCCATGTACAACGGTTGAGTGCTCTATCAAAAAGGTTAAGACGTTATACGGAATGTACGAAAAGGCATGCGGATAATCGTATGTTCAGTATGAACGAAAGGGAGTTCTACAGCCGCATCAAAAAGAAACGCAATAATTACGATGGTGGTCTTCCTGAGATTGACGAAGTTACCCAGTTTTGGTCAGGCTAATGGGAGAACCCTATTCAACACCGAAGTAACAGGATGTGGCTGGCAGAAGAAGAGGAATAGGGAAACGGACTTGAAGCAATGCCTGCCGTTATGGTGACCGCCCATGATATCAACGAAGCCATTCGATATTCCAGGAATTGGGCTGCGCCAGCACCAGATTTCGTGCACAATTTCTGGTACAAAAAGTTTTCTTCAACTCATGGGCGAATGGCAGAGTGCTTCAATAAGGTATTAGAAAATCCCTAAACAACACCGGAGTTCGTGACCAGGGGAATTACTCATCTGATGCCAAAGGATCAAGACACAGCGAATGCGGCGAAGTACAGGCCAATAACATGTCTAACGAGCCTGTACAAGCTACTTACGTCGGTGATTAATAAAAAGATACAAAACCATTGCGATGTTAACGAAATATTAACAGAAGAACAGAAATGCTGTAAACAGAACACGCGGGGCTGCAAAGATCAAGTCGTTATCGATGCAGTCATCGTCGGGCAAGCAAGCCGAAACAGAAGGAACCTGAGTATGGCGTACATTGACTATAAAAAAGCATACGACTCAGTACCGCATACGTACCTGATAAAGGTACTAAAAATGTACAAGATACATGATGGCGTCATCAGGTTTATGGAACACGCAATGGTAAACTGGAGCACCTCGCTTAGTATCACCGACGGAACAACTATGTTGAGATCCAGAACTCTCAATATTCGCAGGGGAATATTCCAAGGTGACACATTCAGTCCTTTGTGGTTTTGCCTTGCGATAAACCCCTTGAGCAGAGCACTCAACCGAAGCAGCCATGGCTACCATATCAACAGAACAACGACAATAAACCATACCTTCTATATGGACGACTTGAAACTGTTTGCGGAATCAACAGAAGCGCTACATAGTCTTCTACAGTGTGTGAGCGACTTTAGTTCCGATGTGCGGATGGAACTCGGAATCGAGAAGTGTAAGGCAGTACAGCTCCACCGTGGACGATTGGTGGAGACTGATGGATTCCGCATTAACGAGAGCGAAGTGATTCAAGATTTGGTGGAAGGCGAATCCTATAAGTACCTGGGATTTCTGCAATTGAAAGGGATTTGTCACACAAAAATCAAGAAGGAACTCCAGGAACAAAACTTGATCAGAATCAACCAGGTTTTGAAAACAAACCTCTGCGGCGGCAAAAAAAATCAAAGCCGTCAATACATTTGCCGTTCCTTTACTCACGTACAGTTTCGGGGTGCTGAAGTGGACGAAAACCGATTTAGAAACAATAGAAAGAGCAATGAGAGTGACGTTCACAAAGCACCGTATGCACCATCCAAAGTCGTCCATAGAAAGATTCACCTTGCCACGTGTTGAAGGAGGAAGAGGTGTCACTGACATTAGAGCGCTTTGCAGTTCCCAGATCCAGCAGTTGCGGAGTTACTTCGTGGAAAGTCAGACCCGTCACGATATCTATCGCGCTGTCTGTGAAACGGACCGTGGATTCAGTGCCCTGCATCTGGCGCAGGAGCAGTACGAACTTAGCTGCAATTTGCAGACCATAGAAGAAAAAATAACATCATGGAAGCAAAAGGAACTTCATGGGACACACCCCCATCGTTTAGAGCAAGCGCATATCGAAAAAGTATTATCGAACACGTGGCTGGTGCGAGGTGAACTCTTTTCTGAAACAGAAGGGTTTATGGTAGCCATCCAGGACCGGATAATAGCGACTAAAAACTACCGGAAGTACATCTTGCACGAAAACGTTGTTGACTGTTGCAGGAAGTGCAATAAAGTAGGAGAGACGATTGAACACGTCATAGCCGGCTGTGGAGCGCTAGCCGAATCAGCTTATTTCAATCGTCACAACTCGGTTGCCAAGATTGTTCATCAACAGCTAGCATCAAAACGCAACTTGGTAAATCAGTTGGTACCCTACTACAAGTATATTCCGGATCCGGTTTTGGAAAATAGCTGCTACAAGTTGTACTGGGATCGCGAGATTATTACGGATGTCCGAATACTAGCTAATCGCCCTGATATTGTGGTCTACGATAAAAATAAGAAAGAAGTGCTGATAATAGACATTGCAATACCGTTAGACCACAATCTACAATCTACGTTTGCTGCCAAGATAACCAAGTATCACGACTTGACAGAAGAACTAAAACAAATGTGGCATTTGAAAGGCATCCGTATTATACCAGTAGTGATCTCTGCTACTGGTTTAGTTCCACACTCTCTCACGCAGTCATTGGAGGAGCTGCAAGTAACAGAGCAGCTTGCGGTTATGCAGAAAGCGGTGATTCTTGGAACGTGTAACATAGTGCGACGGTTCCTGAATCACCACAATTAGAACACGATGATTGTGCAGACACTATTATAAAGAAAAAAAAAAATCGAAAAAAAGGTACCACAGAGCCTAATCCCCCTTTGGCATTCAAGAAGCCCGGGGGTAGGTAAATATTCCAGCTCAATGCTGAGAAGTGCCATAACTCTATAATAATAATTTTTTACTCTACAAATCGAAATTTTTAAAAACATTTAATTGATTTTTTTTATTTCAAACTTCATTAGAAATAATTCCGTTTGCATAATATTGTGCTCATTTTTTGAATCAAAAATTATGCTGGTTAAAATTTGATTCTCTGATTTATGAACTAACCAAAGTACTGGGTGGGCTTACAACGGAAAATACGAACCAAATCGGTGGGGTGATGGTGGCGGTAGTGACAGCAACCGTAGCGGAACAAACGTTTACCAAAGAACACAGCTCTCACCACAGGAAAATACCTTCTTTACATCCAGCTTGCAATACGCTGCACTCTGCACACTTTCAACCCGCAAACAATGTTTGAATTCACGAAAATTAGACGATCGATCGAAGAAAGTCATCAATAAGTCCGAACACACTCCTGAATATATACGAGCATTCTCCTGGCAAAAAAGGTATACAAATATATTTGTGTTTTTTTTCGTATTCGATTTCGTATATTACTTTAGAATGCGTGGCACTCAGGTGCGCTTCGCCCCCTTCGAGGTGTACTAGGGGTCATTATTCTGTTGGAAAATATAGCCTTTTATATTCATTTTCCTGAATAACGGCTTTAAGTTTTCCTCCAAGACTTTGACGTAGGATCCACCAGTCATTTTTCCATCGATCTTGACAAGAACTTCCACTCTATTCCAGGAAAATATCGAGGGGTTGCATCCGAGACACCACCGCTCAGGACGTAGGACTACGCAATATTTTTTTTTTTCAATTTGTTGGTTTATCATTATCCTGAAAAATATATTTATGAAAAATTGCGAATACGTCGAAATTTCATAAATAACTCTTTAGTAGAAAGTTCCGTGGACACTGGAAAGGTTTAATGGCTTGCGTGGTTTTGTAGAATCATTTTGAGAAGCAACGATTCTTTCTTGCCTTTGCGAGAACAATACACTAATTGGACATATGTCATCATTTGTCTCTTCATATCGATGTGCCTGCACTGAGTATTTAACGAGAGGCATCTTCCGTGCATCGCCATTCTACAAGTATCAAACACGCGTCTAACAGATGCACATAGTTGCAGCGATGAAAATGAAACATCTTTTCTCGACTCTCGGTCAAAAATGTCAACAAAGCTAGGAGCTTGTTGCATCAACGACCACTAGCAACACACACAAAGCCAAACACTCACAGCTAAAAGCGACCTTTAATCATTCGCACTCACAACGAGCAGAATAAGCGACTTTGTTGTTTCGGGCACAAAAAGATTCTGAGAATTTTCGTCAGAGGAGATGCAATACTTATACGCTAGCGACAACTTACTTACTATGCAACGGTGGAGTTCAGTTCGCAAATATTCTCTTTTCGCTATTTCGCTACAACGGGGGGGCCGTTGTTTCTATTCTAGCGGTTGCATAAGTTGCCCGTTATTGACAGCTCTGTTCGGGAAACACACGAATGGACAGAACAAATGTATGGGAAATGCGAATGCTTCCAATTTTCACCAATTTAAACCATATACAGACTATGGGATTGTAATGTATAGCATATCAAACAAATCTTAGAAAATTTCCGATTCGATTGATATGCAAACCGTTAACATCCGTTCGCAGCAAAAATAGTTATTAACGTTAACTGTATTTCATAAAAACGAGACCTGTTTTCTGATTTGGCACCCGTAATTTGAGACGTAGTCCTACATCAAAAAAAAAAGAATGACCGTTAAACAATGTTTGCTCTTCTTCAAAGAAGAATGACACTCGATTCGATGAACAATGTTACGAAAGTATTTTACAAGTATTCTGGACAAAAACAGTTTAGTGTGGAAACAATCACGAGATTTGACTGATTTTTTGTTCTACCCAATAGAATCTTTTATATCCTCATAAGAGGAATACAATAAGCTGCTTCACATATGACATAGGTAGATTGCAAAAACGAGCTTCTTTGGATACCAAAAGTGTGGTGCCGAGTGCTAAAAACAAACAGCTTTCCAATGCAAACAAAATTAGAAGTGACTCGAAGTTGCCATCAAAATCTAGTTTGAAACATTGTGTATGTACCGGTAATTCTAACCCAAAAACTATTCACCTCGTGCAAGCTTTGCTAAAGATTGGCACAAGTCGTTCGTCGAATTTTTTGTATGAAAAAAGCGAACAACAAATCACTTCCTATCACACCAAAAACTCGCTGATTAGAAATCACTTCTAGGTTGAAATGTAAACACACGTTGTCAGAACCCACTCCACTTTCGGGCCGTCGACAAAGACGGTTCTGTTTTCACGCCCAATTTCTCCCACACTTCGGTTCTACCTCTAGACAAGTTCAAGAAACTTCCTCAAACGAAAACAACCAACCAACGTAGAAATCAATCAATCACTACGGTCTCCGTCAGACGGAAGTTCGCCGTCGAAAAATCTCGGTGGAATGACAGAGCTCCGAAAACCCCGGCCGCATTGCTTCGCTAATAGAGCATGGAAGCGAAGTGTTAAATAGTCACGTTTCCCAATCCTCCAAACAGGTTCCAGCGGATTCAGAAGTGTCATTCTCTTTGCAGCCTTTCCGGCAGCCAAACTCTCGCTGACTGAGGCGCACAAAGGATCACTGCGACTGAGACTCGGAGGTTTGGGGATTGGGCGAAGATAGTGAAGCTCGCGGTAATTGAATGAATGGGAATTGATTAAACGCGTGTAATGAACCGTTTCGGAATCGATTTCCCGACTCTGCGGTCTTTTGTCGGGCGTCGAAGGCGCGAAACGAACATAGGGATATTTGTCTTGTTAATCTTCACCGGGTGAAAATGAAAATGGTGAACGAATACGGGAGGGAAGCAAAAAACAACGTGGCCCCGAAGCCGCAAACGGGATTTGAGGGATCAGTGGTGGACTGCTTAATTGACTTATTGGCGGGAGAGAATTCCGCAGCCGATGGTTGTGGCCAAGAGAATCATTCGTCATTCGGTGGTCGCTCTGCGAGACAAGCGATGACTTGCTGGAATGGGTTTTCGGGTTAAGTGAGGGTGTTTTTTTTCACACAAGTATTAGTCAGAGGGTAATATTCTTGGGAAGAAGAATTTTCCTATTGGTTTTAAAACATCTAAATTTGTTCGTAACTGTCACACTAAATTTCCCCGCTCAGCAGATTTCTGTGGAGAAATTTCTTCAACTTTCACCCCAGACACGGGTATCGTATGTGACCGACACGGCAGCCCCGGAGCAATACCATTTGCAGAGTTTCTCAGCTCATTGAATCGCACTAATGAGTGCCAATAAAAACTTATGCCTTCAGTTTGTGCGTGTGTTCGCAATAGTTGTTGCTAAATGGCAGCCTTTATCAATGTGTTGTACCCCTTAATTATCGTACATCGAATCAAAACGACATCCTCTTGACAACCATCTCATCAAGCCCCTCCAAAGCCTAGCTCAGAGAAACCAGAAACCAGACTGCGAGACAAGTGATAATCGTTTGTACACACGAGGAAACAAATTTGAACCCAAATCTTTGGCCTATCTCGACGCCAGTTGGAGCAGCAACAGATTCGAACCATTAGCCCATACCATCGGCTGCTGGATTTGCTCCGGGCAACAACAAAAAAAAACAAAAATCAAATAAAAATAAAATTTTACACCTTTCGATCCAATTGTGGTTGTGTTCAATTAGTGAAATGGATTCGAAAATAAACATTAATTTGTTTTAATATTTGCAGCACAAGCGAGCCAAACGACCGGAGTCCTTTGGGACGGGGACCGGTAAAAAGTTGTTCATTTCTAGGTTCGAACTCCGAGATCGGGCCGCCGAGTGGTCTGACGCCGGTTGCATCAGAAGGTGGAAACAACTTTCAGCCATTTCGTCCGCTGAATATCCTCGCACCAGTTTTTCTGTCTATCAGAGTGTTTTTTTTCTGTTTTCGCTGGGAGTAAATTCTCGACATGGATTTTCATTAGTATTTTGGCATGCTTGGAAAGAGGTATTCCGCTGCACCGGTAACTTCGAGAGATAGACGAAAATTAATATTTTGGCTAATTTATTTGTTTGCATTGGGGACCAGGTAGGACTCCGGTCGTGATTCAATTTAATAATTGGATTAGGTGGACTCGAAGATGGCGCCAAACGTCCGTCCGTTGCAACGATTCAGGCAAGTCCGCATCAAAAAATGCTATTTTGTGCGAAGGCCAACATTTTTCGTTGCGGAAAACATTAAATTAACAGTAGAGAAATTATACTTTCGTTCAGGGCTTGGCAGACAATTATCCGACGCACAGATCCGAGGGTGTGGAAAGCAAAATATTTTCCCAATCCCCGGAAAGTACCCTTTCTCTGGGGTTGGTTATCGAAAATTGTCCTCTCATCCCAGATACGCTCGATACGATGCGAGCAGGCATTCATCCGTTACCGAACCGTAGTAACTCGTTTGGCATCCGAAAAACTCGCCCACCAGGTTTTCGAAAAACGACAAAACCAAAGAACCGAAACCGAAAGTCATATAAACAATTTCCTCCTCCCGCGCGTGGGAGAAAGAGCCGACCCCGCATCCCGATGGGCCCGCAAAACGTGGAATCTGTTTTTATTGTTGCGCCCACCCACCCCGCTTCCCTGCACCTCAACAACAAATCTATCGTATGTGTGGATGTGCGTTGGACCGACCGACCGAAACGCGCCCGGAGGGCAATCCTTTCTGCTGGAACCAATCCCCCGATCCCGGACCAGTAACAGAAGCGGCAGCTATCAAAGGTCCATCCGGCTGCGATAGAATTCAAATATCTTGCCTTCGGTCGGTAATTTAGTTCCCGGAGCGCACGGTCCCACCACACCTCGCCCTCACCGGAAAACAGTACGGATTCGCTACAATGCGAAGAAAATTTTACCCCTTCCAGGAAGATTCCGAAGCCCTTTCCACGAGCATAAGGCCAGGACAATTCGAGGGTGCGAAAGCCTATTTTCCGGAGCGCGCGCACACACACACACACTCCCGCGCTAGTCATGTGTTGAAGAAGGAGATGAGGACGCGGTTGCCGAAATTTCATTCAGATAAAGTCAATTTCGAGAAAAAAAAATGTAAACGGATGATCATTGTTCTACGTAGAAAACAAGAATGGTTGAACTGACTGAATAGGTTACCTGACCATATTAGGCGTACAAGTATGACTTCACGATTTTGGTAATGAAGCGTCATTAGAAACCATTTTGTCTCAAATTCCGAACACTTAAGTTTTATTCACCATTAAACAGTGTCTCATCACTCAAAATGGTACTGTTTCGCGAAATTAGTTGGATTTTAGGATACAATAGAGCCTTTTCTTCACAGGACTACAATGAAACTGATTTATAAATACATTTCCATAGTAAAAAACAAAAAAAATATGGAATTTATCTAAAATTCCGAACACCATTTTTTTTTCACTGACTCAAATTCCGAACAACAAAAATGCAAATGATATGTTCCTCGTATCTTTCGAAGTTGAGGTCCATGAAATGGGTTGTCAACATATACCCGGTAACCACATGTGATACCACATGTGACCCATTCCATGAGGTTATGCACCAGAGAACCAAATTTCAAATCTAGTTTTAGGAGAACATTGAAAACGTTATTTGAATAAGCACTAATTATATCATATTTTTTTTTGTAACAAATTTGATTTTTATGCACCAACCTTTGAGAGAGGCGAGTTTAAAAAACTACATAATTATATTTCAATATTTTAGGTTTTCACTATTTTTATGTTTCTTGAGTTTCTTGAGTTGATTGTATCTTGATTACAGAGTACAAAGGAAAGACGACTTGTTCGGTTGACGGTATAATTCAATCTGATTTTATTCTAGTACTTAGTAATGCATGGTAACTACGATTGGTTTGCTTGTTGACACCCCTCTTCAAACTAATTGTTGCTCTGAGTTTGTGGAAAGATTCCGATATTACAACAAAGCTTCCGGAACGGTATCGCTGACAAACCTTTCGTTAGCAGATCAGCTTGTTGCTCGCTTGTTGAAATATAGCAAATTTCTAGCTTCTTCTTGGCCACACACTCACTTACATATTTGATCTTGACATCAGTGTGCTTCAGTCGTTTTAAAGGTCCAGTTGACTTCATAATCGCAATGGTCGACTGGTTATCTTCATAGACTAATGACGGCTTTGCTTCTAGCAATCCCAACTCATTCAGGACCTTTTGAATCCAAATGGCTTCACAAGCAGCGTCAGCTAGAGCAGAACATTCAGCTTCGGTCGATGACAACGATACGGTGCTTTGCTTTCTGGTACTCCAGCAAATCGTAGCTCCATACAGCTTGAACAAGATACCCGAAACTGAACGCCTATCATTCACATCAGTAGCCCAGTTTGAATCCGCAAAACCAACCACCTGACGAATGGGAACCGATGACCTCTCATAGACTTATCCATGGTCTGCTGTCCCACGTAGGTAACGTAACATCCTTTTGGCCTGCACCCAATGCTCTTCAGACGGATTACTCTGGAACTGGCTGAAATAGTTCACCGCTGCACTGATATCCAGACGAGACGTGACCATTGAATACGTTAGGCATCCTATCAGCTCTCGGTATGGCTTGTTCAGCTTCTCCTCGGCTTCGCTCTTCAGAAGTTGAAGTCCAGCTTCCATGGGAGTTGATACTGGTTTGCACTGTTCCATTCCGAAACGCTTTAGAACCGATCTAGTGTAATGTTCTTGGCTTAGCCGCATACGTCCCCGCAGTATATCTCGTTCAATTTTAAAGCCCAAGAAGACTTCAGCTTCACCCATGTCTTGCATTGAAAACTCCGACTTCAGTAGCTTCTTCATAACACCGATCACAGAAAGACTCCGGGAAATTACAGAAAGACTCCGGAAAATTTGTCCAGAATCGTCCTATTAAGGCGTTCGCTCACGCCATTCTGCTGTGGCGTATATATGGAATAGTATTCTCCATCAGCACCCCGTGATCTCTACAGTACTGCCCGAATTCGCTATTCACATACTCTCCGCCGTTATCGCACCTGAGGCGA
Source organism: Toxorhynchites rutilus septentrionalis (assembly GCF_029784135.1). Lineage (NCBI taxonomy): Eukaryota > Metazoa > Arthropoda > Insecta > Diptera > Culicidae > Toxorhynchites > Toxorhynchites rutilus. The sequence goes on along the minus strand of NC_073746.1, from coordinate 303,059,373 downwards.
CCGATCTTGCTGTCAAAGTGTCCCTCAGCCATGCTTGAATAGTATTTGAAAGCTTCCAGTACCTCATCCTTCGACGCTAGGATGTATACGGCACTGAAATGGGTAAAATCATCGGTGAATGTAACAAAGAATCTTTTACCATTCCAGGCCGCCGGGGTGAATGGTCCGCTAACGTCGCTGTGCACCAGCTCCAATGGACTGTTGGATCTTGGAATCGGAACGTCTCCAAATGGTTGTCTCGCATGCTTTCCTAGCACACAAGGTTCGCATAATTCGGTGTCCTTAAATGCGTCCTTTTTAAGAACTATTCCGTTGACCATGTTGTTCCGAACCAACATCTTCAGGCCACTCTTGCCAATGTGACCGAATCTCCGATGCCACAGCTCATACTCGTTCACCGGTAGGACTGCCAACGCCTCTTCTGGTCCATTCTTGAAGATTGCATTTAACAGATACAGCTTTCCAGTAAGTTTCCCAGTAGCAACCACCTCGTTGCCTCGTTTGATCTCCACAATATTGTTTCCAAACGTTACACGCCTTCCAAGCTTGCTCACGCGCCGAATGGAAAACAAATTGTACTGTAGTTCCGGCACATAAAGGACATCGTTCACCACGCTGTTAATTCGACGTTCGCCCACGATCGATAATCTCGATCGTTCCAGAGTGATGACTGTACACCAGAAGCGACAACAATTGGTACAGGCTCTTCAAGCTTCACAATGTTTCGTAGACAGTTCTTAGTCTGAACCATGTGTTCCGATGCACCTGAATCGAGAATCCACTTATACTGGTTCGAATTTCCGCCTTCTTTCTTCGCAGCACTTCCTGATTCTGATACGAACGCCACTTCAGAACCAGCAGAATTGGCCTTTTCCTTTTTCTTTGGTTTTCCGGTCCTTCGATGATTAGTTTCCTTTGTCGTGGGACAGTTTGACTTCTTATGACCCACTTTTCCGCAAGAGAAACACTTGATCTTGAACCGCTCTCCGTAGAAGGCCGACTCGCTGTCCAGCGTTACGTCCGGCTCCCCGTTGTTCTCCCGCTTCCGCTTCTTCCGCTTTCGCTCAGTAGTCTGGCCTTGACGAAATCCAGAGTGCATTGCTCCGGCGGAAGAGTTTCTAGCACCGTCACCAACTGTTGAAATGTCCTTGGCATGGTTTGCAGCAAATTGAATACGATCAGCCGATCGGGCATGACTATATCCGCGGTGGCCAACTCCCTGATAATCCGTTCGAATCGTAGCAAGTGCTCCTCCATCGGATCCGTTTCAACGTACTTCATCACAGCCAGCTGCTTGAGAAGATAGAATTGGCCGGAAATCCCCTTCTTCGCAAAAAGATTCTGCAACGTTGTCCAGATCGCCTTCGGAGTGGATTTACTCTTGATGTACTCCCGCTGTGAATCCGCGATCTTTTCCACCAACAACGACTTGCATCTTGTTTCGCGGGTTTTTGTTGTGTGCTTTTTGCATTCCATCGTGTATAATCTACAGACATGAATGAGAAAGCGCTGAAGTGAACTTCACACAATTTTGTTTTGACTTGCATCTTGCTTCTTGCAATTTCCGCTCCGCCAATTTGGTTCCCTTTTGAGCCTTTACCTGCTCCGAATCCGTGTCGGCCTCCCGGAACTCCGCAATTTCGTCCGCTTCTCTCCGGATGCAATCAATCAACTGCTTCTCCTTCAGTAATGTCTCCATACGAAAACTCCAATTCGGGAAATTCTTCCCATCGAAAAAATATACTTTTTGAGTTTCCGCTTGCATTTTTTTTTTTTAATCAACAATGTTCGTCTCCGGGTTACGGGTTTTCTGGGCCCATAACCTGACTTGATTACAGAGTACAAAGGAAAGACGACTTGTTCGGTTGACGGTATAATTCAATCTGCATTTATAGTTGCTTGTTGACAGATTGAATAGGTGATTAAATGCTTGTTTGAAGAGCCGTGGGTAGACCTACGTTTCATTTTGTAATTTCTGAGAAACAAGCCTTTGAAAAACAGGTATTTTGAAGCGTTGTCACGTCACAAAAATAGAGCCTTTTTTAGTTTATCAGATGAACATAGTTCAAACATTTTTATACTTGGGTTTCTCTGAATAAACAATGAAGGTCAACAACCCACAAAAGTTTGGTTGAGATCGGTCCACAAATAGAGGAGTATCAACTGTCTCCAGAAGCTGTTGTCACGTCACGGAAAGTCATTCCAGTGTGACGTAACAACACTTTGACTTATACAAACACTTTTTTTTTTGGTTTTCATGAATAAAGCACACAAAATTAAACGATGTTATAGTGCAATCAAGAAAATTTCCAACAAGAATCATCAGTTGGAGAATATTTTATAGTTTGATTGGCCCCATACGATATGGGCTTACTAGCGGAAATCGAATATCGTATTCCGATGCCATTTTGGAATCGAGGATGGTGACTACCGGTTCGTTAAAAACGGATATAAAAGACCGGGAATGACATGGAATCCCACAATACGATCGTGAATGGTAATGTTGGCATATATCCATGGGTGCGCGAAGAGGAATAGAAAAAAGAATAATGTTTGATAGTGAGACATAGGGTTTGAGTGAGAGGTAGATAATGTTTGAGTGGAAAGAGCTTAGCCTTAGAGCGACGTGTGTGGAGTCATATAAAGAAAGTTCACATACAAATGCACACGCAAACATCTACGATCAACGATCAACGATCAACGATCAAAGCCAACGTCAAAGTCAAAGTCATGCAAACAAAGAGTTTATCAAAAGTTTATGATAGCAAAATCAAACGCGTTCCCTCTGTAGTGAGCGAACTCGATGAACCAGGATTGTGCTAGCCATTGATGGCAAGCGCCAGAGTGAACGTGTTAAACAATCACGATATAAAAATTGGAGGTCGGTTTGGGATCACCCCGACTTTTCCCAAATAAAGACATACCGTGTATTACAGGTAACAGGTAGATTCAATTTATTTAGCTTATTTTGATGAGCATACCATAAACAATTAAAATTGCTTTGTGTCGCAATGTTTCACCATCTAAAAGAACATAGAACTCAATTTGTACACAGGTCAAATATATTTCTTCTCTGTTTTTGAAGGAATGAAAACGTAAAATGGCGCTAAAACGCTAGAATGAAGACAGCCAGAAAAATGTCACCATATTATCAAATTGTCAGCATCATGACACCTTTCATTTGACTCCATTGAAAATTCAGTAGAAAACAGCGTTTGTTTGTATTTTTTGAAACGGAACTTAAAATACAACATTAATGTTCAAAAGTCAGAACCCGCAAAAAGACATGTGTTGTCACGTCACGAAAGTAATGGGCTGGCAACAAGCGAATTGAGCTGTAAATTATTCTCCAACTGAAGATTCTTGTAGGAAAATTTCTCAATTTCACTTTAAAATCGTTTACCATTTGGAAATCGTGTGATTTATACATGAAAACGAGAAAAAAAACCTGCTTTTAGTGAGCCAGACCGTTGTCACGTCACGCTGGAAAGGGTCATGTACAGATTTGTCTGGGAATGTATCGATTTTTTTCGATTTTTCAGTACAGATTCTGATAACTGATTTTGTCTTAAAGTTCAGATTGGTGCAGATCTTTTGGAATAATAGATTTACAACACACGGAATTGGTCTAAAAGATGAGGAAGAGAACCCCCAAGGCTGCTGCAATGTAAAAGAAGTTTTTCCAATCCAACAAGCATCAAGGAAGTATCGGAACCGTTTCCAGGTTTTTACGTTGAGAATTTACAACGACCAAAGAACAAATAGGGTAACAGGGGGTAAAATGCCCACCTTCAGCAAATAGGGCTCAAAAATGTATTTTTACTACATTATTCATTGTTTTTTACATCAAAAACGTAGCCACGTCTGTTTTCTTTATAAATAGGTGTGTGTGTGTGTGTGTGTGTGCTAAAAAGATTACGAATGCATTTCTAAACAGACGGGGTAAGATGATCAATGTATACACGTTTCGAGTTTAAAAATCTATACAGCAAAAATATATCCCTTGAGGTGACCTCATACTTTTGGCTGTAACTTTTCAACGAAATCAAATATCGAAAAATCCTCTTAGGACAACATTTCAGAGGGCATAAGCTTCCCCAAAATGAATAAAACGATTTTTTCCGACCTCACAGACCGGGGTTCCCCTTATGCTGCATTATAAGAACGCATACTGTGCAAACAGTTGGTACCGCGAGGATATGTTATAGCCCGGAATGGTCAAAGCGAAAACCGCGGGCGACTGGTCTGGCGCGTAGCCTAATCGACCACCTGTCTAATCGACCACCTGTCTGATATTCACACGTTACTGAAATCTATCTTGTACAAAAGGAGTCGTTCCCAAAAAAAATTGAAATAAAAAGAAAGTATCGTTGGCTCTAGATGAATGTTTGCAGAATTTCGAATTCGAAACAACAAACATCATTTGAAGTTAATGACATTTTCTTAAAACATAAAAAGCTATTCGAATACGGTGAAAGGAGTATTGTTGCACCAGGAGAATTATCTGAAATAATTGCTTTGATTAAAAAAAAAGTACAACTCGACGAATGTTCACGTTTATGTGTATCAATGAGGGTGTATTTGCAGGATATGTCTAATAAAGAAGTATTTTTAACGATTTTTTATCAATGAAGGGACAAACGACATGTCGAAATATATATACGACTCGTTCAAGTCCTTCATCGCTAAAACATGGTTTTCAATAAAAAATATTGGTATCGAAATCGATTGATGGAGCTCCTTGCACAGTTGGAAATTATAATGGATTTATGAATCATTGCAAAATTGATGGTAATATTCCAATTTATCAATTACCATTGTTTTCATCAGCAAATACCGTGCGCAGAAATATTGATATCCGATGATGTGAGGGATATGACACTCAAAATAGTCAATATAGTTAGTTAAAATAGTTAGCTACGTAAGGAAATCAGTTTGCAGAAACGCAAATTCAGGCCAATAGAATTGAAAATCAAATATTTCTGTTATAATTACACCCAGAGGCGCCAACTTTTTTGACGTAGGACTACGTCTAACCGGAAGATATAGGGGGTGAAATGGAAATCTAGGCACTGAACAAGTAGGAAAAAATGCAAGATTTGGAACGCTTATAACTCGAGCATTTCTCAATAGATCGCAAAGGTTTTTGCATCAATTGATAGGAAATATATCTACGCATCTATCATAACGAATAACATTTCATTTTTCTTGAGATAAATAATTGAATAATTGTGAAATATCAAGCATTGTCAAAATGCGCTATGCGCCCATTTTTGATTGGTCCATTTTGTGCTCCTCAAATCGAACCGACCAAAACGGGCAACCAGAGCAGCAGCGAAATAGAATGAACCACGATTGGAAAAGAAAAAGAAAAAAAAGAACGAAACATTGGTCGCAGTCTCACACATGCGTAATTCTCGAGCCAGCCAGTCAGCTTAAAATCCCCGCTCCGCTGCCGTAACGATCATTCTCATTCAAACCGTACACCACATCGGTTCGCATCACAACACATCAACAAACCAACCCAAGCAGCCATGTCTGGACATGGTAAAGGAGGAAAAGTGAAGGGAAAGGCAAAATCCCGCTCGAACCGTGTTGACCTGGAGTTCCCCGCAAGGGTAGCTAGGCCGAGCGCGTTAGTACCAGTGCACCATTCCACCTAGCCGGCGTTATATAGTTTCGGCCGCCGAAGTGATCGAGTTAGCTGGTAAAGCTGCTCGCGACGATAAGAAAACCCGCATTCGGAACAGAACACATTCGGTTCGGTGGACATCAAGACAACAGGCAGTTGCAGCGAGTGGCGAGTGGCAAACGCAATCGCAAAACGGCATCAGGTAGCAGAAGAAAAAAGTTTGTTCTTTATACATACTGCTTTGGTGGCAAATCCAGAACAAGGCGGCATCGAGGGCGTTCGAAATGGTTTTTTTCAAAACCACGAGTACTAAGTTTTCTAAATTGGAACCATTCCATAAAACAAGGCGCTTTTCAGGGCCATTAAACCTTCCAAAAAAGAGTTTAGGAAATACAGTTCAATACTTTCTAAAACAATATACAAAATAATAATAAAACACAAATTGATTTTTTCATAATTTGTTTGCCAGGATATGATGAGTATGTGAATTTGGCAGTTGTTCTGAGCTTATTGATTTTCACCAATTGTTCGCGACCGACAGCGCGAAAGAGGAGCAGTTATCCAACAAAGTCTTTTCCCTTTCCGATCCCTATCCTTATTCCCATCCAAATCTATCCCTCTCATTCTAAATGCAGTGTTTGGTGTATGACGCATCCGCAACCAGCACAGTAGCCCGACGCGAACGCATACAAACAAATACGTGCATGAAGAAGATTCCTACCAATATACCATTCATTCCAAATCCAAACGTTTACCGTGTTAGACCGCCAAAATAAATACCGTGTTTAGAGATTGTTCCAATGTGTTTTAACTCTCCAGTGCAAGCCACATCCAATGGTCTTCCTTAAATACCATATTCCGTGTAATTTCGTGTATAAACCTGAGCTATCATCCAGGCTTCCTTCAGCCGAAGGAACCCGCCATTATCCTCAATGGTGTGATCCACCATTTTTTGGTCCTTCGAGCCGGATTAGTGAACCACAGCCGTGGTAATTACAATGTGTTGGCTCAACCGAGCGCCCACTTCCGTTGCTCCCAGCAACTTGTGACTTGCAATCAACCGAGTGTTGTGTGTTTTTCCATGGCTTGTGTGGAGGAAAAAAGACGTTTCCAGTGTAGTGTTTCCCGAAAAATCCGTGTATCCCGTGAAAAGAAGAAACTAACCAACAAACGACGCCGTGTGTTAAGCGCCGTTCTGTAACGTGTCCGAACGTGCACGATCCTGAAATCGTGTATATACCATTGTGTGTGTTTTCAAGTGTTCTTTCTCTCCAATTCATATGATCTCATTGATGCAACACACACAAATGCAAGTGAATCCAAAAGAAGAAATGGCGGATGTAGAAAGACTGATTTATTTACGTGACAGTGCGAAGGCAAAAATAACGCGTATTCGAGGCGCAGTCTGTGGGGCGGTGAGTGAAATCGAAATTGATGCCGCAAGTTTGAGCGTTTATGCGAGAAATTCAAAACGTCATTTTGAAGAGTGTGTCGCCCTCCATCATCGAATATACGTTATGTGTCACGAAGATCATTTCAAAGAACATGATGAATGGTACCTTGATTTTGAGGCACACTATTACGAAACATGTGTCCTGGTCGAACGTATGATGCAAACGATGTGTCCGATCCCAGTTTCCATCCCCCAGCAAGTTGAATTTCCACCAATCGATCATCCCCGCATTATTGTTCAGCAGCAGCCATTAGCGGATCGCACATCTACAGATGAAGATGAGCCTGAGACTTTTTCGCGTTTTAATGCAGTGGCCTTTGACGATATACATTTTCCCACCGATTTTGAAGCAGATGCTAAGAATCTAACCGAAGTGTCAGTACTGAAGAACGATACCAGAAAGATGTGGAAAACATCTATTCCAGAAGCTGTGATTTTAACCTATGCCGATATCGTTGATGAAAGCTATGTCATCCCTGAATGCTATGAAAGTCCATCATGTGATTATGCCATTCAACCAACCTATGCAATAACGAAACCCAACAACGCGATGAAAGGTGCACATACCGAAATGTGTGCTATCAATGCCAAGCCATCCGGTGCCCTGTGTGTCGGTGCGCACCCCAACTATAAATTTGGAGTACTTAGTATGATATCCGTTCCTAAACGACAAGCCAAAATCCATGAGCTGAAAATATGTTACAACTACCTGCGTAAAGGACATCATAACAGCGATTGTAATTCATCCCGGAGCTGTCAACCGTGTCAATTTGTTTTCGCTGCATCCTTCCCCAAGACAGATGACGAAATGCGGAACATATTGAATGATTCCTGTCCACCACGAGAGGTTACCTGGAATTCCATTCCCCTCCATGTTCCAGTCATAGATACTGGGCAACTCGTGGTGATTTGTGCGATCCAATTCCGATTTAAGCCCGGGGGGAGTATGTTCGCGACCGACAGCGCGAAAGAGGAGCAGTTATCCAACAAAGTCTTTTCCCTTTCCGATCCCTATCCTTATTCCCATCCAAATCTATCCCTCTCATTCTAAATGCAGTGTTTGGTGTATGACGCATCCGCAACCAGCACAGTAGCCCGACGCGAACGCATACAAACAAATACGTGCATGAAGAAGATTCCTACCAATATACCATTCATTCCAAATCCAAACGTTTACCGTGTTAGACCGCCAAAATAAATACCGTGTTTAGAGATTGTTCCAATGTGTTTTAACTCTCCAGTGCAAGCCACATCCAATGGTCTTCCTTAAATACCATATTCCGTGTAATTTCGTGTATAAACCTGAGCTATCATCCAGGCTTCCTTCAGCCGAAGGAACCCGCCATTATCCTCAATGGTGTGATCCACCACCAATTCTTAAACTGCTTCTAGATTGAAAGTACAGTAATTTACACTTATCTCGACATTTAGCTAATTGGTCGAACCAGTAATGCGACATATTTAGTTGGACATTTTTGTAAACATAGAGTTCGGGGTCCAAATTATGACCCCACATTGAAGGTCGACACTGTACCACTGTCATCGCAAATGTTCAATTACAGGTTAAAATTACCTCCAATCCGATACTGAGTGGTGGTAATGCGACGTGCCATTGAATGTAATTTACTGTAAAATATGTCACAAGCTGGATGGGAAGAAATTTTCCAACTGTGAAAGCTGTGGCGAGTGGCAAATGCAATCGCTAAACAGCAAGGTTTAGCCGAACAAGATGGGGATATCGAGTGATAACAAAACAATAAACTCTTTAGATTGAAGATAATTTTGTGATCCTGAAAAGGACCCTTTTTAGCCTGCTTGTGAATCCAACGAGCGAACAAATCGTAACGAATGTATTTTATTGCCATCGCTCCCTTTTAACGCTCATTCGTTCGTCTCGTTGGACTCGCCCCTCTGGCTGAGTCTGCCGATTTGTCTCTATCCTGTGAGTGTGTACCGCTAGAGTATAAAACACGCGGACCCCAAAAAAATATTTTATTTTCTTTCAAACCGTAAACCCGTGTGGTTGTACGGCATCGGCATCGTGGACGTAACAAAGGAAGACAAGTTAAGGGAAAGGCAAAGTCTCTCTCGAACCGTGCAGGTCTCCAGTTCCCTGTTGGTCGCATTCACTGATTGCTCCGCAAGGGTAACTAGGCCGAACGGATTGGTGCCGGAGCACCAGTATACCTAACAGCGATTATAGAGTTTCGGCCGTCGGAGTGCTCGAGTTGGCTTGCAAAGCTGCTCACGACAATCAGAAAACCCGCATCAAGAACAGAGCAGCTTCGGTTCGGCGCTCATCAAGGCAACAATTAGTTTCAGTGAGTGGCAAAGTGCTTCTCCGGCACGTCGCATCAAATGTAATTTACTGAACAACATGTCACAAGCTGGATGGGAATAAATTTTCCAACTGTGAAAGCTGTGGCGAGTGGCAAACGCAATAGCTAAACAGGAAGGTTTAACCGAACAAGATGGGAATATCGAGTGATAACAAAAACACAACACCAAAGGTTCTTTTCAGAACCATCAACATATTCATGAAGAGTTAACAGTAAACTAATCCATTTTTAAGGTAGATAGGTAGTTATTCACGTAGGAGAAGAAAATAAAACAATATATTTAAAATATATACTTAACAAAAGCTGTCCCCTTTGTATAGTCCTACGTCACTCCGGTTATGTCCCCGACATTACCCACCCGTCTTTTTTTTAAAGAATTAATGGCAACTGCCAAGAAATCATATACTCAATAAATAATGTATGATATCGTTTTTCGTTGTGTCATCTAAGCGAAGCAAAATGAATTTAATTTGAAACATCAAGGAAAAAACTGAAAGCACTCTTAAAAGCGACTAAATCAGTAGATTAACACACATGAATACGATCGTTATGCAGATCAAATTTCTTCGTTACGAAATGAGTTCGACAGAAGATTTGAATATATTTAAAAAACAGACGACATAATATAATTTAGACGGCGCCAGTGGTTGTATGGTTAGCGTAACAGCCTCACAATCCGATCGGCCTGGGTTCAATCCCAGCTGGCGTCGTTGGGATTTTCTGAGGCGAAAAATCTCTGGTTACGTCTTCCTTCGGAGCGGAAGTAAAAGAAGTTGGCCCGGCTCATGAGTTGTTGAGTCTGATAGGTAGGAACAGGTGGAGTCGCCTCCCTGATGTCGGTGATTGGCACTAAAGTGGCGGAAATAGGCCGACGAAAAATAAGCGAAGATAAAAAAAAAATTAAAAAAAAATAATATAATTCATGTCATTTCCATTCAATGATGCTATCAACATAGAAGAAATATCAATGAAATTAAAAAGAATTAATTGAAAATGGAATCGATATATTTTTTTAAATCTCTTGATTTTGAAAGTATTTCAATTTCAAAAATATGTTTACTGTACTTGTTGGAATGGAGTTTGCGAGGAAATGTGTTGCATTTCATTTTTGATAACTTTTTTCGGATATACTTGTACTCGAAAACAATTTTTTCCACTATGAATACAATCGAAACAAAACATCGCTCTCCTTTGACAGATTACTATTTGGCAGCCTGTTTGCAAATTAATTTTTAAAAAATCGCAATTGTGGATCATTTTGCTTTCAGCTAAGGCACGCAAGGCAAACATTTGACTAGAGAATAAACGAAGCTGGTAATAAAGGGTGTGTCACATCAAATTGCATCACGGAAAAAACGCTGTAGAAATTTAATTTTTAGGAATTATATCTTCAGCTTTCGCTTATAATCAGATAAGAGTGTATAGATCACGTTGGCCATGCTTCACTGTCAATTTTTCGTAAATTTGGAAAAATGTCGTCGAACGAAAAAGAGCGTCGTGAATTAATCCTGCGCACTCATTTCGAGAATCCGGAGTTGTCACATCGGGACATCGGTAAGATGCTGGGAATCGTCCAATCCACGGTCAGCAGAGTACTAAAACGATACTTCGAGAACCTAACCATCGACCAGAAGGTGAAGAACGGCAAAAATGGATGCTCCGTCAGTGAAAAAGATCACAAGCGCGTAGTTAAGCAGTTTAGACGTGATCCGAGAATTTCGGTCCGGGATGTCGCCAATAAGCTGAATTTGTCAAGTTCATTCGTCCAGCGGACCAAGCAGCGGGCGGGCCTGCGTACATACAAGGTTCAGAAGGCTCCTAACCGCGACGAAAGGCAAAACATGGTGGTGAAGACGCGAGCCCGTAAGCTGTACACCGAAATGCTGACGAAGCCGCATTGCCTGGTAATGGACGACGAAACCTACGTTAAAGCGGACTTTCGTCAGCTGCCGGGCCTGTTGTTTTTCTCCGCAGAGGACAAATTCAGCGTTCCGGAGGAGATTCGCAAGCAGAAACTATCCAAGTTTGCCAAAAAGTACATGGTGTGGCAAGCGATCTGCCCTTGCGGAAAGCGGAGCGCCCCTTCGTGATGACCGGCACGGTAAACGGGCAGGTTTACCTTAAGGAGTGCCTACAGAAGCGCTTACTACCACTATTGAAGCAGCACGAGGGCCCGATCTCGGTCCGATCTGGCCGGATCTCGCTTCGTGCCACTATTCAAAGGACGTGTTGGAGTGGTACGAAGCCAACGGGGTCACCTTCGTGCCAAAGGAAATGAACCCGCCCAACGCGCCGGAGCTTCGCCCAATAGAGAAATATTGGGCGATTATGAAGCAGGCCCTCCGGAAGAACCCAAAAGTTGTCAAATCGGAGGCGGACTTCAAGAGAAAATGGATTTCTGTTAAAAAAAAACTACAACCTGACGTTGTACAGAACCTTATGGACGGGGTAAAGAGGAAGGTGCGAGCATACGGGCTTGGGCTCGAAGTATGAATAAAAAGAAAATGCCAAAAGTTGTTTAATAGTTTTTATTTTACTGTCTAAAATTTTCAAAAGGATCGGTCTACTGGGCGAATTTCTACAGCGTTTTTTTCCGTGATGCAATTTGATGTGACACACCCTTTAATATTTCTAGAGTTCTAAATATGAATAAACTGCTCAAAGTGAACATTGGTATAGGTGAGTAGACTTCACAAAATATCATAATCTCAAAACTAGTGTAAAAATCGAAAAAAGTGTTACTTTTTGAGGCGCCATTTTCATAGTTTGCCGGGGGTGCCCTCACTACGCCGCTGCATACAGGATACAAAAATATTTTGCCTGAAAAAAAGGTTCGCTCGTATTTCCAGCTTCTTTTTGATTATTATTACTATGCCTCACTCAACGCTACCGTTTAGCAATTTTTTTGATTATTTTAACAACAAAACTAACTTTCTAGATCGACTAAGCATGAGGAACGCAATTGGAGCAGTGGGGCAACTCGAAACTTTTAATGACTAATAATATGCAGTCCAAGTTTAGCAAAAGCATTCATAAGCAGTGTTACCACATTCAAATCTGTACCAGAGGTGTCAAAAATCTTTCTCATCTGTACTTTTTTTTTCCAAAAATCTGTACCATCGAATGATAATTGATAATGATAATTTATTAGCATGAAAAAAAAATTATTTACTACAAATACTACATTTGGGCTACTGTGTAAATGTACCATATGCAAATGGTATCGAAGGAAATACTCTTACGCAGAAAAATGGCAACTGTGTAATTTGCTAATTATAGATATGATGAACATGTGACATGTACACGATTAAAATTCGGCTCTGGTGTAGCTAAAATGCCAATGAGCCTAAAATAAATAAATGGGACAAAAAAATACTACATTTACATTTGCAAATCATTCGTGTGTTTGATGATGCTTGTACATAGTTTTTCTGAATCTGGATTGCATACTATCATTGATTAAAATATTCGTGCTACCGCCACGATGTTTGACCAAATCTTTTGATCTCAAAATAGCGTTTATCGTATCGTTGCTGAGCCGATTTCGAAGCTTATTTTTGTTCTGATTATATTTCGAAAAAAAATCGCTCGACAGTTGCCGACGTTACATATAAGACATCGTCGAAGAGCCGAATGTGCGAGCGAACCGTCAATTCTTTTTACGCACCCAATTTTTGTCCACCCACCCTGCTCATGTCCCGAAATTGTGATTTCCTTACGAAGTAATTTTATCTTTAGGGTACGGAATTAATTCTCCACATCTTGTACATTCATATTGTAGAATCCTGGAAACGCTTCTAACACAACGTTAATGCTGGTCAAATTGGAAAAGTTTCTGGGATTCAACATGGCCGCAGACTTGAGTGTCGAACCATCACAATCGTATCTTTTTTCTCATTTGTTTGATCAGTTCCACGAAAAAACTCCGACAAATATCCTTTGGAATGATCTGCCTTTCGCTGTCCATTGTTCTGATAATTTCTTCTGCTGCTATTCCAACCAAAAAATTGTTGTCGCTTTTCAAATGATCGCCATATTTAATAGCATAGGACATTGAAACAACGATAGATTCCTCGCAGATATTAGTGAGAATCTATCTGTATATATAAAAATGGAGTGATGTCTGTCTGTCTGTCTGATTCTTATAGACTCGGAAACTACTGAACCGATCGACATGAAAATTGGTATGTAGGGGTTTTTGGGGCCGGGGAAGGTTTTCGTGATATTTTGAGACCCCTCCCCCCTCTCTAAGGGGGGCTGCCATACAAATGAAACACAAATTTCTGCATTACTCGGAAATTAACCAAGCAAACGAAACCAAAGTTGGCATGTGAAAGTTTTAGGGTGCAATAAATGTTTCTATGATGGTTAGATAGTCCTTCCCCCACTCAAAGGGGGGGCTGCCATACAAATGAAACACAAATTTCTGCATTACTCGAGAATTAATCAAGCAAATCAAACCAAATTTGGCATGTGGAGGTTTTAGGATGCAATAAATGTTTCTATGGTGTTAAGATACTCCTTCCCCCTCTCTTAGAGGGGGCTGCCGTACAAATGAAACACAAATTTTTTCATTACCCGAGAATTAATCAAGCAAATTAAACCAAATTAGGCATATGGAAACTTTAGGGTGCAATGAATGTTTCTATGGTGGTTAGATACCCCTCCCCCCTCTCTTAGGGGTGGTTGCCATACAAATAAAACACAAATTTCTGCATTACTCGAGAATTAATCAAGTAAATGGGCGGGACGAAGTTTGCCGGGTTAGCTAGTGATCATATAAAAATCTTTCAGCTCTTCATGTAGCATTGTGAATTTAGGTTTTTCAGCCTGAAACGATTGATTTAATCTGCTGATCTGGGGCAAAACATACAACTACAGTCCTTTCAGACGATTCTTGTAAGGAATTTCGTCCTTATGAAATTGATCGATCATTGCATTGTAAATGATTTTATGATCAGCAGCACCAAGCGATACTGCGGCGTAAAAGTCGTCATGTACCTCAATGTTGCTTTGTTAAAATGTAAAAAAATTCACAGGCGGAAAAAATCTGTACCAATCTGTACTTTTTGACGAAAATCTGTATTCTGTACCGTACAGAATCTGTACTAAAAATAACGAAAAAATCTGTACCATTCCAGATTAATCTGTACGTGTGGTAACACTGTTCATAAGTATCATCAAACAAAACAGTTATTTGAGGCTTGAGTAGTTTTTTTGTTACTCTCAGGCTAAAGAAATAGATTTTTCTATGCGACAAATATTTTGAATAGTACAGATTTCGGTACAGATTTTTGAAAGGAAAAGTACAAATGAAAGCCTCCCATTTCTAATACGCTTTTGACCACTTCTAATGCGCAAGGAACATGTATGCCAAGTTTTTTGAATATCGGTCAAGGCCTTCCAGAGATATGACAGCGACAAAAAATATTTTGTCCACTAGGGTGCCCAATCTTAAAATAGGGTAATCGGAAGAAAAGCGACATTTGACTTTTTTTATTCCCAAATTTGAAGAATTTCCAACAATGTGTATGTCTTTGAAGTATGGGGAAAGCGATGTGAGTGCAGCCCATGAAGGAAGGGGGACTTGGTTCTCAATCAAAGCCTGGCAAATTCAGCTAGCATTTTCATCAAATTATCGTGTCATTCAAACTAAAAAACATAAGCCCTTTTAGCCCTCTAAAATCATTTTTTTTTATTTGCTTGAAAAAGCTATAGTAGATCATATTTTTTTATGAGAACATCGAAACACATAACGTCTATTTTTAAAACCACGGATTTTTTTTATTTATACATAAAAAATAACCAGATTCCCAACTTGAGCTTGGGTAGACTGTACAATTCGTAGTTGCTCTCGATAGCGTGGTTCCCTAGCGTTTATCAAGGAAGGGGTAGTTGTTAGTAGGTAGGTGAAAATCAGGATTCACTGCGGTAAGTGATGTGATTATGTGAATACGAACTATCGACCACACGACGAAACGAAAACTCGAAAATCAAAGCATATCGAAGCGGCAGAAGATATTAAAGGTTGACCTGAAAAGGTCTCCTTTGTAGTAGGATCGGAACTGCGGTAAGTGATGTGATTCTGTAAGCGCGCAAACAACCACTAGACGAAACGAAAACTCTGAATTTTTCAATTCCATTTCATAGTGGAACTGAAGATATTGGAGGGTTGCCTGAAAAGGTCTCCACTGTTCGACGAAATGAAAACTCGAAAATCAAATCCATTTCGCAGCAACTGAAAATAATAAAGGGTGACCTGAAAAGGTCACCTCTGTAATAGGATCGAAACTCCAATAAGTGATTTGTTTTTTTGAGCGCGGACAAAATCACTGGACGTAACAAGAACTCGAACATCAGATGCATTCCGTAGCAAATATTGCAGGGTGGCCTGAAAAGGGTAACGGAGTTCGATGAAATCGACCACTCAAAAATCAAACGTACAACGCAGCGGCTGAGGATATTAAACTTGAAATGGTCTTCTCTGCAATAGGATCGGAGACGCCTGATTCGATTCTCTAAGCAAGGACACAACTACTCTACGAAACGGAACTCGAAAATCAAATACATTTTACTAGGGTTGAAGATGTTAAAGGATGGCCTGAAAAGATCTCCTCTGCAATATATGTTGTACCTAGTTGCACGTAATGCTAATAGAAATCAAACGAGAAAGATCATCACAAACACATCAAATCGACAATATACCTACCATTACTATACGCGCGTAGTACTCTCTCATTCCGATACGTGACGACGGAGGATTTCAAATGATAACCTAATAAGCGAACCTAGAAAACTTTTCTTCCAATCTAAGCGACGGAACGTTTTGTTTGGGAAACCTGCAAATGAGGGAATGCAAAAATTCTCTGAGTATAGATGAGCGGAATCGAGACAGTATTTTTCCGTTCAACTCGAGAATGAACTTTGCGAAGATGATAGGTGAATGTTTTCTGTCTAAAATAAAGTGAGGCATAAACGGAGAATAGAAGGGTGAGTTTTATCTGTGAATGAGATCTCAACTAAATTCTAATCAAAATGACACAAGTAATATCTACGTTTAGACGATGAAGTTCCTCTAGGAACGTGTGTGCCATTTAAGAATAAGAACAAGAAGAGGACATCTTCGTCACATTTGGCCAACGACAGAAAACACGGGAGTAGTAGAAAATCAAAGACAGTTGATTCTGAAATTCATTCGAAGGTGATGTCTACTTTCAAACATAGTTGCCATCGTGGGACGGGACGAAAATGACTGGAGTTTTGCAATCATATGTACAAGTAGCAAGGTAGAGCTGGTTGGAGAAGCTGTAAGGCACAAGCTGCAAAATTTAAAAAAAACTTAAAAAAAGAAATATAAAAAAAATTAAAAATAAATTGAATTGCACGTATTTCACTGTTGCAATATCGGCATCATAAACATCATTCACAATTTCAGCGACCTGGCTTGCATTTTCGCTTTTATAAAAGAAAAATTGTAAAATGTACCGAATGTTCTCTTTGTTGACCTCCATTGTTAACACCCTATAACTCGCAACTGAATGGAACAAACAGAAAACAGCAAAAGAATTTTTTATTTTAGTGTGAAATGTCGTCTTCACAACGAGTCTAAAAATAGAAATTGTATGATCGATATTATGTGAGATATTGATTACAAAAGCTAGCTACCGAGAAAATAATGGACAACTTTTCCCACAACCTAATACTACATGTTTTCATTAAATATGTCATATTTGAAATATAAAAAAAAAAGTCTAACTGTATATAATCGAGTCGCACCAGTAGATGCCCGATACTTTGAAGAATAAAAACAAAGGCATAATTTAAGTCTAACAACATTTTCGTGTCCGATTTTTACCGTGCGCAACCTTTATACTAATCTGGCAAAACGTGCTCGACTCACGCAACCAGTCTAGCAAATATCAAGCCCTTTTTGTCGATGAATCCTCTCTCGTAAAATGTACATTGCTTTGATCTTATTTTAGCCGTTCTGTGATCTAAAATCGAATAGAAAGTGACTGAAACAATTCCAAAGTTTCCGCTTGAACTTTTGCAGGGAGAATAGTTATCAAAACGGGCGCACCGCGTGATTACGTGAGATCATAATGCAACGCAATCTTTTACACTGACACTAATGTGGGTTCTGTCTATTTATGACTGGCAACAGCTAATGGTAGCACGTGACAGGAACCGGTGACCTGTAGCTTGGTTGGTGGGAACGGTTTGATTGGTAGAAGTATTACAATAAATCTGAGACGTTGTCACGTACATAACTAACTAATTTATTGTGATCTCATTTGTTATTAAAAGATTATTCCATATTGATATTTTCAAAGACGATAATTGAAAATTCTGTCTAAATTAATTGTATGTACCTTCAGGAATGTTTTTAACGTCTCGCCGTTAGGAAATTCGCTTCATTTTGGAAGTTATAGCGAATAGGATAATTCAAGAAGATAATGTGGCTCCCGTGGCCAAGTGGTTTACACCACACTTATCATGTTGGGGACTTCGGGTTCGAATACTTATCAGAAGAAAGCAGAGCATATCGCATGAACAATTAAATACATATTTTTGTTTTCAAAGTTTTGATTGACGAATCTGGTTTTTATTAGGTTTCTAACCAGATGGCGCAGCGAGTGAAATGATGATTTTGGTTTGAAATTCGTTTGAATTTTTTAGATAAATCACTTTTGTTCTTCAAATTTCCCGTATTTAAGTATTCTTTCTACGCTGAAAAGGTTAGAAAATCATAATTTTAATTTTTTTTCATTCATAACATATGACGTTGTAATTTACATTGCTTAAATACTAGCTGAATGATCAAACTTAGAAATTTCGATAATTATCTATTACTATGGTCAAATCGCGCGTTGAACCATTGTAAATATACAAAAATCTAACTTTTTTACCTTTTACTGACGACATTGAACGGTTGAAATGAATTTAAATAGAAATTAAAAAAAAAGTAATCACGGCCGAATGTCGCTTTTAGGCGCGTAGAAATACATACACCATCACTTTTGTGGTTCTGAGCTCTAATCTAGGTGCCCCATGACCTGATGCATAGATTCGTCAATTGTTAATAACACAGATAAAAAAATGTTTTCAGAACGAAAATACCGTGACAGTTTTTTTCAATTGTTAATTTTTAACTCTATTCAAAGAATGGATCAAATGTTGGTCAACTTAAATTTAACGTATTTTTTGAATGTGCATTTAAAAACCTGAAAACCCTTTGTTTTGTGGATGTGCGCTTTCTATTTGACGATTTGACGATGGTTTTTCAATTTTCAAAATGACGTACAAGGAAGAAGTGCTACGTTAACAAATTCTGTTCACGCGAAGGTCTAAGCTTCTCGCAGGCAAAGTCGAAGAATTTGTCAATTTGTCATTTTTTCCGCTACGAAAAATCATAACTTTTGATATACTGAATCGATTCAGATGATAGATATATCAAATTAAAGCCAATGAGCTAGTCTTGTTTGAAAAAAATATTACACTATGAATAAAAATTAATTTTATTTTCGTTATTATTGATTATATTTGTTTATTATAGCTTACATCGTTTTGGAACCAAGAGCGCCATATTTTTTTATATTTTTTCCTGAAAGCTGAGGTTTTTTTCACATAATATATCCGAATACCAGAGAGGTGTTGTTTTTCGTTTTTAAGTTATGATTTTTCAAAGTAAACATGTTCTCAGTTTTCGTTCAATGTTTCTATGCGACTAGACTGGATGTAAGTGACTATAATCCAATTAATTGGCAAATGTTTTTAAAAAAAAAGGCCTCCAGTCCTCCAGTAATTGAAAATACTTTTCGGAGTTCATTCGGGTGAAAATGAAACAAATGAGAAGCTTGCTGTGATAGGAAACGGCTCCCCACACTGTCAAACTTCCGCCCCCAAATTTTCGCTTCGATCTCACGACATGCCGTTGACTTAAATTGTACCAATAGCAACTGTAACAGTCCGGACCATCCAAATTGAACTTTTTTCGCCGGAAAATACAACATTTCTCCATTCTAGTTTCCATTCCATGTATTGCCGGGCGAAAATGAGATGGTTCTGCTAATGGGTGGCGGTCAGTTTCGGCTTCCCTTGAGGTTTTTTCCACATGAGTTTGGTGACTCATTCAAGATACGCGCAATATGCCTCTTCCTTACTGGAACAACCGATTCTGCATTAATGTATGAGCAGGACATCGTTTCCTGATTGCTTCGTGTCTTATTCGACCTTTAAGACGCAAAGTAACTTTGGTGTTCCCACTTAAAGGGTGTGTCACATCAAATTGCATCACGGAAAAAACGCTGTAGAAATTTAATTTTTAGGAATTATATCTTCAGCTTTCGCTTATAATCAGATAAGAGTGTATAGATCACGTTGGCCATGCTTCACTGTCAATTTTTCGTAAATTTGGAAAAATGTCGTCGAACGAAAAAGAGCGTCGTGAATTAATCCTGCGCACTCATTTCGAGAATCCGGAGTTGTCACATCGGGACATCGGTAAGATGCTGGGAATCGTCCAATCCACGGTCAGCAGAGTACTAAAACGATACTTCGAGAACCTAACCATCGACCGGAAGGTGAAGAACGGCAAAAATGGATGCTCCGTCAGTGAAAAAGATCACAAGCGCGTAGTTAAGCAGTTTAGACGTGATCCGAGAAGTTCGGTCCGGGATGTCGCCAATATGCTGAATTTGTCAAGTTCATTCGTCCAGCGGACCAAGCAGCGGGAGGACCTGCGTACATACATAGTTCAGAAGGCTCCTAACCGCGACGAAAGGCAAAACATGGTGGGGAAGACGCGAGCCCGGAAGCTGTACACCGAAATGCTGACGAAGCCGCATTGCCTGGTAATGGACGACGAAACCAACGTCAAAGCGGACTTTTGTCAGCTGCCGGGCCTGTTGTTCTTCTCCGCAGAGGACAAATTCAGCGTTCCGGAGGAGATTCGCAAGCAGAAACTATCCAAGTTTGCCAAAAAGTACATGGTGTGGCAAGCGATCTGCTCTTGCGGAAAGCGGAGCGCCCCCTTCGTGATGACCGGCACGGTAAACGGGCAGGTTTACCTTAAGGAGTGCCTACAGAAGCGCTTACTACCACTATTGAAGCAGCACGAGGGCCCGACCATCTTCTGGACGGATCTCGCTTCGTGCCACTATTCACAGGACGTGTTGAAGTGGTACGAAGCTAACGGGGTCACCTTCGTGCCAAAGGAAATGAACCCGCCCAACGCGCCGGAGCTTCGCCCAATAAAGAAATATTGGGCGATTATGAATCAGGCCCTCCGGAAGAACCCAAAAGTTGTCAAATCGGAGTCGGACTTCAAGAGAAAATGGATTTCTGTTCAAAAAAAACTACAACCTGACGTTGTACAGAACCTTATGGACGGGGTAAAGAGGAAGGTGCGAGCATACGAGCTTGGGCTCGAAGTATGAATAAAAAGAAAATGCCAAAAGTTGTTTAATAGTTTTTATTTTACTGTCTAAAATTTTCAAAAGGATCGGTCTACTGGGCGAATTTCTACAGCGTTTTTTCCGTGATGCAATTTGATGTGACACACCCTTTATTGGTCGTTATATCCCATATTTCTGGCACTATTTAAAGAAATTCCGTACCACTTTCTCAAATAGACCAATTTTTGTTACGATCGAGCGATTAGAAAACTTTTGTTCACTGAATATCTTTATTATTTTCCGCTCCTCTTCCGTCAATAGAATACCTTTCGCCATTCCTTCAAATTCTACGTATATCACTAATCTGACCAACTTCTTAAGTTGCACATCGAATATTTATCTTGTAAATTGAACATTCCCATGTATTTTTTCAAAAAACACAGATAAAGGCTTGGTGATTATGCGACAACTCGATTTTTATGCCCTTCGGCTAAACGTATGTCTCGGAAAAAAACGACGTTTGAATGTTTATATCCACCGATGCCGCCTTGTGTGTGTGTGTGTGATTGTGACGCACGTCCTTTCAATAAAAGTGACTTAAATATACTATCACTACAGCAAATAAGTATCCCGATAAAAAGAACATTCCTAGTTGTTTTGTAAGTGTTTCAAGTTTTTTTTCAAGTGCGGCTAAACGAATGTCTATCACTGTATCAACGTATTTATTAGATTACGTTGATACAGTGATAGACAGTGATCGATCCAACGCTTCACGCAGGTTTGTCTTTCTCAATCGTTGAGTGTAGGATAAACATTGTACATGCGTACATTCATTATTTTAATAGGGGACAGTCGGGAAAGACGGACATCTTTCTCGCCCCAAGAGTCCATCTTTTCCTTCTAGTGTTCGTCTTTCCCTGCACTTTCTTATTTTTTTAAGATGCCGCACACATCAATTTGGCAAAGTTTCTGCCTCAGAAATAATTTTTATTATTAACAGAGACTTGGACTATCGATTCGTGGTGAGATAGCTATATATCACTCCGTGAAATTCAAGAAAAAAAATCAACTTTTACTTAAGGTGAAGGTGGAAGCTAGCCACAAATGGCTGCCACAATGGCGCTCATTTTATTCATCTCCCTCCCTCACCTCTCGCCCGAAAATCAATAATTTTGCGAAACAGTGTGAAGAAAATGATCGTTTTCGCACACTTCCCATCAAGTAATATCAACCAAACTCTAATCGATTACTCACAAGATATTAAATTTTCATCTGCTTTCGCACCGTATAGTGAAGAACGTCGGAAAACTCGAGCAAGTGCTTTGAAAGTTAAATTTTCGTTTTTCAATCTTCAGCAATGGTTTTGTTTGTATTGGTAAAAGCATCGTTATTTTTTCGACACTGATGCCAAACAACATCATCGAAACAGCTATAAAAACCACTCGATAAAATGTTATTACGGATTTTAGAGACGAATGAACTCTCAGAGTTTAAAGTCTCTCTAATTCAATACCTTCCTTCCTTCCTGTTATTACGGAGTCATAGCGTCCCATGTCATGAAAATCAATAGAATAAAATTGTGTTGATATCAATACTATTATTATTTTTACGTTTAATGGGTCTATAATGTAAGTTTTAGCAACTTTAACATTGGGTAAGAAAATTGTATTGCAAAGCTCGGAACACTGCCACGGCTGCCTATGCTTTCAAAAATATTAAGCGGAAAAGTATTACACTCAATCAAAATGCCTCGGCCAACGAAGAGAAGGGTTAAGGCTTTCCAACGTGAATATGTGAAAACAATACGATCAACGAAGGAAAATATTAAGGAATTATCAACATCGAGTTACTATGCGGAAGAACTTGTTAATACCAAAAGTGCCCCAATTCGCATGTGTTATAAATTTGATCATGTTACGCTCGCGTATAATCAGAATCATATGCAAATGCACCTTCTATATATATTTATATTTGCAATTGTTCATCGGAACATATCGTTTATACATTTTACTTTAGTATTGAATTGTTATTTGTTTTTTTTTTTCAAATGTATTCAAAGACTCGTGTCAATGAAGCGCCACACAGTCTAATAAGTGAATTGATCTATTTACGTGTGCTTTGCTCTTCTCTCACAAACACTATTACCCCATTTTTACACGAGGGTTTACCTATACTAC
The DNA here is from genome assembly GCF_029784135.1 of Toxorhynchites rutilus septentrionalis. Classification (NCBI taxonomy): domain Eukaryota; kingdom Metazoa; phylum Arthropoda; class Insecta; order Diptera; family Culicidae; genus Toxorhynchites; species Toxorhynchites rutilus. Next base: position 303,036,376 of record NC_073746.1, on the reverse strand, counting down.
TACAATGGCTAGCTTCCACCTTCACCTTAAGGTGAAGGTGAAAGCAAGCCTTTGTAGTAGTATAGGTAAAACCATGGTAAAAATGGGGTAATAGTGTTTGTGAGAGAAAAGCAATTTGTTTCGTTTGTTTTGATTTTTGTACGTAAACAGATCAATTCACTTATCAGACTGTGTGGTGCTTCACTGACACGAGTCTTAGAATTCATTTGAAAAAAAAAACAATTCAATACTGAAGTTAAATGTATGAACAATTGCAAATATGAATATATATATATATATATATATATATATATATATATATATATATATATATATATATATATATATATATATATATATATATATATATATATATATATATAGAAGGTGTATTTGCATATGAGGTAAAATTCTGAGCGTAACATGAGCAAATTTATAACACAAGCGAATTGGGGCTCTTTTGTTATCAACGAGTTCTTCCGCACAGTAACTCGATATTGATAATTCCTCAATATTTGCCTTCGTTGATCGTATTGTTTTCACCTACTCACGTTGGAGAGCCTTTACCCTTCTCTTCGTTGGCCGAGGCATTTTGATTGAGTGTAATACTTTTCCGCTTCATATTTTTGAAAGCATAGGCAGCCGTGGCACTGTTCCGAGCTTTGCAATACAATTTTCTTAACCAATGTTCAAGTTGCTAAAACTTACATTATAGACCCATAAAACGTAAAAATAATAATTGTATTGATATCAACACAATTTTATTTTATTGGTTTTCATGAAGTCATAACGTTTCATTTATGACTCGGGAAAAACATTTTATTAAGTGATTTTTATATCGGTTTCTTCTGTTTCAATGATGTTGTCTGGCATCAGTGTCGAAAAAATAACGATGCTTTCACCAATACGAACAAAACCATTGCGGAAAATTGAAAAATGAAAAGTTAACTTTCAGAGCACTAGCTCGAGCTTTACGACGTTTTCACTATACATTGCGGCGGCAGATGAAAATTTCATTTTAGGTTCATATTTGGTTATTATTACTTGGTGGCAAGTGTGTGCAAACGATCATTTTCTTCACACTGTTTGGCAAAATTATTGATTTTACGGCGAGGGGTAAGGGAGGAAGATGAAAGAAATGAGCGCCATTGTGGCAGCCATTTGTGGCTAGCTTCCTCCTTCACCTTAAGTGAAAGTTGATTTTTTTTCTCGAATTTCACGGAGTGATATATAGCTAAACACATTTACCCGAATGTAACAAATACCAGAATGCAACATATACCCGAATAGACATTTACCCGAATGCGACAAATACCCGAATGGACATTTACCCGAATGCAACAAATACCCGAATGTAACAAATACCCGAATGCAACATTTACCCGAATGGAATGTTTACCCGAATGAGTAGGAAAGATTCCAACAAATCAGATTGTGAGTTTCGTCGAATCTCCTGTTGATAAATAGGATCAAATCAAAACAACATGAAAAAGCAACAAAATTACGAAGTAAAATGAAAAAAAATGAGTGGGTTATATCTATGATATAACCGCAAGGTTCACGTGGAACTACCTTAGCTTAGCAATCATTCGTTTGTATTGATTAAATTCTTGATTGAATGAAACAGTTTCCAAATTCAATTGAGTTCAATATATTTGCTCTGTGAGTGAAAAAAATGAACAAATGCCGTGTAAAGTCAATTCATTTATTGTGATTGATTGTTCTTCGTTACAAGTAAATTTAATGACGGACCTTTTACGTTTGGTATGATGACTAGAACAAAATATATGTACAGAAGAATTATCAAACGTTTGATGAACCAGCCTAAGGCTGAAAATCTTTCCAATAAAGACAAAAACAAATTATCAAACGATTATTTTATTTTACATTTCCCTCTGAAGTTTACATCCCAAAAGTGTACATACTTCTCGAATCTCGAATTTGCTTGAAACTGGGAAGTTCATTCGCTTCTAGTGGCTGCACGATTTTCCCAGGTTCCTAAGTTTAGAAGATCATGTTAGGACAGACATATTCCACTCTGCACAAAGGCAAGCGAGGACAAAAGTACTCGCAGTTTGCATTTATTTGCAGAGGCGATTTCCCCAGAAACCTCGGTTTTGAAGTCTGTGTTAGGGAAACACATTTCAATCGGAACAAAAATACCCCCGATTTGTATGAATTCGCAATGCCGATTTCCCCACGCTTCATGGATTTGAAGTCTAAGTTAGGGAAACACATTCCAGTCGGAACAAAAATACCCCCGACTTGCATGAATTTGAAATACCGATTTCTCCAGGCACCTTGGTTTAGAAATCTCTATTAGGGAACACATTTCGGTGGGATCAAAAGCTCCCCCTACTTTCGTGTGTTCTTTTTCTTCTTTTTGGCTTTAAGAGGGTTTAAACTTTTCAGTTCACTCGCCTCTAGGCTCTTTCGTGTGCTTGCAATGCCGATTTCGCTGCTTGGTTTTAAAGTCTGTGTTAGGGAACATTTTTCGATGAGAACAAAAGTCCCCCTACTTTCATGTATTTGCAATGCCGATTTCCCCAAGGCTGCTTGGTTTTGATGGATGTGTTAGGGAAACCGTAAATCGGGCCAATCAAAACGATGCAGTTAGGGCGTTTAGATAACGCCTAATATTTTACAGTTATTCAATTGTTTATCTAATGAAAAACAACATTTTGTTAGTTGCGATAGATGCGTAGAAATATTCCCTATCAAGTGATGCAAACATCTCTCCTATCCAGTACGAAATGTTCGAGCTATAAGCATTCGAAATCTTTCATTTTTTCCTGCATGTTCTGTGTTTAGGTTTTCATTTTACCCTCCATATATTCCGGTTAGACGTAGTCCCACGTCAAAAAAATTAATGAGGAATTTTGAAAATGATTTTGAAGGCTACGCAGTGTCATTTTTTAAAATTAGTGCCATGACAATGTGAAAATAATTGATAAAAAAAATGGTACTCACGTATTTACCACCGAAGCGCAGTTTTTACCATGAATATAATAAATTCGTGATGAAAATTATTCTGAGGTCAACGTAATAAGGGCGAAGTTCCCATATAACGAGGTGACGCAATCTGAGTCGGCCGCCGATCCGCCGTCGGAAGCGGCGACCTCTCGCAAGCAAACCTGTGTTCCACCGATTGCCCGGTTTGTTTGAAACATAGGAGACGATCCTTTAGTAAGGTCCGACCGAGCGTTAGCGAACCTATAGCGTATATGGATAGATAAGTTTCATAATACGGTATAAAATTGCGTGCTTTTATTATTTTGAAAAGAATTTTATCCAACGCCGCTTTTTCTCAAACCCACGAAAAATACGAACTTTTTGGATGGAAATGAACGTACAAGACAACTATGATCTTTATATAACACTCATCAGAAATAAATATACAAATACTTCCTAATAATACAATTTGTGTATTATTCGTATATAACCTTCTTTCGGGTAAGTCTCGCATTCGAGTAGATGTTATGTTCGGGTAAATGTTATATTCGGGTAACTGTTACATTCGGGTAATTGTTACATTCGGGTAAATGTCGCATTCGGGTAAGTGTCGATTCGGGTGAATGTCTTTCGGGTCTTTCGGATGAGCGGGTTTCGGGTAAATGTGACACAATCCTTTACCGCCCCTATATTGTTCGAAAAAAAAACTGATAGTGAAAAATTTTCGCCTTCAAAAACCAGTACGGCATCACTTCCAAAAGCTATAGAATTGGAACCAAGAATCGTTTCGCAAACAACAAAAAAAGGAACCCCATCTTACGCCCTCCCTCAGCACCAGATAAGCAATAGCTCCCACCAACCGAGCGTAATCGTATCGTATCGTATGGGTTCCGTAAATGTGTGCGGGGAAGGAATTTTCGAATTTCCCAAATTTAATAGACTGCGAGGGAATAATTTACTGGAAAATTTTAATAAAAAGCGATTTTCGTTATATTGTCTTTTCTGGTTCCCTCCGGGCTGGCTGGCGTCGAACGTGTTTTCGCCTCCGACCCGGCTAAACCTGGCGATCAAACGAACCAACTCATCCAGAAAGTCGAAAGTCGGAAAAACCTACGCTGCCGCTTTCATCGCCGCCGAAAAAGGGCAATATTTTATGTATCCGATGGCAAAATATGTATGCAGCGTGTGTTTGTGTGGGTGGATGTATGTGCGATTATGGGAAATTTGGGGAATTTCTTTTCATCGCTCGCACAGTTCGTATAACGCGTATGTGGAAAAAGGGTTTTATTTCGGAGATGAGAACGTTACGCTTTTTTGGAGCGATATCTTGCCTCTCGTCCCGCCCCGCTCCTCTGCGACAAGCTGCGTAATGAAAGTGTTTAATGTGTTTTTGGAAAGAATTTTTTATTGTCAGAGAAAATTTATTGCCGTGTGTATGCGGCGGCCGGGAGGGGACGTTAATTTGATATTTGACATGTGGCTGGTGTTATATTCGTTGAGATACACGACTTCGAAAGTCGATCCGTTTGAAACTGACAAACTTTTGATATGGAACTCTTCCGAAGACAATTATTTATGGGACCGGTAGCAAACACGAAGTCGTAAATTGCGTCACTTATCATCAGCATCGAGGGCATGATGTTCCGTGGGCCGTGTTCCGAAGATGGGTTTTACGGCTTTTCGCACCAATTCATTCAAAATTCATCACTCAAACCGAAAATGAACCGCAAACACAAACACACAGGGACCAGGAAGGCCCATATTCCTGCACGTTCGCACAATTTGCCCCGAAGGCTAATAAATAATATATGAATAAATGCAAATTTTTTCGATCTCTTTACTATACGCTAAGAAACGCGATGCATATCAATTGCACACGGCTAGCAAGAACCCTGCAATTGATGTTCTTCGAAGTTCTGCGGAGGCCATTAAATGGCTATCGATGATGGAGAGCGGCCCGGATCGGTCGGGATCGTTCCGGCGGACTGGAGCTTTCGCTCGGGGTCTCCGTCTGGAGTATTCGGTCAGCCTGCCTGAATGGGGTCACCCAAGTGTGACTCGATCGTATTTCTTTGTCTCAGACCGCGGGGGTTCACCCCACGCGACTTTTGAATTATTATTACCCGAGACCACCATCTTCTTTCCTCGCACACCTTCGACCAATCGGAATCTGATTGGCTCGAGAACCATTAAAATTTGAATGAAGACAATGAAGGCAATGGCCACAGGTGGATGGTTCGCGGCCTTCGTTTTATGGTAATTGGGTGGTCTAATTCACGGCTCAGTTTGAGAGTAGTTTGAATTTTCTGTCATTCGCGCACAAGTTTTAGGGTCCGAAGTCATCGCGAATAATTGCGGCGCAGATATTCAGCTTGAAACCTTAGGTCTTTTTTTTACTATTTCCCGCCGAAAATCATCACCACAATTACAGCAGCGGTTTTTATTGCCCTCCAAGCCAACGACGCGTGTCCGCCACATCAAACTGACCCGAATCAATTAATGTTAATCACCTCCGGCACACCTGCAAGAACGCACCGTCACCCGACTTATCGATCACTTTGGCAGTTTAAAAGAAAGACGCTAATGAAATTCGTAACGGCTGCTTTCGGGGGGGCACGTGGTAAGGAATTCGATCAACCGTGGTGAACCGGGCGAACGATCGAGCGAACCGAGTGGAAGAAAGGAAAGAAATGTACAGTTGAGCGAAGAAAAACCGGAAGATAAATAAAGTAATAAACGTGTAAGGACGCAAAACCACTAATAATCGTCCGTCGGGTTTAAAAGGACCTCAAGAATGTGGGTTCCGAAGGACGGGCAGGTGCAATTGCAAACCGCATTCACCTCATCCAGGCAGCGCAAGTGAGTTCAAGCGAATGATAATGACTGTTATGATAGTTCTGAGGCTTCCTCCTTCAAACCCCTATCGCACAGGGGCCGTTATTTTACGACGAGGATGTCGAATCGGAACTCCCGCTCTCATTGTCGTAACGACCGTTGGTCGCACGAACAGCAACCTGTTCGTTTGCCAGCCGAAAATCAATAAAATTGTAAATCAACTTAATCAAATTCACCACCCTCCGGGTCGCAGTCAGCCGTCAATGGACTCGAAGCGATCGTTAAAATTTCATATCCCTTCCCGCTATCGGAGGCAGACAATTTTATCTTTAATCTCCCTTTCGGATGTGAGGCTCGGCAGAAACCGCGCATAGTTCAAAAGCAGTAAATTTCAACCGAAGGCGTTATTAAAACCGATTAAATATTATCACTTATCATTCGGCATCTTCCTCCCGGTGCGGAATCCGTGATGCTGATTGTCGTTATCACGGCGATAATGTTCTTCAATGCATCGGTTCGCTCGATTCATCCCTTCGGCAGGGGCCATTAGCACGTTTTCATTTCAATTTCGAAGAACTGCGACGGCGAAATCGGCGCTACTGGTGGAAGTTATGGCTTTCATAACCCTGTAACTTGGCTGGTATTGACGAAAGGATTGGGGAATTTTATATATAATAGAGTGAGCGAAAGTACGGAGAGAGTGATTGCGATCGGCTATTGATAATACGGCTGAAGTTGTGATGACTGTGCTGGTGGGGAATAATTGTCCAACTGATGGCATTAACATTTCATGATCTGTCTATCTGTCTCGATTGTGATTCACATTATTATTTGTTTATTGAAATTGTCTACTATTAAAAAGTAGTTATTCTTTTCAGAATTATTCCGTACCACAAAGGTTGCGTAAGGAGTGATCATTGATACAGTTGTGTATTTAACGAATATAGAATAAAGTTAAAAAATAAAGAATGAAAGTACTTAGCTAGTGCATCGAATTTTGGGGAAAATTTTGTAATATTATTTCATATTATAAATCGTTTGCGAGAAAAATGACATATAAATTGGTTGCTTTGAATAGTTTACATCTTCAGTGACGAGTCTTATGTGTCAATAAAGTGCTCTTTCTTCGAGATCGAGTTAACAAGAAATGAAAGTAAAAATTATTCCAGTGGAACGATTAGCATCGAAATATACCTCCAATTAAAAAAGAGGAAACAGGGGTGACATTGCGCATTTCGAAACGAGTGATTTTGGCTCGTTTCGAACACGTTGACTTAGCTCGTTTCGACATGCGCAGGTCTCTCGCGACGTAAATGCGGAAAATTTGCTAAACGGAATTCAGATCGGAGTGAAAATTGTTCAAAAAAGGATGTTTTCGAGTTTTTTTTGTTGAATAACTATCGTAAATTAGAGTGGAACACACTTCTGATTATGTAGATATGTTCTGTAATAATGAACTTACGAGTGTTCAGAAAATTGTTGAAAGTATTAATTTTTCACAGATTTGCGCTGCCGTTCTACGCACAGTTGTCCCATGTTCCAAAATCAGCAACTGAGAAAACCGCAATCAAAGTTTTCTCGCATATTTGTCTACCAAAAGCTTTAAGGATTTCAATTTAGCAATACACCGGGATTTTTATAAGCACTATACTATTGTTTAATGAAATGTGAAGAGATCCCCTCACTGAATCAATCAAGCTTGATTACGGGTTCATAAATTCATGGTGAGACTGTTATGCTTAGAATATCAACATTGGACAATTGAACTTGATGTTGTTTTTTGATATACTGGGAAGAAATCATATTTTTTTTGTGTTTTTCCGAAAGATTATGCATAGAAACATCGTTTTATGAAGAATTGAGTGATCTGCAACGCCTTTGCAGAATATAAATCTCATTGTTATTAGGCATTCGCTAACAAGGTGTACACGTGTTTTGTTAAACTTTTTCTTATTTGTTTGAGAATTAGTTCGTTCTTCCAAACCAGAAAAGTGTACATTAGGCCTGCTGAAAGTGTGACATGAAATTCTTGTAGTTGAACCGACTTATTCGATATGGATCTACAAAAAATACATGGTGGGACAGTTGTGAATAGAATATCAACATGGGACAATTGAGCTTGTCGTTATTTTTTTAAAAAGTTGGGAATAAACTATATGTTTTGACGTAGGACTACGTCTTTCATTTCTATACCGGGGTGTAAAATCAAAGTTTCGAAAACGAAAGCGTTACGCTGGAGACCGAGATTTTGAGTGATAATAGCTCCTAAACAACTGAACGAAATTATATGATAAACACTTCATTCGAAAGATAAAATGTCTACGCGTTCTATACTTGTTACTTTCTGATCCAAAAACTTGTTTCAATAGTCTTAAATTTGCTTTCAAAATAGGCTATTGAAATCACCAATCGGTATATAAGCGAGCGCCGCTCGGAAATCCACTCAGTTCTAATTGAACAGCGATTGGAGCATGTTGACGCTGTTGTGGTGAAGCTCTTCATTTATCATGAAAGCGCGGATGAACGGTGTCACCAAGAGCCTGTTTGTGCACCTTAGGCCAGAAGGGAATCCATCAGGAGGAGAGTGATGCTACAAACGGTTCCCCGGGAAGATCTCGAAGCAGCCGCTACACACACACACATACACGCACGGAATTCTTTCCGTTTGGATCGAGAAAGATCCGGAAAATAATCTGCCAGTTCCTCTAGGAATTTAAAAATACATTCATGTGAAAGAGTTTATTTGAATGTTTTCTATCCATGTAACACTGTGACCAAATATGTTTCAATCAAGTGCTATTAACAGATGGTTATCGAGTTAGCATTAACCACTGGTGGGCTTCCAGTATCGAGGAAAATGTGGAAATATAAATATCGTTACTGAAAATAATCTGCCAGTTCCTCTGGGAATTTAAAATTACATTCATACGAAAGAGTTTATTTTAATGTTTTCTATCCATGTAACACTGTGACCAAATACATTAGGTTTTGTGATTTTTCAATCAATCGCAATCAACAGGATAGCTTCTGAAGATTATTCTTCCCCATCAGTAGGATATTTCCGTATCCAATATTAGATGCATAAAACCTTGTGCCTCCAACGTAACGCTCTCGTTTTCGAAGTTCTCCAAATATTCATTCATTCAGAATGAATTCAGATTCAACTTCATACAAATGATCTCTAAATCAACGATAGTCCTACGTCACCTTGCTGTTATACCATAGATATAACCCACTTCCTGTTTTTTTTTGTGTTTTTCCGTAAGATTATGCATAACAACAACGTTTTATGAAGAAAAGTGAAAATCGTCGAAAAATTAACATAGGACAACTATGCGTAGAACGGCAGTGCGATAATATGAAAGTTGACCCAATCTCACCCCTTAGAAGGGGTGACAATGGGTCAGAGTAATGTATATTATTTTATTTCAAGAAGTATGTTTAGAAATTAATTTCTCAATAAGTTCAAGATAAATTGGCAACATGTAAGTGTCTTAAATGATTATTTGGGTTACAAAAATAGTGTCAATACACCTAGAAGTGTGGCGGAAAAGATTATATTTGATGTTTTAGCTTAATTCTGCCGTCGACGATATCTTCTGCCGTGATGTTGGTCCTGTAGCGATATGAAACTTATTCTTCGCTTTTGCGTGCCGCCCTCGTCAACTATCTCTCGTTTCGAATTGAGGAATTCCTATATTCCACTGTTCTCAATACTTTCTGGTGAACTTGGAACATATGAGATGCTTTTTTAGTAGCGATTTCGGATAAATACCACATGTTTAGTATTCTGATATCAAGTTGCTCTTTTAATTGTCTTTAAGACTTTCAATTAGCGGCTTCAGAAATCCTGGAAAATGTGGCTTCTGCAAAGTTTTGCTAGGGAAAAGTTTTTCTTCTTATACGTGCGGAGAATTTGCCTCCAGTTCCTCTTCATAGTCACGTCACGTCTAGGGGCGGTGTAATGAGCATTGAATTGGGAGAAATACTACTACTTGTGAATGTATTGGTGTATTTTTGCATGTCTATTGCAACTTAGTTGTATATGTTTTGTTTTATATGCTTGGCCCATTCACGGGGATCACGGAGGTTTTCCGAATTGGAACTCTAGCATCTTGAACCTAGTCTTGCAATTTAGTTTTGAACCCCGAAAACTAAAACTTAATACCTGCGATTTGAATTTGTAATAAAAACTAACAATTTACCAAGTAATCAGTCGAGCAATTATTAACGAAATCATTGTTCTTGTTAGAATGACATAATTGAAGGAAAAGCAACGTCAATTCTCTATAAAAAGAACCGAAAAGGAGATACATCCAGGAAGAACTCACTGACATTCAAGGAGAACTACTATTTTGAATACAAACACAAACAGAACAGTATTATACCTTTGTGAACAAATCCCAAGAAAAACATATGTAAGCTAAAGAGAAAAAAGAATGTAGGTTAATTCAATCTTTTTCCTCGACCTCCGCATCCTTCTCTTGGTCGAAACGCACACTACATTGAATATTCTTGCATGGAAATCTGATGGCCGCTTGTGCATACACATCAAAGTCAACGTCTAGCTAGATTTGAAAGAAAAAAAATCGATGTTACGTTGACCACGAATATTCTTTACCACGAATACAATATAAGATATATCAAAACCTCTGAAGCTATTGGATCTTCTAAAACTCTAGAATGTCGTTTAGATTGAATGCATGCGGCTGCACAAATCTCACGCAACTGCGAGAAATAAACAACGACATAGAGCTGCACCGGCGTGGCTACACCGACCGCTCCCCCTCGCCATGACCGAAATCGACTGCCTCGAACAAACAAAACAGCTTGCCTCCATCTGTCAGCTATCGCACAATCAAAATAAGCTCCGATTCAATCCTCTGACAAAAACTCCACTGTACGACATCGACGAAAAAAAAAACAAACTACCTTGCTCGCCCGATCTGGGTAGCAAGGCAACCACACCAATACAATCACATGCATGCTATCATCCTCCACGATCGCGCACTACTCGTAATGCCACACTCTCACACACAGCCGCACCCGCCATCACCGTCTTCTACTGACTGACACTTTCTCTCTCTCTCTCTCCCTCTCTCCCTCTTTTTCTCTCTCTCTCTCTATCTCTCTCTCTCTCTATCTCTCTCTCTCTCTCTCTCTCTCTATCTCTCTCTCACACACACACAACACCGAGAGACTCGAAGCGGAGTGCTTTTCGGATCGGTTATAGAAATAACACATTGTTAATAGTACTTAGCTGAGATGTTGATATTTCTCGATACAGTTGGGTTATCTTGCTGGCAGAATTAGTAGTTAGTGAATTCCATCTTCAACATCACTGCTGTAAAAAACATGCACTAAAAAGCAGGCTACCACGCACACACACACATAAACATGGTACACGAGAGAGTCGAAAAAACGATGCCGTCATCGAGTTAAATAAACACAAAACTGATGAACTGAATTTGTCTCTTTTTTTTTTCATTATAACACCATTAACACAACGGAACCACAAACCTTTTTCACGATAACTTTCACCAACAAACTATTCCTAGCAGCGAATAGAGCCGAAACAGGTTGCAACGCGCTAAACGACGAAGAAAAATCGATCGAGACTCCAATCGATTTTTCTTCGATCCAATCGAAAAGTTCGATCGAGACTCCAATTCGCGTCATCGAAGGTACGGTGTCGCCACCTATGAAAGTTTCGCGTGTGAGTGAAAAATATGTAAACAAACCGTTGCATATTTTCTCTGTAATTAATATATTGATTTCTCGAAAACTTGTACCGTGTTTATCTTACAATTAGTGGAAATTGTTGAGAAATAGTTTTTCTTAGCTGTTTCGATGCTCCGAACCAAAATTTATTGTCATTTAGTAGTGAAAAAAAGCCGTTGAAGTACACCCTCTGTCAATCTACCTGCGAGAGAGGTAAACCGAATTAATGAAATTTAATATAAAAATATCCGCTAAGTGTTCATAAAATACCTAAATACAAAGATCTGGCTTCTATTCAATCAGTGCTCTAATATTTTTCAAAATATTTTCCTTAGAACGTGTGAAATATGGTCGTCAAAAGCTGCGCTAATTGCCCGGAGAACATGCAAGTCGGACGAAATTTGCTTGAAGCTGACTCCGAACAATCTGCAAAATTCAAAAGCTGTATTGTTTGTGTCGTCCCCGGATGTAAGCAGAGATATCGCCCCGGAATTTCTTTTCATGCCTTCCCTCCGAAAACGGACAAATCGCGGTATCTAGACTGGATCCAACGACTACGGCTAAAGATAGAACCTACAAAAACCTCCCGTATTAGTAGCCTCCATTTCACCGTGTCGAACTTCTACTCTCCAAGTATGAAGTGTAATACACGCCTTGAAGCAATAATATTATAATTTTTTTTATTATTATTTTACTTTTTATAGCAACAAGCCACTGATCGCTTAATTATTAGGCCATCAGCAGTTCCCGATTTGAATTTGCCACAACCTCCCATCAGCGAAGCCAGGAAAAGACTTATTGAGGGCCGTGCTGAACGTGCTGCAAACCGTGCCAAAGTTGGGGCAGCGATGGACCAGAGACATGATACACCAAACCTTTCAGATCTTGCCATCGATGCTGAATGTGCAGATCCCGAAGTCTGTGTTTCTACAGTAGAGAAAGCAGTTCAGGTAGACACTACGGATTTGGATAAACTTAAAGTCAAGCGTATCTCAGCGATCTCCTTTGGAAGCGATGACGATCTTGTATCATGGACTGGACTTAAATCAAGAGAAATGCTCGAATCTATTGTCAAAGCAGTGACTCTCGTGAAGCAGTATCGTCAAAAGCCTAAATCTACACTGAAGCTAGAAGAGGAAATACCGGATTCCTGCACAATAGACATGTTAAGAATATATTTTTTTAAATATATAGGCCTTTTTTTTTAATAGGTTTCTTCCCTGAAACTACCTTTTTTAAACAAGTCGTTTATTAGTAGCCTCTTAATGAGTTCAAAGTAATTCCTTAAGCACAGAGGCTTATGATTCAAAACACGTTATTGTGCATTTTGCACCAAGTTGGACTGTTTCGGAAAAGGCCATAAGTGCGAAAATACGAATAAAAGTGCGCTCTAACATCGAATCATGTTGGTGTCTTCAGCGCACTTATTCTTCGATTGATAACGAATAAGTGCGCTGAAGACAGCAAATCGATTTGATGCAAGGTCGCACTTTTATTCACATTTTCGCACTTTTGAAAAAGTGTGAAACAGTCCAACTTGGTGCAAAATGTGCAATAATAAAGAAATAAAATAAAACATACTTAAGCAAATGATACAAAACGACCATTTGGAGAAGGAGATTTTCGTACGAATTTTTATTGTATGGGGGGGGTTCCGAGCTTGGAGATTATGACTGGAGGCAGGACGAGAAAATACTGAAGCCTTCATCGTGAACTTCTTCAACACCAACTATTAAAAGATGTTCAGCTTTGAATACTCTTTCGCCTTCGACGACTAAACGGCTTCCACCCGCAGCGTAATCGAACACATCCGCAAACTCCACAGCCACGTAGCAGGTTTCATTTTCTCCGACTGATGGCTCCTGATAATGCATGAAACAAGGTCACAGAAAAACACTTATAAGTTAAATTCAGCTTAAGCTACGGCAAAGTTTTTTTCACTGCATAAGGAAATCTCATTTTCCAACCGTTTGGAAGATAAATTTTGCACACAATTATTAATTTTTATTAAAATTTAGTATCCTGAAAGTTTGTTTACTTTTTCACAAGTAAAGACAGTGTCCTTTTGATGCGGTAAGAAAACGTTTTCCCCTGCAGTAAATTTATGTGATTTAACTAAATAAGCATCCTAGAGGATAGTTCTTTCGATACATACTCACCATTACGAAAATTTCTGCAAAAAACGTTAAAAACGGTGCGTTTAAAAATCACATCTTTTTGCAATTCTTTGTTGACACTCGCTTCACGCACACAAGCTGTCAAATTCAGCTTCGTAGTCGCGAATAGTAACTTTCTCTGTTTTTTGACACAATCTCATTCCCATCGATGGAACCAAAAGTCCCGAGCCCTATCGGTGATTAACGAAAACAATGCATTTTATTCGTTTCTTTTTGATAATACCTCGCAAATGATTATATTGAATATCTGTAAGTATAATCGAGTAATTTTGTATCGAAAAATGCAAAATTAGAATATACATCATTTCCAAGGTTAATACATTTAGAAGTTAAGAGTTGGGCTATACATTTTTTATCTAACCCTCAGGGATAATAATTTTTATGTGATTCGAGATGCCGCCATTAAAATTAAGGAATAAAGGAATACCAAGACAAATCTACCGCTAGACAGAAATTCCTAACACATCTACTGTCCCAAGAACCTTCGATGGCCTAGACCTCCGAATTCAACTTGCGAATAAATTATTTGAAAAAAAGGTTGAATTTTGTTTTTAGAAAAAAATTTTACATGAACTAGCAGTATTGTTTACACAAATCATTGACTGGCAACAAAAACAGATGCAAATGTCATTTAATATGAGTTTCGTAAGAAGCAGTAAGACAAACCATCTGAAATATAAATGAAACTAGTATTCTAGTCTAGAAATTAAAGAAAAAAATCTTCATATTTCTGAAGTTTAGGTATTCAACAATGTACCCTAGTAAGGACTTTCCGAAAATCTCTTCATTCACCGAGTTAGAGCCATTTTAGTGATGCGATATCTAATCTAGTACGGCCATAACAAATAACTTCAAACGCGTTTTTATCGAAACAATTTTTTTTCAAACTGGCATATACGATATCTCGAGGTTATATCTATCGAACCAATTTATGTCGATCTTATGTAAATTTTTTAAATAATCGGAAAACGTAAAAAACGTTTTAAACAGCTTTTTTCTTTGAACGGCCGCCATTTTATTAAAAAATAACATGTTTTTGACTTGTCCGAGGTTCGTGCGATAGCGGCATCTTCACTGATTCATAATCTGTTCAATTTTATTGTTTCAGAGAACCAGAAGGGCTTGAGTCGTGTACGCCATGGCACAACTTTCTTTTTTGAATCCCCTCACTTCATCACCTTTTAACTAATCCAATCATGAATAGTATTTTTTCGGCTCAATTTTTGGTTTTATTGTTAGAAGATAAATAAACCAATAATTATATAATTGATAGTAAAAATATTCTTTGTTTTATTTTTTCCGAACTCGAAACAAAAATTTTGCCATTCCACTAGAGTTCCCCCTTCTATAAAAAGTGGTGACCGGAATAAATCGCCACAGTAAACAACTGCAACAGAAACAACCGCTTAGAAAAAGTGTAGTAGGCTAGAAATATTTGGCGCGGGAAAAACATCATGTGCCTCACATTTCTATTATAAATTTATTCTCTTGTTCTCGTTTTTCGAAATTTATTCTGAGGACAATGTAATGGGGACGAAGTCCCCATTTGGCGAGGATAAGGAATCGAGGCGGCCCATGCCGCCAAGATGACGCAATCCGAGTCCACCGCCGACCCGCCGTCGGAAGCGGCGGTGTCTCGCACGCAAACCTGGGATCCACTGATTGCCCGGTTAGTTTGAAACATAGGATACGATCCTTTAGCAATGTCCGACCGAGCTCTAGCGAGCGTCGGACGGTATACGTCTGCCCGGGGCGTTACGTTTGCCTGGGGCGATACGTTTGCCCGGTTAATTCTTGTTTTGAAATACAATACCGCGCCACAATATTTATAGCCTACTACACATTTTATAAGCGGTGGTTTCTGTTGCAGTCGTTTTCTGTGGCGATTTATTCCGGGAACCATAAAAAGTATAGTATGAATATAATATTTAAATGTTTATGATGTTATGATCTTTCTACAAATCCTAAATTTATATTTTTCCCATAAAATACCCTTTAAAAATCCTATTCATTTTGGACGAGGAAAGTATTGTGCCCTCCTAAGAAATACTTACGTGTTAAATGAAAAAATAGACATCTCTAGATACTCCGCAGTCGCTGTTGATCACTCACAGCAACGGTCCTGCCGGTACCGAAGGTTCTTCAACTTTGCGTCCTCAGTGACAGAAAGGGGTCTTGAATTATAGAGGCTTATAAATTTTGAAGTTTATTCGCCTCTAGCCGCAAGGCCAACAAAGAATATTTAATCTGAACTCTCGGCCTTAATAATTGCCATTTTGGATGCCCTTGCTGGAAACACCAACTTGTTGCGAAGAATAGGTGCTTAAATTTCGATAATTTAACTAAAATTTATACTTCTTGACCACCCTATTCTTGAAGCATATGAATCTACTCGAGACAACCTGTTATGCATGAAACTGTCAAATGTTGTAAATAATAATAAAATTGTGGGACAGGTAAACAACAATTTGTTTCGCATCAGTTCGCATTCGAAATTACTTTGATCTTTGGTAGCAAAATGGTTCACCACTGGATAACAACTTACAGTGTTTTGTTTACTAAGCTGATTTTTCTATTATGATGGTCCCACCTCATTCCTCTACAAAGGTTTGTGCGGGACGAGCTATCTTATTGATAATAATTTACTACTGTATTTCTGTATGACATCATACTAACCAGTAAGCAAATAAAATTGAAAAAAAAACGGACTGGTTATCTCGCAGACATAGATTGTTAATAGAAAGAACAACTTAAGTCTTTATCTAAAGTATTTGATGGGGGCTTACCAGAGGGGGTCCGGGGACGAAGGATTTTCTTCCGCTTCCTAGAGCGGCCCAAAGGATCGAAAGTGAATTTTCCAGCTTACGATCTCAGCCACGAACTGAGATTAAGCGCACCGCAACTCTCGCGCTATTTTCGGACACCTTTTATAAATCGTTGCGAAGATTTCGAACATGCACTAATTCACGATGTTGATTTTATTTATTTCACCTTCAGCGATGTAATTTTCTTCAAAGACTTCGATTTAACAATTTCAAAATTGGTTTAACCACCGTTCACGTTTATACAAATGGATTGGATATAATATTGGATCTGATCTCTTTCTCGTTCGGAATTCGACTGGTCTGTGTGGAGATAAAAGAGGTTTTTTTTCTCTATTGCGTAAACCACTTTTTGCTGGTTGGATGGTTGGTTGACCTTTTAAGGCGGCACAAAAGTTTTTGGACACTTCATTTAAATTTCGTTCATTCCGGCCACCTTGAAATAGCTGTGATATTTCAAAAAAGACCTTTCAATTCTCTCTTATGATTATGGTTGATGGTTCGTCGGGATTACGATAACGTAGGTGATACTCGATGTACAACGATGATTTCAAAATGGACTGCGTAGAATTTTTGGATTGAAACTCTCCTTGGTCGTCGCCATCGTCGTCGTCGTCGTCGTCGTCCGGGAGTGAAAGACCAGGTAGATTGGACAAAACGGATAAAATATT
Organism: Toxorhynchites rutilus septentrionalis; assembly: GCF_029784135.1. Classification (NCBI taxonomy): domain Eukaryota; kingdom Metazoa; phylum Arthropoda; class Insecta; order Diptera; family Culicidae; genus Toxorhynchites; species Toxorhynchites rutilus. The sequence continues at coordinate 303,019,219 of NC_073746.1, read as the reverse complement.
TGGAACCACAATTACCTTTTTGATTCCCTCGAAGACATCGAGCATTTTGGGAGTGCTCTACCCGGATCTTTCGCTGGAACTCGATGCTGGAACCACTGTATTGTAGGGTTCAGATAACGGCAATAAGGCGATTTTAGCGACAGGTCTCAATACGGCATCCGCAGTTGCTGTCCTTAAGGTGACAACTCGAGTGATTCCATCCTTACCAGGATGAACCTTGGTGATTCTCGCAAGCGGCCATTGGATGGGTGACAAATTTTCGTCCTTAAGCAGTACGACACGTCCAACTTCAATTTGGATTGGAGGATTGCATCCTTTCGAAGCTCGGGTTTGCAGTTGTTGGAGGTATTCGGGATACCATCTAGACCAGATCTGCTGGAACCGTTTCTGAGTCAACTCCCAGTGTGTCAGGCGATTGTCTGGAACATCCTTGACGTTTATATCCGGAATTGCCTGCATATTGGTCCCAACCAGGAAATGTCCTGGAGTAAGTACCTCCAAATCAGATGGATCTGTTGGGATTGGTACTAATGGTCTCGAGTTCAGACACATTTCTATTTGCGCAAGTAATGTCACCATATCTTCGAAACTGACGCTGGTTTTACCAATTTCTCGCAACAAATGCTTCTTGGCTGATTTCACGGCTGCTTCCCACAGTCCTCCGAAGTGGGGAGCCCGTGGAGGAATGAATCGCCAAATTATTTCATTTTCTGCACACCAGTCAAGTATTTGTTTCCGCCCTTCCTGGTCAGATTTCAGCATTCGGTGAATTCGGTTGAGTTCATTCGCCGCTCCCTTAAAAGCGGTTCCGTTATCGCTGTGGATCTCTTTTATTCTGCCACGGCGAGCAACAAAACGTCGTAATACAGCCAGAAAAGCGGGCGTTGATAGGTCGGATACCAAGTCAATATGGACTGCGCGCGTTGAGAAGCACACAAAAATGACAATATATGCTTTCGTTGGTGACCTGTTGCGTACTGGAGATTTAATAAAAACGGGCCCACAATAATCCACCCCGCACACAGAAAAAGGTCTGGTAGGAGTTACACAACTGGACGGTAGATCGGCAATGGTTTGTTGAATCAAAACGGGTTTATTGCGGAAGCACGCATGGCATTGGTGATAGATACGACGAACTAAATTGCGACCACCGATGATCCAAAACTTTTGACGAATTGTTGCTAACATCAGTTGAGGACCAGCATGTAGCAAACTTCTATGATAGTAATCTACCAGCAAAATGGAAAGAGGGTGCTTAGATAACAGCACAATTGGATGCTTATGGTCTACAGGTAGCCTCGTGTTACTGAGTCTCCCACCGACTCTTATAATACCATCTGTGGTAACATGCGGACTTAACCATTTCAGTGCGCTGGATTTGGGAATACATTTTCCTGAGGTAAGGTTCAGTAATTCTTTGGAGAACATCTCACGCTGTGCCATGCGGCATAATGACAATTCTGCATCACGTAGATTGCGTGGTATGTCGAAAGAATTTCTATGCCGGGAAGACCCTAGACTGATCGGGAACTGAACCCAATACCTATGTCAACATTAGCAATGAATTTACAAGGGAAATTCCTCGGGTCCCCAGCAACGGTATGTAAATGCGATCGAAGTTGTACTATTTTTTTTTTATTTTTTTTAGTGAAAACCATTTGATAACTGTCCGCTGTCGTGATTGATTTTCGATAAACATTTCGTGTGATAAATAATAGAATTTATGGCCGGTCCAATTCGGCCATTCACCATTACATTATCCTTTCCATGATAATCGCAAGGGGACAACGCTATAGATTCACTGAGACAGAACTATGATCACCGCCTTTATTTACCAGAATTTGGTGTCCAATCATACGTTTTAATATTGCTGGATTATTCTTTATGGGGATATGTCTCTAGTCGACGCCGATAATCCGCAGACGACGGATTGCAGTCAACCGCCAACACTCAAACCCAGTTTTTGCACTTTTTTTTTATTAATTCGTTTATTTTTACAGGCTCAATTACTTAAGTTTAAAGGAGCCGAATTCTTAAATATAAATTTAAAACTATATATATATATATATATATATATATATATATATATATATATATATATATATATATATATAAACAATTTTCTTACATCTATGGTTAGTAAGGTGGAAAACCGATTACTCGCGGTGTACTCGAGTTTAGAAGGGTGACATATTTTTAGGAGAATGATGGGATATAAGGAAATTGTAACAATGTTGATGAACACTCAATTCTTAAATCTATTCGCATATCTATAGTTTATTTACATTTCTACTTATTCTACTATATATAGCAAGGGGAAGAATTACCCGCAAAGGAAGGAAAGGAGGGTATAAGGATGTAGGGACAATCACACACGAAGATCTATAGCTTTAAGGAAATCATATATATGGGACATGTAATCAAGGTCTAACCGAGCCAACATATCTCTCACCGGCACATTGGGCTGTCTTCCTCGGGCCCGAAGGGAGTTTTCTAAATTCGATCTGGCGACCAGATACACCTCGCACGACCAAACAATGTGCTCGATGTCGTGATAACCTTGGCCACAAACGCAGAGATTGCAGAGATTGAAACGGAAGAGTAATGCATCTAACGAACAGTGATTGGACATGAGTCGGGAGAAGGTGCGAATAAAGTCCCGACTCAAGTCCAGACTTTTGAACCACGGTTTGAGGCTAACCTTAGGGATGATCGAGTGAAACCACCGGCCCAATTCATCTTCATTCCACTTGCGTTGCCAGTTAGCGATGGTATTTTTGCGAACTAAAGAATAAAATTCATTGAAGGCGATTTGACGCTGATAAATATCGCCTTCAATTGCACCTACCTTTGCCAATGAGTCAGCCCTCTCATTACCCGGAATTGAGCAATGTGAAGGGACCCAGACAAAGGTAATGACATAACAGCGTCTGGATAAAGCACTCAAAATTTCTCGTATTCTCTCAAGGAAGTACGGCGAGTGCTTTTCCGGCCTCACTGAACGGATAGCTTCGACAGAGCTAAGACTATCCGTTACAATGTAATAGTGTTCAACAGGTCGTGAGGCGACGCTGTCCAGCGCCCAGTATATCGCTGCTAATTCAGCAATATATACCGAGCAAGGATTCTGAAGACTGTGTGAGGTGCTAAAAAATACGTTGAACGCTCCAAATCCTGTGGACTCATTCATAGAGGACCCATCAGTAAAGTACATATTATCACAATTGATATGCCCATACTTTGCATTGAAGATCATAGGAACGAACCCCAATCTAAGATAATCTGGACTTTCATGGATTTTCTCCTTCGTGAACAGATCGAAATGTACAGAGGAATTGATGTAGTCAGGAAAACAAACACGGTTGGGAATATACGAAGAAGGAACAACCTGCATAGAGGTGAATTCATGATATGAACTCATGAATCCAGAATGAAATTTTAGCTCGATCAATTGCTCAAAATTTCCGATCACCAATGGATTCATAACCTTACACCGGATATGGAACAGAAGAGATAAAAAATTGAAGCGATCTTTTAGTGGGAGTACGCCTGCCAAAACCTCGAGACTCATGGTATGCGTTGAGGGCATACATCTCAACGCAATACGGAGACAAAGATACTGAATTCGCTCGAGTTTAATGAGTTGTGTATTGGCAGCTGATTGAAAACAGAAACTGCCATACTCCATCACTGAGAGAATAGTTGTTCGATACAACATTATAAGATCTTCGGGGTGGGCTCCCCACCAGGTGCCGGTAATTGTACGGAGAAAGTTTATTCTTTGTTGGCATTTTTTACTCATATACCTAATATGGGCCCCCCAAGTACATTTGGAGTCGAACCAGACCCCAAGATACTCGAATGACATAGCATGAGTGATCGGTTTACCCAAAAGTTGAAGCTTTGGTTTTGCTGGTCTATGCTTCCTAGAAAAAACCACCATCTCTGTTTTCTCCGTGGAGAATTCGATCCCTAGCCCAATGGCCCAGGTTGAAAAATTGTTCAAAGTATCTTGTAAGGGTCCTTGCAGGTCGGATTCGTTTGATCCTACGACAGACACCACTCCATCATCTGCAAGTTGTCTTAGGCTGCAATTTCATAGGCAAGGCAATTGTCGATGTCGCTTACATAGAAGTTGTACAAAAGGGGGCTTAAACATGAGCCCTGGGGGAGGCCCATGTAAGAGACCCGACTTACTGCCGAATCTACGTGAGAAAAGTTCAAATGTTTCTCACAAAGCAAGTTATATAACATATTATTCAATAGAGGCAGCAGACCCCGAGAGTGTAATTTGTCTGACAAAACCTCTATTGAAACAGAATCAAAGGCCCCCTTTATGTCCAAGAATACTGAAGCCATTTGTTTTTTTTCCGGCGTAAGCCATTTGAATTTCTGAAGAAAGCAACGCAAGACAATCATTCGTCCCCTTGCCCCTGCGGAACCCATATTGTGTATCTGAGAGTAGGCCATTCGTTTCAACCCATCGATCAAGGCGAAACAAGATCATTTTCTCCAACAATTTCCGTATACAAGACAGCATTGCTATTGGGCGGTACGAATTGAAGTCGGACGCGGGTTTTCCGGGTTTTTGAATAGCTATAACTCGTACTTGTCTCCAATCATCTGGAACAATATTATTCTCCAGAAACCGATTGAATAAATTCAACAAGCGATGTTTCGCCACATCAGGGAGGTTTTTTAACAAGTTGAACTTAACTCTATCCGTTCCTGGAGCCGAATTGTTACAAGAAAGGAGAGCAAGAGAGAATTCTACCATCGAAAACTCGGAATCAAGATCGCACCTATCTTGTGGTATATCTCGAACAATTTTTTGCACAGGAGCGGAATCAGGACAAACCTTCCGTGCAAAATTAAAAATCCATCGATGTGAATATTCCTCGCTTTCATTTGTTGGAGAGCGATTTCTCATGTTTCGAGCCACTTTCCATAATTTTTTCATTGACGTTTCTCGTGACAAACCTCCCACGAAATTTCGCCAATAAGCACGTTTTTTCCCTTTGATCAAGTTTTTAAATTGATCTTCAAGGGCTGAATACGTCTGAAAATTTTCAGGGGTTCCACGTTTCCGAAAAGCTTTAAATGCATTCGATTTTTCTACATAAAGCTTGGAACATATGCTATCCCACTATAGATTGGGAGGCCTTCGACGTATAGTGGAACCTGGGATGGGTTTCGTTTGAGCGCGAACCGCGCTGTCATAGATCAAACGAGAAAGGAAGTTATACTCCTCCAATGGGGGTAAACCATCTCTGGAATTGATGGCTAGAGCAATCGCGTCCGCATATTTTTTCCAGTCAATGTGTCTTGTGAGGTCATATGCCATGTTTATAAATTCAGAAGAATTCGACCCAATGGTGATGGAAATTTTGATTGGCAAGTGATCACTACCGTTGGGGTCCTGGATTACATTCCACTTGCAATCTAACGATAGTGAATTCGAGCAAAGCGAGAGGTCAAGAGCACTTGGGTTAGCAGGAGGTTTAGGTACACGTGTTGTTTCTCCAGTGTTCAAAACGGTCATATTGAAGCTGTTACAAAGGTCATATATAAACAATGAACGATTGTCGTCGTACTGTTCCCCCCAGGCAGTTCCGTGAGAGTTGAAGTCTCCCAAGATCAATCGTGGCTCAGGAAGGAGTGAGCACATGTCATCAAGTTGTTTGCGGCTAACCGCAGCTCTCGGAGGCCAATACAAGCTGACAATACAGAGGTCTTTGCCTCTAATGTTTGTTTTGCACGTTTATTGGCAAACGAAAATAATCCATCGGTTGTTCTATCATTTCACTACAAATGAATTGTTTGCAATGAGTATCCCAATAAAAAGCTGACCGTATAGTGTTAAGGATATCAGACGGGTAGCTGGAGCTGTCGACCGAACAACAAGCTTCCCGTTTGAGATGAAGGAAAGTGAATCTGAACCGAAGTTTCTTGCCGAAGGTGGAAAATCGAGCTGAATTACACACGTTTGAGTAGTGGGTAGTTATAATTATTATAAAAACAAGAGTTGATCCTGACATTATCCTCAGGGGTAGTATCAAGGTTGAAATGTTAAAACGGTAATAGGCATTTGGATTCGGAGGGAACTAAATAAAATAAATATGGCTAAATTTCGTTCACTCGTTCCACCCAATACCCTGAAAGTTGGATGGCAATCGGGTGAAAGGTTGAATTTTGCCAAATAATTATGTGTGATGCAATTTCATTGTGTTTCACCAGCCGATTATTAATTTTCTGTATCGAATATCACTTCATGCAACTATACCGTTTATTAGGCATCTTATTGCACAGGCCCTCAAATTAAAAAAAAAATCATAGAATAAAGAGAAGATAGCATAACAAATTAAGAAAACAAAAAAGACTAGGTAATTAAATATAGAACCCAATATCTCTGAAACGGTCACTCCTTTTACAGTTCTTCACTCTTTTCTCTCAGCTTACAAACACTTTTTCGCGCGAGTGGGGCCCAATTTCGGCAATGACCACTTCGATATCAAAATTACGTCCGAAGTCAAGTTACGTTGAATCGCAGGATCGCAATTTATTTCTCTCAAATTTTAAAATCACTCGGTCGGAGAACTTCGTAGTAACTCGATGTTACTCGATTATTTGAAAATCAAAACAAAAAAAATGAAAAAAAAAGAGAATCAAGATCATTCGTATCCATACTCTCGAATTCTGGCCACAGAAGTTGTTTTATCATATCTTGGTACATCGTTTCATCGACCAAAACGGCATTCCCAGTATCGTTTTCATAAAGTAATGGCTGAATGACACATCTGGGCCATTATCCACAACGTACAGTGACTCGTTGTTCCATTTTCATCTTCTCTACCTGCCTTGGATTTTCGGAGCTCTATAAAAGGCAATTTTGCCTGCGTGATAAAATTCAAGAATTAGGATGTCTTTTAACAAATCAGAATACTGGTAACGTTTTTATGAAATAAAGTTAACGTTAACAACTATTTTTGCTGCGAACAGATTTTATCGATTTGCATACCAATCGAATCGGAAATTTTCTAAGATTTGTTTGATATGCTATACATTACAATGACATAGTCTGTATATGGTTTAAATAGGTGAAAATTTGAAGCATTCCCATTTCCCCATACATTTGTTCTGTCCATTTGAGTGCTTTCCCGAACAGAGCTGTCAATAACGGGCAACTTTTGCAGCCGCTAGAATAGAAACAACGAAGGGGGATAGCGAAAAGAGAATATTTGCGAAGTAAACTCCACCCTTGCGTAATAAGTGAACTGTCGCTAGCGTATAAGTATTGCATCTCCTCTGAGGAAAATTCTCAGAATCTTTCTGTGCCCGAAACTCGTGCGCATCGGCTCCGTTTTGATGCAACAAGCTCCTAGATTTGTTGATGGTTTTGACCGAGAGTCGAGAAACAATTTTTCATAAACGGTAATTTTTGCGATGTTCCATTTCTATAGCTGCAACTGTGGGCATCTGTTAGGCGCGTGTTTGATGCTTGTCGAATGGCGATGAACAGAAGATGCCTCTCATTACATACTCAGTGCAATGCGTGCTTTGATATGAAGAAACAAATTGCGACATATGACCAATTAGTATATTGTTCTCGCAAAGGCATGAAAAAATCGATGCTTCTCGAAATTATTCTACAAAATCACGCAAGTCATTAAACCGTTTCAGCGTTCCCGAAACTTTTCACTAATAAGTTATTTATGAAATTTTGACGTATTCGCAAATAATATCTGAAATGAAAACCAACAAATTAAAAAAAAAAGGATTGCGTAGTCCTACGTCCTAAGCGGTCGTGTCTCGGATACAACTCCTCGATTTTTTTTATTTTCACTGAATAGCGTTTCATAGTAAATTTCCCTTGTTTATATATCACATTCTCTGCCGTATGATTACCCTGAGAACGCCAAATAAAGAACTTCACCTTTTGTTGAAACAACTTGTACTTTCTAATTACACAATGGTCCAGGAGATGCATTGAGGTGGAAATTAGCATTTAGAACTCCACAATTATTCTATAGACAACAACCGTCTCCAACAAAGTTGTTACATATAATAGAGCGCTCATTTTTATGTTATCAAAAATAAGGTGACCAAAACTGTCGAAGGAATATAAATTTCTTATCTTTATAAATAGAGGTATATTTCGACAATGTTGTAGCCCCAGTTATTTGAGATATCTTTGTGGAACAAAGTTTTCTTCTATCTCTCGGAATAACCGATATAGCGCCTTTTTTCTAGGGAGCCCTAAAACCTAAACCATGAGAAAAAACTGTTTTATTGCTCTAACTTTTATATTTCAAATTCTTGAATGTAGACTGTCTTGGAAAGACTTTATAGTTTACTATTACAAACATTTTGCAGAACATGTCAATATCTCAACTCCACTCAAAGTTATTGATATTTCTTCCCAAAAAATACACTCTCTTCATTTGTTTGTCATTCTTTCTGGGGCAAACATAGAAAGTTTACTGGCAGCATTTCAAAGAGCATATTTCACTCTACATAATGTGATTTTAAGAACTACGTTATTTTTTGTGTTTGAGTAAATTGAAATTGAAATCATGAGTTTTTGGGTGAAAAACCATCAATAACTTTGGGTAGGATTAAAATATCGACAAGAACTGCATCGCAAAATGTTGGTCTTGATAAGCTCTAAAAGTCGTACAGAGACAGGTTTGATGTACCGTTTTGTCTCAAATTCCAAACACTCAAGCTTTGTAGGCCATTAAACAGTGTCTTATTACTCAAATTTATAATTGTTCGTGGTTTTTATGCGGTTTTTGGATACAATAGAGACTTTTCCTTCATTTCTTCACCAGAAAATTGATTTACAAGTACATAGTCATGGTGAAAAACTAAAACTATGTTTGATGACATTTGTCTCAAATTCCGAACAGCAAAAATGCATTTTTATTTAGAAAAATCATAACTTTGGAGATACTAGACCGATTCAGATGATCGATACATCAAATTGAAGCCAATTAGCTATTCTTCCTTGGAAAAATACTATACAATCCAATTTTTGGATTTTGCGCTTCGAAACTCGATTCAAATTCCAAATTTGCTAACGTAAACATTTTATCGCTGGTGTTGACAGTCACTTTTTTGCAAATGCTTAGTATTATAAGTTATAAGCAGTATCGATACCCCTGTGAATGATGTTAAAATGAAGCCCATATCACAAAGAATGTCAGGGTTTTTATTATTCAATTATTTACAGCATTAAAGTTCAGTTACATTTGAAAATGAAGTGTTCGGAATTTGAGACAAAACGGTAGCATTTGAAATATAAAAGTTAAAGCAGAAAATCCCATTTTTTAAATGGTCAGCCTAATGCAACTTAGAAAAAAGCGCTAAATCGATTATATCAAAAGATAGAACAAAGTTTTGTTCCACAAAGTTGATTAAAATAACTGGGGCTATAACATTGTCGAACTATGTTTATCTCTATCTATACAGATAAGAAAGTTATATTTTTTATTTCATCAACAATTTTTGGTTACCCTATTTTTGATAACATAAAAATGATCAATTTTAATTTACTCAAACACTGAAAATAACATAGTTTTCAAAATCTCATATTATATAAAGTGATTTTTTTTTTCTTTCAAATTCCGCTAACAATTATTTTTTATGATTGCCCCAGAAAGAATGACAAACAAATGAAGAGAATGTATTTTTGGGAAGAAATATCAATAACTTTGAGTTATTCTCAACTCATATTCACAAGTTTTGCATCGCAAAATGTTTGTATCAGTAAGTTCTAAAAGTCTTTCTAAGACAGTTTGCATGTAGAATTTGAAATATAGAAGCTAGAGCAAGAAAACAGTTTTTATCATGGTGACCCTAACACAACCTAGAAAAAAGCGCTTTATCTGTTATTTCAAGAGATAGGAAAATCATATGTGAGGACGGTTTTTGTCTAGAGAATAACTGTCAAGCTCTTAATGCTAATTTCCACTTGAATGCATCTCCTGGACCATTGTGAATTGATGTCTACATGTATAAGAATGAACAAGAAGAAATAGGAGCCACTAAACATGGTGTAGAAGGTTTGCGGTCATCTGTAAGCATGAGGACTAATATTGATAGCAACACATAGATACTATCTTGAATATCTAGCAGCTACCCATACCATGTGATACTCTTATTGTTCTAGTAATTATACGACACGAAACACATAACTGCGCAACCCATTGAAGATAGGTTAAAATTTCCATTATCTATCAAAATGATTCTTACGAGGTCCGAAAACCGATTAACTTGGTTTCGAATACTTCCCAGCCATTTTCGCCCTGCAGAAAACCGTTGGACCCTAACGCGAGTCCATTTCCATCCACCGCACTATCCAAACGTTTCAGTTTTCTTCGCTAATAAATTGAAACTAATATTCGAAATGTAGTAATAAAATGTCTAACCGTGGCCAAAGGAAGGGCGGGGGAATTAGCGCGGAGCAGAATGTAATTATCATTATGATGGTTGATAAGTATTACTGCCGCTTCGAACAAACTGAAGGGGAACAGCAAAAAATAAAACGTATCGAGGTCAACAATGTGTTAGGCCGAGAACAGAACCGTTTCAGAAAGAGTCTTCCTCGGCCCAGCCGGCCGTGACGAAGGCGACAGTGGCGACGATGGGTTCCTTGGTGTCCCCTCAGAGACCAGGGACACATATATACACACACACACCGGGCCGGGTCATCAAAGTGTACGATTGGCCGAGCTTATCGGCCAGAATTAATGACCATGTCGCACGTCTTCGTTAGGTTTGGTTTGGTCCTTCGACGAAATCGACCCCCACCGGACGATACGAAACAAAGCGAAAAGGACGATCAATTCCGCGCCGTGACTGCGGGAGACACAAATCTCCCGAAGACGAGTTAGCGTGATTTCGCGTGAAAAGGGGACACACAGTTTTATGTGAGTGGTTTTGTTAGTGTGTATAGTATACGTATACATTCGCCATCATTTGATCACACCGTGACGATAAGGAATCGACCAATTCGTGGAAAAATGCCGTTTCGATTTCGACGTCGGCAGCGGCCTCTTTGGTGGAATTGCAGCGCCCAGTGACAACCAATCGTTTTCCGTCCTTTCGTTCAGTTGCCGATGGGCAGAAAGCGGCTTCCAGGGGGGGAGACCCCCATTTTGTTCGCCGGTTTATCAAACTGTAATAAATATGCTTTTTATTTCTGCTCCGCGAACTCGCCGCCCGAATTGAGTGACACGGTCGGACATAACCAGCGGACGGAACAATATGTGGAAAAATATTATATTATGTAGATCTTCGGGCCGATATGAGCGAAGTTCCAGTTTTTATTAGCTTTTATTATTTCATTCTCATTTGCTCAGCTTGTTGATGTATTAATCATGATAAATAACTGTGTGTATTGTGTGTCGTCCAGTTCGGAGAGGGATCACAGAGCCACACATACAGGCCTCAGTTCATGAACTTTGAATGAGGTTGACCTCGGGGGCCATCGGAGTGATGTGTCATTGCCGTGCGTGTGAAAATTTTTGGTGCGATTTCGGTGAGGGGTTCGACAAAAACGACTCTGTGCGTAACATGGTCGATGCGTAACACCTTCTCGCACTCCAAGCAAACCCGGAAGCAAATGAGTGTATCGGTTTGGTGAGTACTCGAAGTGCAGGTGTTTCTGAAAAAAATGTTCCCAATTGCACTTCTAGCGTTCTTCCGTCACAATCGATTCCATCCCCAACAATCGTTTGCTCCATCTATCAAAAGCAAAAATCAGGTCTTCTCATTTTCAATTACCACTTGCAGCTGCCATCAAAGTCCACTGACTTCTATTGTTCCATCGTTTCCGCACCGAAGCGCTCTCTATTTATCCGGGCGCAATCATTTCCCAGTTATCAGTGTCGGCCGTCTTCGAACAGAGGTTACTGCATTTATAAAATGTAGCAGAATTCATAAATACATACCTTTCCGTCTCCACTGCATTCGTGTTCAATCTCTCTTTCTGCACGGCAAACTATACGTCAATTCCGTCTACCTGCCAGCATTCATAAGACAATCCCCACGGCATACCCTTACCAACCTCCAACTGGACGCCGCGAAATCATCTCCTCTTCGAGCTAAATTATTACACTGTCACACATGACCGCGTGCCGTGAGAAGATTTGCGCTGTCCAGAACCTTCCGGGCCGGTTGAGTACAGTACTTACTTGTTGGCCGCCACGCAGCAGGTAATTATTCTAGCGCCCCCCCATCCTTCCCATACGTCCCGATGGTTCCTCGAGTATTGATGCCTTGACGATGATAGTTTTTTCCCTAGTTCTGCATGAACGTATATCGCAAATTCGAGTAGACCTTGGGACTTCCTATCATTGGCATCATCGAATAACCATTGTTGCCACACATATTTTCAATTTAAAGGTATTATTTTCCGTTCATGCCTGCGCATCGCTTCGTATCTCCGAATCGAAATTCGTAACTTCTGTGTTATCACAGCACACTCAGGTTTATTTGCGCTTTTTTTATCTCCGTTTTTTGCGAGGTTGTTTTACCTGGATTTTCCAATTAACTCGGTTTTTTTACGAGGTACGTATCCCCCGTGTAAAAAATACCTGTGGCATTCACAATCTTTTCAAACCATGTTTTTTTTTGTGGGTATTTTGAGGGAACAGAGGAGATAATTCGGTCTGCTAGTATCTTGGTTTCTGTTTGTTATTAGTTATTAGTGAGTAGACAATGAATGCATCTATATTATATCGATCTGTCGAGCTCTATAGTTCGAAAGATACGCTACTACACCCAAACTAGCGTTGGCAGAAAACATCTTTGGCAGAAATGATGCCATTTAGTGTGCTGGAGAGTCAAATGCGCAAATAATGTGCTGTTTTAAAAGCTTAAAAATGGTTTGTATGTATGCGTGCAGACATCTCTTTCTGTTTTCTTTTCTCATTTCATTTGGGATTGTGCCAGAAAAAAAAGTCCATACGACGTCAATGGGGATCGTACCAAGGCCGGCTGGAATGCAAAGCTATTTTACACGACCACGCTATCCACATTGCTAATGATGCTTAAGAAGCTGTTCAGCAAATACGTGATGATATTGCACCTGATTATAAAATGAAGTTAGGAAGTGTTTTCTAAGAATAAAAAAGGAGCGCATGAAGGAGAACAATATCTATCTCGGTCTGGGCCGTGTATGTGGCAAAGTATGCGGAAAGCTTATTTGTCTCTTGTTTCGCTCGCTCGTATTAATCTTATATTGCTGTACCATGTATATTATACAAACGCTTACCAGTATTCGTGAGTCATGAATTTTCTGTTATATTATATCTCATTTAATGTCATAAATTGGGATGACAAAACATGAGCTAAAAATCAATTTTGGGTGTGCAAATAAACTTTGTTCCGTGATTTGTCAACAATAGTTGGACGTAGATTTCAATATATTCAGTTTAAAAAAAACTCAATAACATTGCAAATATCGTCATGGATTTTGTGAGGTGACAGCACTCTTTGCACGAAAAAATAATATCCACAAAGCGTTGTCACGTCACAAAATCAATAAAGTGTACTATTTATGAATTTCATCGATTTCGAGAAGTTACCAAAAAAAAATGAAAAAAAACACCCTATGCTAGTCTCAATCGGACTTAAGGAAGAGTGGCGCAAAGCGGTCAAAATTTGATTTTTCTGAAAATCGAAAAATCACCCAAGGGGGGAGTAAAGGAAATCGAGGGTTACGAAAAAAATGTTTGATGCCAAATGTCTTGAAGAGGCATGAAACGTCGAGATCTTGTGTCATCTCGAAAATTTTTTTTGTCAAAAATCGACCCTCTGGGACATATTTTTTTTCGGAATACGAGACGAAAACTATGGTTTTAGGTGCCAATAAAAATATTAACTCGATTTCTCGCTCGGAACTTGTTGCGGAATGTTGATTTGCACGATATTATACCCTATGCAAAATATTAGCTCATTCGAACTTCATTTATTAATGTCGCAAACGTCAAAATTTGGGTTTTTTTTTGGAAAACCAGCAATTCCAAATGAAATCGTCCTAAAAATGCAGGCTTTAAAAACTTGTATTTTTGATTCCAATGAAAGTTTGTATTTCGTTTGGGTTGGAGGAAATATGAGTTTTTCACATCGATTGGGAATTTTTTGACTCAAGCGTAACTTTTGAAAAGGTCGTATCGATTTTAGTAAGAGAAATCTTTGATAATTTATATCTCAAAAACTATGAGTCGTACCGAAATAGTATCTTAGAAAGAATTATAGAGTATTGATGGTTGAATATGAAAAAAATGTACACTGAGAAAAAAAATTAGTACTCTTTTTTTATTTAAAAAATAAAACTTCAATTTGCAATATCCAAAATACATATTTTTTTTATTTTTTCATACAAAATAGAAGTCACGCAGAAAATTTGAAAAATGGGCCTAAGATGGTAAAACTATTTTTGACGAACTTTGTGGAACATCGACTTTTTAGGAATTTTCGAACCTTCGAATTTTTGTATGTTAACAATCATTTTTAGCCAAAAATTATGAATCCTGATGTGATTTAAAACAAAAATGGTTATTATCAATCTCCTTCTAAATGTAGCCATTCTCGAATTATTTTTAAAAAAATATTTCTAATTTATTGTCTTTTTTATAGTAAATAATCCCTTTTAATATGTTTGTCGTGTTATACCGTCAAGTTCATGAAATTTTATGAATTTGCTTATAATATCCAACTACTTATCCAAATACATCATCATGGTTCATTTTTTGACTCAAGCGTAACTTTTGAAAAAGGGCGTATCGATTTGAGTAAGAGAAATCTTTGATAATTTATATCTAAAAAAAATATGAGTCGTACCGAAATAGTGTGTTATAAAGAGTTGACTTAATTTGAAAAAAATATACACTGAGAAGAAAAAGTAGGACTTTTTTTTTATTTACAAAATAAAATTTTAATTTGCGATAACAAATAATATGTATTTTTTTATTTTTTTTTATATTTTTTCATATAAAATAGAAGTCATGTAGAAAATTTAAAAAATGGGCCCAAGATGGTAAAACTATTTTTAACAAAATTTGTGGAACATCGAATTTTAGGAATTTTCGAAACTTCGAATTTTTGTATGTTTGTATGTTTTGTATGATCATTCTTAGCCACAAATTTTGAATTCTGATGTGATTTAAAACAAAAAAGGTTATTATCAATCTCCTTCTAAATGCAACCATTCTCGAGATATTTAGAAAATATTTCTAATTTATAATCTTTTTTATAATAACTAATCTCTTTTAATATGTTTGTCGTGTTGTGCCGTACCGTACCGTACCGTGTTGTCATAATTTTATGAATTTTCTTATAATTTTCAACAATTTTTTTGATTGATTGAAGTTTGTATTAAGATAAAAAAGATTTTTTAGTTTCGCTACGTTTTGTATTAACCCACATGTCTTCGAATGTTTCGTAACGTAACTCCTAAACATATGTCTTTACCATAACGATGTATTTGAAAAAGTTGTCGGAAATTATAAGTGAATTCATAAAATCTCATGAACATGATGGTATAACACGACAAACATATTTAAAGGGCCTATTTACTATTAAAAAGATGATAAATTACAAATAGTTTTTTAAATATCTCGAGAATGGCTACATTTAGAAGGAGATTGATAATAACCTTTTTTGTTTTAAATAACATCAGGATTCATAATTTGTGATTAAAAATGACTGCTAACACACAAAAACTCGAAGTTCCGAAAACTCCTAAAAATTCGATGTTCCACAAAGTTTGTCAAAAATAGTTTTACCATCTTGGGCCCATTTTTTAAATTATCTACATGACTTCTATGTTATATAAAAAAATAGAAAAAATATAAAAAAATATATATTTTTTGATATCGCAAATTAAAATTTTATTTTGTATATAAAAAAAAGAGTACTAATTTTCTTCTCAGTTTCAAATTAAGTCAACAATACTCTACAACTCTTTCTAACACACTATTTCGGTACGACTCATATTTTTTGAGATATAAATTATCAAAGATTTCTCTTACTCAAATCGATACGCCCTTTTCAAAAGTTACGCTTGAGAAAAAAAATTCCCAATTGCTGTGGAAAACTCATATTTCCTCTAACCCAAACGGAATACACACTTTCATTCGAATCAAAAAATACTCATGTTTTGTCATTTGTCGATTTCATTTGGAATTACTCAAACGAAAGATCACTGAAACTCGGGGTTTTAAAAAAAATTGTTTGATGCCAAATGTCTTAAAATTGCATTGCTCTGTGCAAAGTTTCAGCTCGATCGGACATGATTTAGGGGTGCCTCAAAGCGCTCAATGTTGTGATTTTTTGATCCTCGAAAATCTACCAAGGGGGGAGTAAAGGAAATTAGTAAAGTGAAAAAATGACTTAAAAATGCAAAATGTAAATGTACAATGTACAAAATAGTTTTTGGTAAAAATGAATTTTAATTTTTAAAATAGCCTTTTTGTCAGCGAAATTTTTTTTTTAATTTTTTGGTATTTTTTTGTGAAAATTTCAACAATTTCCTACATTTCATCCTTCGACAAGCCTTTTGTAGGTATCATAGTTATTAAATTATATTTTTTTGTAAAAAATAAAGGAAAAAAATTGTCTATTTCTAAAAATTCTTTTTCGAATATTTCAAGTATGCAAAGTTGCTTAAATGAACCATGTCTTTACACCCACAACGTTTCACTACTATCTGAGATGGTGCTGCCAACTCCTAAGACGAGGTGGCATGAAATTCGTCAGGTATTTTATGACTTTAAGGGGATGAATCAAAAACTCAATTCTTCTTTTATATTCTATAAACAGAAAATATGCGCATAAAAACGATTTAAAAAATTTTTTTTTTGGGCTTGATTATACACAGTGATAATAAATCCAAAACTGTATATAATTGAGTCCGCCCTGTATTTAACCCTTTGCGGTCGGAATTAAGTTCCCTCGAAAGTGATTCTCTTATATTTCCACGCCAATAATACTTTGTTTATACCGAGTACCGTTATCTATTGTTCATGGAAACTTCGTATACATTCGTGAAGAAGTTCACATTAAATTCGTTGAAAAAGTTCACAAAAAATGATTGTTAACTATTACATCGTTGAAAAATCGTTAAAGCTCTTCAATTTTTATTTTTATCAAGTCTCCAACTACTGAAGCTCGTATTTGAAGTATGATAGTACGGATAGTCGGAATGGGAACAGATTACTCGTCAACGACTTGATGTTTATACCACTTGTATGTTTGTGTTCTGAACGGAAAAATTCCAAAACAAAACATATTTGTGGAAAACTTCGTCAGCCTTTCTTCTGTTGTAATTGAGAGCCTATCGAAGCGGTGCTATTGAAACATATTAAATGTGAGCAATACGATTAGCCCGATAAAATAGTCATCGCTTTTCCAACAGGCTATTAAGAATGTGTTCTAGTCAAGAACTTTCCACAAAAAATCTAGAGTTATATTAAAGGCAAATCGCATGAGATTTTTCCAGTTGATCATTGCTTGAAGTTTGATAATCCCGAAACAGTTTTACTGAAGCACTAAAATAGGTTGATGTCTTTCTCTTCGTTGAATATTCATTCGCTCTTTTTCTTCAATGCATATATTTCGAGAATAATAGTTGCAATCAAAGACCCAAACAAGGTCGCACACGTGTTCCACCCTAGAGGAGCAGGAGCAATTTCGTTTTCCTTGTTCTGTCGATCACTCCTCCGATGCATTCGCAGGGATCAACCCGTAATCGATTAGACCTTGGCTGCGCGCACACACGCATTTCCTTCGCGCATCAGTTGATCGAATAGCGTCGAATTCTATGCGGAACAACGCAACAAAAAACCATCGGCATCATTAGTCCCCTTTTTTCTAAGGCTCACTGCACGCACAATAACACTGGTTCCAACTCATTGAGAGGGAAGACGCAAAGCAAAAGACGCTCGTTAGTTGCAACGTTTTTCGATCTATGTACCAGCATAAATTAATAACACAGTCCTCCTCAGCCGTCCGGGTGATTAAGAAAACCCCCGAAGGAACACCTTTCCTTTGGCTCCCTTCGAATTTATTGTTATTAATTCTTGCGCACTCACTCGTCGGTTCCTCCTCGAACCCGAGGACTGCTGTGAGACTGCCGTTGATCGGAAAGAGCTGGAATAAAATTAATAAACAATGAATTAAACACCTTTTTGCGCTGTAAATTCGTCTCCTTGTGAGGTGACCTTCTGGGTCTCCGATCGAACGCAACCCAATTCAAGGCGGGAAACGAAAGGAAAGTAACCTCACGCGCCATCATTAGGGAGAACCTAGCCAAACGCACTTTTTCTGTTGCTTTCTGTTGGACACAAAAAGACATACACAACAAATACGCAGACAATTGATGCAATTTTCTGCACCACTCCACTCAATGGCATTATAAGAATGGTTGAGCTAAGTACGCAAAATTATGCAAAAGCAAAAGGAGACGAAACTTGATATCGATTGTATCGTTTCCGATGGTACTCTATGGGGGCATTGTTGGGCTTTGCCAAAGGGCGCGTGCAGTTTTTTTTTTCTGCGACAGTTGTTGAGCTCGAAGGAGGACGAAACGAGGGAAGAGTCGCATCGAGAGGCTGTTTATGCAAATTGCTCTTTTCACTGCCCGCACAACTGCAGCGCACATATAGCTAGTAGGTATACCTGTTTGGTGTTTTCGAGTGGAGTCGGTTACAGTTTCGCCGTTCGAAGGAAAGAAAAAAAATGGGTTGCCCTTCAGAGGAACGGTTCCGAAAAGACCCTTCTACTGTGATGGTTTCCTACCGAGAAAACAAAGGTTAACGATGCGTTTGTGGGTTTTCAAGGAAGTGAGTGGCTCGAACCGGTGTCACTCGATGGGATAATGATTGGTGCCAAATCGGTGTGAAGAGATGGTTTACAGAAAAATGTTCATTAGTGAGTTTCTATTGCCGAGTTGAAGATGTTTTCCAGTAATTGCTAGACTTTGTTAGTTCCGCTTAAAAAAAATTATTCCTCTTAATTCAATAAAAAAATACCATTATTCGAGAAGATCGTGTCAGACAAGTATTTTTTGCGAACTATCTCTCTAACTAAGACGAACTATCTAACTAAATCGGAATCAGGGAAATTTAGTGTTAGTTCTCAAAGATTAAGTTACGATTGCCCTACGTTACTCTATCTGAATAAGTTTATAGCTTTGCAAAAAAGCACGATTAAAATAAAGAAATCAAAAACGAAGAAATACAACGGAAAAGTATGACTTTGAAATGGATATTGGATAAAAAAAATTAGCAAATTTCTAGAAACCGATATTGTAAGGTGGAAAATTCCTTCAACCTATCGAAAACTATTCAAGCAAATGGAGCCAAATTTGGCATGTGAAAATTTTAGGGGGCTCGAAATGTTTTTTTTGCTGAATAGACACTCCTTCCACCTCTCTAAGGGGAGAAGAGGGAAGGGGTCTGTCTTTGTTCTATCATATTTTCTGTATCAAACATTTATTCCATGTAACGGAGAAACATGTTATTTGCAAGTGGTTGAAAAATCTTGAACGAGAATTGTGTCTAAAAATAATCTGATGTTATAATGATGAGTTTTGGTAGAAGTACTAGGATTATTTTAGTAAAAAGTAAATTCAACGGGGTCGATTAGAAGATCAATCAATGAACAGTTCTGCTATTGGACCCATGAACTTGCTCATAGTAAGAAAACGTGAATGTTTGAAGGTATTGATAACAAAAAACAAATTTTTGGCGGGACGAAGTTTGCCGGGTTAGCTCGTACTATATATTAATAAAAAGTATAGTATAAACATTATAATAATATGGCTATGATTTTATTATTTTTCTACATATCCTATAGTTACATTTAGGTGCCTATGCTATCCAATTTCTTTCAAAAATTCTATACAATTCGAACGAGGAAAGTGTCACCCATATCTGGGTGACGGGGCGGCGAAAGTGTTAATCAACTATAACAAATAAAATTTTGGTCAACTTTGAACGAAGTTCAACTAGAAAAATGAATAGAGCTTTACGATCGCGCATCACTTTTGACCAATGTCATCAGATACCGAAAATATTTCGGATTTCAGATATGCGTATCGTATGATGGATTTCAATTAAGTCTGACGGTTAAAACCTATGTTTTCGGTAATTACACAGATAGATGAATTATTCCCAAAATGAACACATCAATATACACTCACTGTCAGTCGAAAAACAAGCAAATTTTGGTCATTTATCTGGAACGAGATTCTGAGGTATGCGAGTCTGCAAAAGGAACAATTGTGTTTTACACCCAAACATGTCATGCGAAAGCTTTTTCGCTTCATTTCTATTTGTTACATTATTGATGATACTCAAAGAAATGTATGAAATTTTAATTGCTTTTGTCTTTGATCATGTTATTTTAGAATTGATCACTATTTTTGTTCGCTTCGAAATAGAGTCTTACAGTTTTCAGATGATTTGTATTAACATAAAGTACCATTCTTTAATCAGAACATATTCTAACTTTTTTAAAACGATTATTGAGAAGGGAAGGCGTTTCGGATACGGGCTTCCATCGTCGAACAGAACGAATAAGTTAAATTTAAATCCAAGGATTGTGCTATCTACACGTGAAATTTTATCAGATAGCCGATTTTGACCTGAAGGGTCAAAATTTGGATGGTAGGTTCTCAAAATTTAACGTTTTGTTTTTCATATGACCAATTTTGCAACGATTTTCTTTATAAAAGCGTACCTAAAATCATTGACATTTTCATTTTGAAAAGAAACAATGGCCTGTATCTAGAGGCACGTACGGAAACTTGACGTAGGACTTTGAGGATAATTGTTTTTGAATTGAGTTTTTGTAACTGTTCAGAAATCTTATAATTTGACTTATTCAATACATGAAATGGTGGTCATAGAGGAACTGTTTGTTGTATAAACTGAACTGAATTTCCAACGGGTTGTAAGAGTTGTAGTGGTAGAGAAAAAAAAACCCCGAATCATTAGTTACTAATACTTTCTATTTTAAATTGAACTCATGAAGAAAAAATCAATTATCATCAATATTCCAAAATTAACTTGAAAAACACGACATTCTCTCGAGAAAGGGAATAGACAAGAGGATTTGGGGATATCGCGAACTGGTATACGGAAGTGTACCCTTTCGAACCTCTCAATCGACAACCGTTTTTTCAACTAAATTGTTGGAAAGTTTATGAACTATCTATATTATATCTGGAGAACGATTAGTTTTAAGATGGAACTTATTATAAACATATCATATAACATAATATAATTGCAGTAGTAGATACATTGTTACATTTTCTTTCTTGAGTATTTACGATTTCGCAAAAAATTTAAAATTTAATAAATTTACCAAAATTGATTTCTAGATGTTGTGAGTCACACACCAATAGGCGTCATACTTTGATAAATTGAAACAGTATCCAATATATTTAAAAATATCTCTGGAGAGTATTTTGAGAAATAAAAAAATATATTTTTTGGCCAAATTATCCAATAGTTATTTGTTATTTTTTCCTAGAATGTTGACAAATTTGTCGGATATCATGTTATAATCGGACAACTGGATTTCGGGTTAAGATTTTTTGAAAAAAAAACGATGATCTGAAATCATATGACCGATTTTGTTAATAATGTTTTTTGTTCATAACAATTTTCGTTCTACCTTATGTAAGAAGCATTTTTTTAAATATAGAACTTTGAGCAGGCATCATATTTGCGAATGTGCGCCATTTTGAATAATATCACTTGTTTTGTGTTTAGTTGAATTTGTTATTTTATCATGAACTAGCTGACCCGGCAAACTTGGTCCCGCAAAAATTTGTTTTTTTGTTATCAATACCTTCAAACATTCACGTTTTCTTACTAAACGCATGTTCATGAGTGCAATAGCAGAACTGTGCATTGATTGATCTTCTAATCGATCCCGTTGAATTTACCTTTTACTAGAAAATTCCTAGTACTTTTACCAAAACTCATCATTATAATATCAGATTATTTTCAGACACAATTCACGTTCAAGATTTTTCAACCACTTGCAAATAACATGTTCCAATATGATAGAATAAAGACAGACCCCTCCCCTCTCCTCCCCTTAGAGAGGGGGAAGGAGTGTCTATTCACCACAGAAACGTTTCGTGCCCCATAAAATCTTCACATGCCAAATTTGGTTCCATTTGCTTGATTAGTTTTTGAGTTATGCAGAAATTTGTTTTTCGTTTGTATGACAGCCCGTCCTAAGAGAGGGGGAGGAGTGTCGAACCACCATAGAAATATTTATTGCATCCTAAAACCTCCACATGCCAAATATGGTTTCGTTTGCTTCATTAGTTCTCGAGTTACGCAGAAATTTGTGTTTCATTTGTATGGGAGCCCCCCTTTATAGAGGGGGGAGAAATGTCGAGCCACCACTGCCAAATTTAGTTCCGTTTGCTTGATTAGTTATTTGATTATACGGAAATGTATGCTTCATTTGTATGGCAGCCCCCTTCCCCCTCAGCGAGACGTAAGGAGTATCTATTCGCCATAGAAACGTTTTGTGTCCCCTAAAACCTTCGCATGTATTTCGAGTTTTTTTTTAATCTGCTTTTTCCATCTGCTTTTGTATATTCGTAATTAATTGATATAGTTCAGTCTGGATAAAATGTAAACAAATTTCGGAATATTGAAGAACAAAGATTAAGAATTGGAGGACAGGGTGCAATGAAAAAAAATGTTCAAACCGGACTTCCTCCAAAATGGTGATTCCATAAAATTGAGCTCAATTGGACATACTTTACTGGTGTCGCAAAGTCGTCATAGTTTGAGTTTGAGTGAAATCGGGGTTTCCAAAAAAAAATTTTTTTTGATGCCAAATGTCTCAAAATTGCATGAAACTTCATCTACTGTCATCTGGGAAAAAATGTTTTGTCAAAAATCGACAAATTTACAAATTTTACAAATACAAACTTTAAAGTAGCTTGAAAAAAACAAAAAAAACTCAGTTATTGATTTACGTTCGCGAAGTCTCCCGAAGAAAGAGCAAATAAAAAATAAAAAATTCCAAAATTCTTCATGTAAAACGTTCGGTTGCCAAATTATGGGTCGAGTTCCGTTATTGCTTTAAGATTGCAAAATCTTCCAAGAAAAGAATGAAAATATTCTGAAAAAATATCGGTAATGCGGAAAATAGTGATATTGCTTACAATATATTGCTGATATTGCTTCTATATCACTCACATTTACATGACAATTCATGTCGTTTTCCACTATATGTAATAACGTCAATCACAATAGCACGAGAGTTTCCAGACAAAATTTGACAGCGCTATCAGTTGAACTGCGGAATTTATGGCGGAGATAGTAAAGCAACTACGATCCGTGGTTTGTGCGGATTGGAAGCTCCATCCCGCTGCGAAGAAAGTGGCCATCGTCAAATACTTTAAGTCCGCCGAATACGTTCGTTCCGGTACTATAGTATCCTTACTAGGATTGGGCGATCTTTAGAAAACGATCGATCTTGTTGATGGATCGATTTTCTAAACGGCGCATGGATCGATTCACTGATTAAATCGGTACCAAAGAATCGATCTTTGCTGAATCAATCTTTGAAAAATCGAATGACTTTTTTCCAATTTATAAACTTGTTTTATATAAGTATTATCTTTTCTTTAAACATGAAATTAACATTTTATATTTCTATTCTAACATCAAAGGCATTTCAATTCTAGTAAAGAACGTTTTAGCTGGATCTGATCCCATCTCGTCACAATTTTCACTGTCAGCCTAGTAAATATGATGGTGTAAATATAACTTGTGACCACTTGTTTTGTAGTGACCAAACTGCGTCTGCTTCTCCTAAATTTACGACCACTAATTCGAAAATCTTGAAAGAGATTCAATGTTTATGAAATTTGTCAAGTGGTTTTTGGTAAGAATCAATGTTCACTGAAAAACAAATTTAGAATATTTTTTTTTCAACAATCAAAGATCGGCAGTGGTAGCAAAGAACAGATAGATTTTCGCGATTTTTTTTTGAGTACTAAGAATTGACCGAAAAAACGGAAATCGGAGAGAAAAAGATCAATCTTCTAAATATCTATCCAAGATCACCCAATCCTATTCACTATCACTAATTTGACATCCTCAAAAGTTATTCAAATGTTAAATTATGTTTATAAAATTTGTCAGGTGGTGAGATTAAAATCGATGTACATTAGAAAAACTCTAAGATTGAAAAAATCGAAAGCAAAAGATCGATTTTTGCGATTTTTTCGGGTACAATGAATCGATCCAAAAAATCGAAAATCGAAATGGAAAAGATCGATCTTCTGAAAATCGATCCAAGATCGCCCAATCCTAAGCCTTACACTTCTGAAGAAGAATGAGAGCATTGAACGGAAGCCTGGTTCCGGTTGTCCGACGGTACTACTCGATCGTGGACTGCAGCTGTAGCTAAAGCAGAGGATGGAGCGGTAAAGCTAATATCTAACGGACATTATCATGCGGAGAAGTAAGTCGAGACCGGCCGTCTCGGAACATCAAGCTGCGATTAAAGCTCAAAACTCCTGCTGGAAGTTCCTTCCTTCATCAAAAAAATATCATCCGGACAAGAGTGGGGGTGTTTTGACCGGGCCTGGGGTGTTTTGACCGGGCCTGGCCTCCGCCCATTACGCGAAAAAGTCACTGAAGGAGATGAACTGCTTCAAGATAGATGTTGTTCCGAAGTCCGCCAACACTCCGAACGTCCTCCATCTGCGTCTCATAGAGAATTTCTGGGCAAACCTGGAGCGGAGGTTCTACTCCAACAATTTTGTGGTGAAAACGGAGGAGGAACTGTTAAATAAATCTAGGGAAGAACGGAAAAAACATGCCATCAAATATGTTTTCGACAACAATGGCGAAAGTTCCGGTCAATAAAATAATGTTTTATGGGAAACTAGCTGACCCGGCGAACTTTGTTCCGCGAACGTTCGTAGCTTCAATCCCGGAACATGTTATTGGTCAATCTTTTAATTGTCATTAGTCACTGCTAAAGTCGAATGCATTTTGAAGTCTAAACTTTCTATAATTGAAAATAAAAATCAATCTACAAATTGCGATGACGTGTGCACAATTCCGCCATCTACGGTAATGTGAAGCAATTAACTATATCAGATTACCAAGCCCGACAGCAGTTTCAAATTGTTTATTACTGTAAAAAATATGGTAATTCAGTTATTTTCTGATTTTTTTTTTTGTTTTGTGTGTTTTGAATATTAGTGTTATGGTCACCCTAGTGAAAAATAATTGCACCACTCTAATAAAGCCTTATTTACTTTGGGCTTTGGGCTTCAGACCTCGTATTCCGAGGTAAGCCTAATCCCATTGTTGTCGATTGTTGTCCAAAAACAATTTATCGATATGACAGTAGCTCTCGACGCTTCATGCAAATTTAGATTGCAGTGAAGCGTTGTGTAAAAAACATTGGTCATTTAGAAAATTTTGCATACTCGAAAAAGGGCCAGTTTTTTCTTATTCTTCTACAAAAAAAATTTACAGAAACAATTAAAAAAAACCTTTTTGATAAAAAGAAATTTCAATTTTTTTTGAGCGTCGTTTACTTTCTTATATTTTTTAAATTAAAATTTAAACAGTTCCATACATTTCATTTTTCTACCACCATTTTTTAGGTTTTATGGTTTTTGTGTTAGAATTTTTTGTAGAAAATGAAGAAAAAAACTTAGGCTCTTTTCAAAAAGAAGTCTAATTTTTTTTGGAAAATTTCAAGTTCGTAAAGTTGTTCAGATGACAAATGCACAATGGTCCAGGAAGTGCATTTAAGTGGAAAGGGCCTGGCCGGGTAAGGGAGTAAAAAGTGCCCCCAAACCAAATCACCAGCTGTATGGCATATATTGTATATGATATTAAATAAGAAATTTTTGCTGTTTGTTTGAACCCCTATGTGATTTAACATAGGATCTATAGTGAAAAACGTACTTTTTCGTTTTATTCACGCCATCCGCAAAAGTTTCGAGATAAAAATTTGAAAAAAAAAATATTGAATGTGCATCTTACTACGGTGTATCAAGAAAAATTATAAAAAAAATTCATCAAACATTTTAGTATTTAAAAAAAATATCGAAATTTAGATTTTTTTTTTAGGATTCAGAGATACTACTCTAATTTATATTTAAATGTGTTTCTACGGCTTTGTGTGTTTTGAATATTAGTATTCAAATATTGTGTGATTTTTTTCAGTGTAGCGCGGTACAAAAAATATCTTTTTCATATTTCCAAAGGTGTGACTGGGTAAGTGAGTAAAAAGTCCCCCGAACCAAAACACCAGCTGTATGGAAAATATTGTAGATGGTACTAATCAAAACATTTTGGCAGTAGTACCATATATTTGAGTCCTTATATGGTACACCATAGGATATATGGTGATAAATGCACCTTTTCGTTTTTTTTCACGCCATTCTCAATAGCTTTGAGACAAAAATATGAAAAAATACTAAAAGTACATCTTACTAAGGTTTTTCGATAAATATCTTCAAACTATTCTCTCATCAAAAAATCTAATAATAAAAAAAATTAAATACGCAGTACAAAAAAAATTATATACTTTCTGGCATTTCGAAATTTTGAAATAAAAATATATAACTTTGAGATCCACTTCTGCTCTAATTTTTATTTAAATGTCTCTTTTTGTGTCTTCTTTTCTACATGTGGCGTAATTTTTCCAGAATTTTTAAAGCATTGCGAGACACAACATTATTTTTCTTCATCGTTTGCATTATTATTTTTATTTTCTTGAAATCGATTATTTTATTGTATTCGTGATATTCAATTGTAAGATTAAAATTAAAAAAAAAAAGAACAATTCGGATTTTTTAAAGTGTTCTCATTAATCCGAATGATCTTTCCACAAGGACTTTATTTTTGTTCACGGAGCTCTATCGTACTGCTGACTCCTATGAATTTGGTAAACCATCTAAATCCAAAGTAAAGATAATCTCATATATTTGAGGAGACGAGAAAAAAATTGTACAGCGCAATGCTCTAAATATACCGACAAAATTTAGACATATGAAAAACAAAATTTAAGAAATATTATAGCAGTAATGAGTCTCTAAATTCAAAATAAATTAAAAATTCCCAAATGCCAAAAAAACAATTTGTTTTTCACGCAATCCTCTTAAAAATTCAAGCAAAAATTTACGCTACATATGGAAAAAAACAACACATATGAACGCATTTAAATAAAAATTAGAGAAAATTGGGTCTCAGAGTAACATTTTTTTCAAAATTTCGAAATGCCTGAAAAAAACTTTATGGAACAGATTTATTCTTTAGACAAAAACTGTCTTCGATAAATAATGTAGTCAAAAATAGGGTGAACAACATTTTAGATGGAATCAAAAATCTAACTTTCTTATCTCAGTACTGCCCATGTTTGAATAGGAGACGTAAGCGACAAAATGAACAAAAGCGACTTTTTCGCCATTTTGCATCCTACGCAATGTAATACGTTTGTTCAACATGCAAACAGACATTTTTTGTTCGAAAACATTTGAGCAATTTTGAAAAACCGTTTCCGAAAAATCACTGTTAGTCCACATAACAGACGTAGTTCCATACAGCTTTCATACATCGTTCGAAAATCAACAATTATAAACATTATGCATTAAGCTAAATCTACATTTGAATCACATTCTTTGTAGAGTCCAAACATGCCTGTCACGATAGTGTCTTATTACTTAGTGTTTCCTAAGAAACCATAGAAACACTGCTCATATAATTACTATTTTTCGTAACTGCACTAAACAATGAACAAAAAGAAGCAATTGTGTTTTTTTAATGTTATAACTACCTAAATGTCTGCATTCGAATCTTCAATTAGATAATGAATCAATCGGATCAGCAGTAAAATAAAAATAATATTGGTTCTTAGCATTATAACTCCTCGGATTCGACATCGAATTATTCCACATACTCAGCATTTACGCATACCGTTGGTGTAAGTCACTCCACCATCTTTATGCGTGATATCGTGATATCGGTAAATCATGTTGCAAATTACCAACATTGCGGATTCAATTAATTGGAAAACACGAACCTGCTGTTCTTATCATATCCCAGAGTATCTAGGAAAATAGTACTCGCAACAAATCCAGAGTACCTTTTCCAGAAATTTCACTAAATTTCTTCCAAACCTTCATGATTTTATCCGATAACAACTGAAACTACCGACGAAGATGTTTTGATTATTATCGGAATTGTAAATACTAACGCTACAAACAGAGCAACCAGGTGATTACGTCTAGG
Organism: Toxorhynchites rutilus septentrionalis; assembly: GCF_029784135.1. Taxonomy (NCBI): domain Eukaryota; kingdom Metazoa; phylum Arthropoda; class Insecta; order Diptera; family Culicidae; genus Toxorhynchites; species Toxorhynchites rutilus. The sequence continues at coordinate 302,990,909 of NC_073746.1, read as the reverse complement.
TATGCGGACAAATGTTCATTGAAACGATTCATTGTCCGCATAAATAGACGTAAGCGTTTTCCAAATGGAAAAACATATGTTTTAATCCGCAAAATCTCCTAGGCCCTCTTTTTGTTGATAATATCCTTCAACTGGACAGATTATCTCATTGGAAATTTGCATGGTTACGCTTGTAGGCGAAAAAAACAACAAAATTGCGTTTTCCCAACACTGATGGTGTTGGTGATTACGTCTCCTATGCGATCATGGGCAGAGTAGATAGAGATGAACATAGTTCGACAATATTTCAGTTATTTTAATCAACTTTGTAGAACAAAGTTTTTTTTTCTATTTTTTAATATAATCGATTTAGCACTTATTATTCTTATTATTCTTAGTTGCATTAGGGTGACCATGAAATAACGGGTTTTCTTGCTCTTGCTTATTACAAATCCTACATGAAAATTGTCTTGGAACGACTTTTAGAGCATATATTTTGTGATGGAGAGCTTGTCAATATCTCAATCTCTATCATATGTAACAACTTTGTCCAAGACAGTTTTTGTCTAGAAAATAACTATCTAGCTCTAGATGCTAATTTCCACTTAAATGCACTCCCTGGACCATTGTGCAATGTTTTCACACCCACAATGTTTACTGCAGTCTGAGGTGGAGCTTCTAATGGCCAGTCGAGTTCGGGAAATTCTTGGAAAATTTGGGAAATTCTAATAAATAAATGAAGTGAATACAGGTAAACTTCGATATAACGTACCCTCTTTATAACGTACCCTCGATATAACGTATACATTTCCAAAGTGTGAAGAAATTTTTTTTTTAAAGAACAATGAACTATCTGTATTGTGATGCTAAAACATGTTTTGTACCTTTGATCAATCCCGAAATACAGCTGGTTTTGTGATTCTGGATTCTAAATGAATCATGCTTTAATCAACAGTATGAAGGGAAACATCATGAGAAAGGCACGCTTCGTCTTCTAATTGAATTTATTCATTAACTTTACTGAAACAGCAACACAATATTGTATTATAGGCTACCTTTGTGAGTCCTTCATTACGCTTCGATATAACGTACAATTCGATACAACGTACAATTTTGAAAGTGAAATGTACGTTATATCGAAGATACCCTGTATAGTTCACAAAATGAGATGAATGACAGAGTAATAAAAAAAACCTCGAGATGAAAAACTGTGAATTTTAATGAATTTCAGATTAAATAAATCGAGAAATTGTTTAGTAATAAATTCATAAATTTGGAATAATGAATTAATTTAAAAAAACACAAATCTGAACATGGTGAACAAATAAGAAAATTTGCCACGAGCGAATAAATAAACGGAAAAAAACTGGAAGATGAGAAACATGAAGAATTAGAGAAAAGTGTTTTAACTTTGGTGAATAAACAAATTTCTAAAAAAAATCTTTATTTGAAAAATAAAATTTAAAATTAAATCCTATATATAATATATATAATCGAGCCAATCCAATTTAATTCATCTTCTTAAAGTCAGAAAACAGCTTTTTCACATAAAAAAAATAAATTTATCAAGTTTCTCTCAAGAGGTGATAGACGATCATATTTGATGAAAAAAAAATCCTCCTACCCATATGTTCGAATTTCAACTATGACAGAGTTATAGAACCTTTTTTTTTTGTTTCGAACTCTGTTGCCTCAAACTGGCTCTACATTAAAAAGTACGCTACGGAAGACGATTCTGATGCTTTCATTTGAAAAATGAGAAAATTTAGTACAGAATATAGTAGTGGAACAACTAAATTAGTGGATTTTAATAAAATTATGGAAGTGAAAAACTTAATAATTAATAATTTTCACGTGTTATTGTTAATTTTATCCTAAAAAGTTATATTAACCTGGATTGTTTCTATCAATTAAATTGAAGCTCCGATCTACAATTTGTTCTTTGACACCCGACTTCTATCTTTTTTAATTTGGCTGAAATATCAATATAAACAATTCCTGGTGAAAATTCAAGCAAAATCACGTAAAAATTCACTGTTCATGTAATAACCACTGAAACTTCACCTGAACGTTGAAAGGTTACATTTTTTCTTGAAATAAGTAACATTAGAAATATAAAAAAAAATTCAAACTGTATATAATCGGAAAATTGTATATAATTATAAAAAAATATAAATAATTATATACAATCCAAAATTGTATATAATCGAATCACATAGAATCGAGTCTGTATATAATCGAGTTCGACCTGTATATCTAAGTTACCCGTATTAACTTAATTCTGGTTCATTATTGATTTATTTGCTCATTTATTCATCATAGACCTCATTAAATATTTTAAATGATCAACGTAAATAATAAGATTTTTCAAGTTTTCTATATACTCGATTAGTAGATACTTCGCGTCGATTTCCATGCCGTTAGGTGAAAAGTGCTTGCGTACAGTAGAATCACAAGTATGCATTTTTGATTTTATTTGCTATCAATGACGGTGATGGTACGAATATAGAATCACTTGTGGCCAGAGATGCCAACTTTCCTGATTTTTGAGGTTTTCCCAGACTTTTTGGCAAACTCTCTGATATCCTGATGAACATCCGATTTAGCATGATTTAAAGAAAAAACATCAACTCTATGGACAGCATAAAAATACCACGTAACAGATTTCGACGATGAATGCGTGAAACATTGCGAATGATTGTGGTATAAAACTGTGCATATAAAATTGAAAAAAAACAACAATGTTGCTCTCGTTTTCTCAAAAATCAGCACAAACTTCGCGGACAACCCAATATGAGGGGGTCTCCGTAGCCACATTGGTTGCGCGTCCGCTTAGTATGCGATCGATCGTGAGTTCGAAACACAGGGCCCTCATTGACCATCTTTGTGTTGTGTTCTATAAATAACTCAACAATGATCAATCAACTGTCTCCGCTGTCCGGTCTAACTGGATAATGGAAGAACAGAAGGACTACTCTTACGCCTAAATGGCTGCTGTGTAAATGTACCATATGCAATGGTATAGAAGGGAATACTCTTACGCCAAAAAATGGCAACTGTGTAATGTGCTAATTATTGAGATGATAAACATGTGACATGTATGCGATTTAAATTCGGCTCTGTTTCAGCTAAAATGCTGATGGACCTAAAATAAACAAAATGGGACAAACAAAACCAATATTAATTACCTTCATTTCCCCTGGTTTTTATCTTCATTCTTCCTGATTAAAAAAAAAGGTGACAACCCTGCTTGTGGCTTCAATAGCAACAAAATGATAATGAATCGTGGATCAACCATCTTCAACTGCTTCTTCAAAACCACGCAAACTATTTTTACTAAAACTTTCACGAAATAGTTTTTTCTTTTTCAAAAATTTCGATGCATTCTGAATTAATATTCAAAATAATAAAAATATGTTTTTAATATTTTTTATCTGCCGGAAGGAAAATTGTGAATTTAGGAGTGTTCTAATTTATCGATGACTTTTTACCCATCGATCATTTGGTTTTCGTGAATCCGACCATTGTTTCCAGGTTGAAAGTGGCGTCAAAGTGCAGCAAAACTCAAGCCGGATGCGAAAAATGAATTACCAACAGTGAAAGCTGTGTTGTTCGGTTGAAAACCGAAGGTGAAAATTTGTCCCGCATCGGTGGCTCTCGTCGTTCCCAACACCACAAAACCACTTCGATTCGCGTATTTTCTGTTGCCGTTCTGCGAAACGTACTGACTAGTACATTTTTTGGATTATTTCTTTCGAATGCAGAGTTCAATTTTTAAATGTGTTTGTTTGTTCTCGCCGACAATAATTTCGTAGCCCTACGTTATCAATGTGGTCGTGTCTCCAAGCTTGGGGAAACCCTTCAACTATTTTATTCAAAGGAGCAAGCTATTATTCCGCCAAGCAATGTTTAATCTGCTGCATATGACTTGATAACACTCCAAGCGAATAGTTGGATGTATCCAAAAGTGCAGGGCAAACAATTATCGATCAATTTTCACTTTCATTTAACTAATCTGAGGTCCCGTTAGGATAGCCCTTTCAAAAAAAAAAAGCGGTGTGCAGTACTACAAATGCAAACCATTTATCCTCCGAGAAGGAAAAATTTTCACAGCGGATCATTAAATCCTCGGTGCCGGTAATCAGGTTTGGCCGTATCTCATCCATGCAACAGCCGGTACCGATTGCCGTTCCCCTGATCAACCCATCGGGCGCTGGACGTGTGCTTGTTCCACCGATGGCTGATGGACGGGGCCGATTCCCGAAAATTGGCTCTAATTTAATTTATTTTTTTTTCACTCCTTCCTTCATTCGCCCGCTCGTTTGTCCGTCCGCTTATTGGTTCCAGCGCAGTAGACAGACGGAAATTAGGAAATAATAATGAGCTCCCGGAAAAAAAGGGTTCCCCTGGTCTACCGCGAACGAGAATCGAACGAAAACGACAACAGAGGCAACACTTTTTGCGGGAATTATTCCAAACATTCAAATTAAGTATCGAAACATTGTTGTGGTTTTGGTTCTCGCCTTTGTTTGCGCACCTCCGTGTGGTGTTGGTGAACCCGTTCCACGGTGCGGAGGATCGCTCTGATTGGCACAATTCTTGGCAGCCAGTTGGCCGTGACCTGATGGCCGAGGGCGGGCCGATTATTCGGTTGCACTTTTGTATTTCGCTCATTTCCACGTGTTCCAGGCGTGATTACTGCTGCGCTGGTTGTAATTGTTTTAGATTGTACATCTCAATGTGATCGTGATCTAAACGGTTGGAAGTTCTCGCCTCGCCGAATGTATAATTTGATCAATTTACCGCAACCTCATAAGCCAAATCAAATTTGTGACATTGGCGAGCGCTAATTACGACAAAAAAAAAAGTTGGGAGAAAACACCAATTAAAACCAACGCCAGCGGGAAACCGTTGAACCATTACTGGGACACGAAGGAGTAAAGCAATGTCATCAATCGGCTCATTATTGTCACCTCGACGCTTCCGCGCGACGCGTTTGCCGTCCGTATCACTTCCCGTTTTCACGTATGAAAATTGAAACACTATAGTGTTTATTTGTTTTCACCTCAGCTCACACCACACATTCACACAAACGCGAGCTTCCCGCTTGAGGCCAGAACCAGCCGACTGCTTATTCCGCATTTTCCGGGCTTAATTATGTTCGCGCGTCGCATAAACATGTCGCCTTGTCGCGTTCCGAAGCGGTTTGGCTTCGCCACCTGAAATACAGCACTAATAACAAACAAACCAAAACCGAGCCATCGAGCGCAAGTGAATATCCGTTGACATATTTTACGTGTTATTGAATTGAATTGAATTGAAAAGCCCCACACCGCCATCAGCGCTCCGCCGCGCAGTTCCGCACGGTCCGTGGTTCGTGGTTCCAGTTGGCCGAGCCAGCCCGACTGTGGCGGCATTTTCGAACCCCCGAAAAGCAACAGAACTGGAATACAAAGTGAAGAAGAACGAAATCGATCGTCGAAATGAGGGCTGGCGGCGGCATTCTCATGCAAATTATGCTGGTCAATGTGCGCCATTCAAAGTCATTTACTTGCCGAACGTGAGATCGGTTAGAGGAAATGTAAACCCGCTGATGGCTTCATTATTGTCGGCGGTGGTGGCTCAGAGCCGTCAGCAGTGGGGGATCACTGATGGGTTTGTCACTATCAATCAATACGTTGTGGTCGGGTTTGTCAAAATAACCCCGGGATGACCACGCACAAACAAGCCGATTGAGAATGGGTTCGATAATCATAAGTTTGTTGATTTTTGTGCTGATCCGGAAAGTCATTGCTCGTTAATTGAGTGAGAAGAAATATGCGGGAAGCACGGTAATAGGGAAAATATGGAGATTGAAGATAAATAAAGACTCATCGTAATTTTAAGCTCCCTGAGAATGTATGCAATTTCATTAATTATTATGATCTTTAAGCTAGAAGTTTTGGAATACTTCATATTCAGCCGTTCCATGCCAAACCCCGTATAGAGGTTCTCAGATTTTCGTGAATATGGTGGTTTTGTTGCTCATCGCAAAATGTTAGACACGTATTATTTATTTTACCATGTATGGTTCGAAAAATATTTTGTTCCACTTTTTCGAAAAATGATTTTTTTTTTCAAAGTTCATAACTACGGGATCAATTCAGATGATCGACATATCAAACTAAATCCAACTAGTATTTTCTTTTAAATACTATACAGGTCGGACTCGATTATCCGGATCATTTTAGTTTTGCTTTTTTTTAATCAGAAATTTCGAATAATTTGTTAATATTCTTTAGAAATATGATTATTTGAACAAAATTGAACGTAGCTAAGTATAGGAGGGGCTGGAATAGAAGTTGTTCCATACAACTTGTTTCGAATATCAGCAGTAGATTTATAAACGTTAAAAAATCCAAATTTAAATGAATACATTTATTTCATATTTACCCCTTTAACGGGTACTGGCAACTATATTGTCACCAACAAAAAATATTCTTTTGCTGCAGTTGGAATATTCTTACAATATTTTACTTAGCCAAAATCTTCTAAAGGTATCTCCAATTTTTTTTTGGGCTGGTGAAAATGTACGCTATTTATTTGGGAGTCATTTTTATGTAACAAATTCACGATTTCAAAACGCCGTTGAAAAATTCTGTTTAACCCATTAACGACCAAGCTGTAAAAATTAATTTTTTGTCGGAAGCCATTGTTGTATTTTCGATTATTAACGCTAAAGGAACTCCAATGTTCAAGAATTATTTTTTCCCATCTTCCATTTTCCGGGAATTCTTCCAATGACTGTTCGAAAAATCGAACATTGGCCGAAACCCACACTTTTTTTTGCAAGTACAGGGTTTTCAATTTCGGGCTTCCGAAAGTATACAGCCCTGCGCTGACAACCGTTTGACATAACTGTCAACCAAAGCGTCATATCGTTAGTTGAATGTCTGCCATTTTACAATATGGATCGTTTTAGCATCGCACAACGTGTTAATTTTGTTAAATTATACTATAAAAATGATGAAAAACCGGCAAATGTTTTTCGAGCATTACGGACGGATTTTGGTCATCATGGACGGCCTACAGAGCACACAATCGCTAATGTAGTGCGTAAATTCGAACAAACTGGATCCGTAGCGGATATTGTGAAACCTGTGCATCATCGTAATGTGCGTTCGGCCGAAAATATTGCTGCTGTTGCTGCCAGTGTGGAGGATGACCCGAATGTTTCGATTCCACGGCGTGCTCAGCAATTGGGCTTGTCAAACACATCATTGTGGCGAATTTTGCATTTGAACTTGCACCTACATCCATATAAAGTCCAACTGGTACAAAAAATAGAGCGTGGTGACCATGGAATGCGTCGGGCATACGTCGATTGGGTGAACGAACAACAGCAGCAAAATGCTGAATTTTCGCATCAAATTTTCTTCAGCGATGAGGCACATTTCGAGCTTGGTGGCTATGTACAGACTACCCAAAATTTCCTTATATGGGGCTCGGAAAATCCACACGTGATTGTTGAGAGGCCATTGCATCCGCCAAAAGTCACTGTTTGGTGCGCATTATGGTCTGGTGGAGTCATCGGGCCGTATTTCTTTGAAAATGAGGACGGCGAAACGGTAATTGTGAATGGTGAGCGCTATGGCCGCATGTTAACCGATTTTTTTTTGCCACAAATTGAAGGTATGCATACGGATGACATGTGGTTTCAGCAGGACGGCGCCACGTGCCACACAACACGACCGAACATGGCCATATTGCGAACGAAATTTGAGGGACGCATAATTTCGCATTTTGGTGATGCCAATTGGCCGTCCAGATCATGCGATTTGAACCCGCTAGACTTTTTTTTGTGAGGTTATGCGAAAGACCGTGTCTATGCCAACTCTCTGCAAACTCTTGAACATTTGAAAGACAACATTCGTGAAGTTATGACCGAGATACCGCCCCATATGTGCCGAAAAATCATCGAAAATTACCTGTCCGGATCAAGGTGTGCGAGGAAGCCCTAGGTGGACATTTGAATGATGTTGTATTTCACACATAATGACATAAACCAAACTTTAATTTGAAATAAAAGTTTCATCGAAATTCGAATTCTAAGTGTGTTTTATTTCAATTTACCTTCGGAATTTAAAGTTGGAAAACCCTGTACAAACATACTGCGAACTAGAAGTCACTTCAATTATTCATAAATGCATCAATTTTGGATTCCCGGAAGAACAAGAACAGGAGAATGGAGGTCTCTAAGTATAAATCCAAATTAATCCACCTAAGGTGAGATGTGGCATTTCTTATTTCATGTAATTTTAACTTATTACTGACAGGTTTTTTCTTTCAAACGAAAGCATATGCTGTTATTTTTATTATTAATTGTGGAGGAATGTCAATGCTTATGCTTAAAAACTAGTCTCTCCAATTATCCATTTCCCGAAAATATCGAACATTTTCCAAAACCTGCAAAGTACCAGAGTACTGCTAAAAAACAATGGCATAGAGGGTTGGGAGGTTATTATTCGGTCCGGCGGAAGAATATTCACACCAACAATCTCATTAGAATCCTCCTTACACGTACTGATCATTTCCTCCAACTCCCCCACAAAAGAAATACTACGGGCCGCCATCACATAAGGTTGTTACGGACAAAAAATCATACAGATTTTCAATAATATTTGCTAAATTTATCGATATTTGCAAACATTCACAACTGAAAATGCAAGAATATAGAAAAACCTTCCGTCTTCTAAAGTAAACAAATCAAAATGCGCAGCGGAGGTTAGATGTGTTGGTGTTGATTGAGCAGAAAAAAAAGTTCGTTATGGCCAATGTTCGATTTTTGGAACACTCAATTTCCCCGGCTGTTATTTTCCTGTATGCGGCTCAATCGAATGATTTTCGCTCTATATCACAATGTATGTTCTTTTATCAAAGCAATACTGTAGAAAATTTCACATATTTTTGTATTTTATTGGGGTTTTTAATTGAAATTTAAAACACCTTCCAAACGTACTTGCTTTAAATCGACTTTATTAATCAATAAAGTTACTCAAAATTGAATGAAATCGATATAAGTGGTAGCTAATAAATTAAGCTATCTTTTGGTGCAAAAACATTACCATATGGTTCCTGTCCAAAGACATGAAAAATTATCAAAGTTGCTATTCGATTTTTCGAACGCTTGGCCTAAAATGAGTTAAATTGGTTGAAAATACATCATGTTGAAAAGTTTTTCACTGTAAATGTACTATTTGGGATCTACTGTGTAAGATCATGCCCTTTTTTCAATACAATAAATGGTGTATTTGATGGAAATTTCAAATTAATTTTTTTTTCTTTAAAACTATAAAAAAACAGTTTTTTTTTTGCTTTATTAGAAATATTGTAAATCGCTTAAATAATCGGTGTCGCTGCACTAGAAATATTGTTTTGATTTTTGCATAACCAAAAGCGCAATAAAGTTAAGTGTTTTGGAGCTACCGGGCAGTGGCAACTATATTGCCACAATTTTTTTCAATTGTTTCAATAGTTAATTTTTTTTCAAAGGTAAATATGTAGTCTTCCTTATGTAAGGATTATATTCTCTGAGGTTGAAGTCGATCCCTTGTCTAGTTCTCACGGCCCGTTAAAAGGTTAAACATACCTAATATCATAATTTAATGAAACATGGATGTAGCTAAAATGAGCAGGGTCCCTCTAGTATGTTTAAATTTGATTATCCATAGGGTATTTTTTCGCGGGAATCAACATTTTGCAGGAAGTTCCTATCGAAAACCCGAAGATCACTTTTTTCCCATACATTTATTCACACTCTAATACGCATAATATGCAACAAAGCAAAAATTAAAAATTAACATTTTTCGCTAAAATATGTTTACGTAATTCTCGCAGCAAGAATTGTCTTTCCATTGGAAATCCGTTCTCCTCAACCCAAGTAATAACTTTTTCGGTTCCACATAAGACTGTTCCATTTGAATCCCAATTTTCGGAAGATAGTTCCGAAGGTAGTTCCGAAACTGGAGAAGCATTCACACCCTCGGCAGTCGAGAACGAATTTTCATCATCGTAGAAATATGTGTTTGGATGCAAAACAATACAGGGAAACTTCGATATAACGTACCCTCATTATAACGTACCGACATAACGTCACTCGATATAACGTATATATTTTCAACTAGCTGACCCGGAAAACTTAGTCCCGCCCAAAATTTGGTTTTTGTTATGTTGATTGCTATTGAGCAATAAAAAAAAATCAATACCTTCAAACATTCACGTTTTCTTACTAAGCGCAAGTTCATGACTCCAATCGCAGAACTGTTCATTGATTGATTTTCTAATCGACCCCGTTGAATTTACCTTTTACTAAAAAATTTCTAGTACTTCTACCAAAACTCATCATTATAATATCAGATTATTTTCAGACACAATTCTCATTCAAGATTTTTCAAACACTTGTAAATAACATGTTTCTCCGTTACATGGAATAAAAGTTTGATACAGAAAATATGATAAAGGGTGTGTCACATCAAATTGCATCACGGAAAAAACGCTGTAGAAATTCGCCCAGTATACCGAACCTTTTGAAAATTTTAGACAGTAAAATAAAAACTATTAAACAACTTTTAGCATTTTCTTTTTATTCATACTTCGAGCCCAAGCCCGTATGCTCGCACGTTCCTCTTTACCCCGTCCATAAGGTTCTGTACAACGTCAGGTTGTAGTTTTTTTTGAACAGAAATCCATTTTCTCTTGAAGTCCGCCTCCGATTTGACAACTTTTGGGTTCTTCCGGAGGGCCTGCTTCATAATCGCCCAATATTTCTCTATTGGGCGAAGCTCCGGCGCGTTGGGCCGGGTTCATTTCCTTTGGCACGAAGGTGACCCCGTTGGCTTCGTACCACTCCAACACGTCCTTTTAATAGTGGCACGAAGCGAGATCCGGCCCTCGTGCTGCTTCAATAGTGGTAGTAAGCGCTTCTGTAGGCACTCCTTAAGGTAAACCTACCCGTTTACCGTGCCGGTCATCACGAAGGGGGCGCTCCGCTTTCCGCAAGAGCAGATCGCTTGCCACACCATGTACTTTTTGGCAAACTTGGATAGTTTCTGCTTGCGAATCTCCTCCGGAACGCTGAATTTGTCCTCTGCGGAGAAGAACAACAGGCCCGGCAGCTGACGAAAGTCCGCTTTGGCGTAGGTTTCGTCGTCCATTACTAGGCAATGCGGCTTTGTCAGCATTTCGGTGTACAGCTTCCGGGCTCGCGTCTTCCCCACCATGTTTTGCCTTTCGTCGCGGTTAGGAGCCTTCTGAACCTTGTATGTACGCAGGCCCTCCCGCTGCTTGGTCCGCTGGACGAATGAACTTGACAAATTCAGCTTATTGGCGACATCCCGGACCGAACTTCTCGGATCACGGTTTCTTTTACTTGATTAATTCTCGAGTAATGTAGAAATTTGTGTTTCATTTGTATGGCAGCCCCCCCCCCCTTAGAGAGGGGGGTGGAGTGTCTAACCACCGTAAAAATATTTATTACACCCTAAAACCTCCACATGCCAAATTTGATTTAGTTTGCTTGCTTAATTCTCGAGTTATGTAAAAATTTGTGTTTCATTTGTATGGCAGCCCCCCCTTAAAGAGGGGGGTAGAGTGTCCAACCACCATAAAAACATTTATTGCACCCTAAAACCTTCACATGCCAAATTTGGTTTCGTTTGCTTGTTTAATTCTCGAGTAATGAAGAAATTTGTGTTTCATTTGTATGACAGCTTAGAGAGGGAGGAGGGGTCTGGAAATATCATAAGAACCTTCCCCGACCCGAAAAACCCCTACATACCAATTTTCATGTCGATCGGTGTAGTAGTTTCCGAGTCCATAAGAATCAGACAGACAAACAGACAGACAGAAATCCATTTTTATATATATAGAAGAAGATAATAGACATGTGAAAAATATTTTCGGCATAGGTACTGAGAGTTTCATGTCAATGACACAGGTTCAACAAAGGTCATAGGTATAGGTTCCCGAATTTTGATTCGAGCATTGGAAACCCCATAAAAACAATCTACCTGTGTATAGTGCATTCTGAATAAGCTGATTATATTCTCATGTCTGAAACCATAGCTCATAATCAGGACTTCCATATGGAATTTGCATTTTTGCGTTACATCTCTGCAATATGGCTTGAACACTTGTGCTGAAGAATAAAGGTGCAAGCGGTCATTTTAACTATTTACTTAATGTTTTTTCAATTCAATTTGAATCCGGAATCCCAGTTTAATTTATGCCAATGGACGTATCACAAATATTTTGACAGCAAATTGTTGCACGAATTTCACGTTGATCTTTTTTGTCAGCTACTCAAATCGCGAAATCGCTGAAGGTGGCTGAATCGACAGTACAGATGTTTTCGTGAACGTGCAAGTGTTCTTCTGGTGGATCGGAGGACGGATCTTAGCGGAAAATACGATCGGAAGCTGAGATTGAGGGTAGTCCATATCCGGAGAATCCATATGCGAGAAGGTTATCGCAAGCAAAAAAAACAGGATAACAAGGTTTTGACGAAGTACGAAGTATGCATACTGATGGATGACGAAATGTACATGAAGATGGATTTTGGACAGCCCCGAGGCCTGACATTCTAGAAAATAAGCCATTACCAGCAAATTTAGGTTCGTTTTTTTTTTTAATTTTGCGTGGATGTTTTTGATTTGGCAAGGGATTTTTTTTCAATCTCAAACAAGACGATGGACTCGATAATGTATAGAGAAGAGTGCCTACAGAAACATCCAGTGATGTTTTGGCCAGATTTGGTGAGCTGCCACTACAGCCGAGGGATGCTTCAGTGGTCTCCTGTGACAATGGGATCGATTACCTTTAAAAAGACCTCCATCCCCCCAATTGCCTTAAATTGCACTCAATCGGAAAATATTGGACAATTGTGAAGCAGAATTGCGGAATTTGTGCCAAAGTTACTCGGGATGCTGCATACATGAAGACATGAAGAAATCGTGAAATAAAATGGACGCTGAGGTTAAACAACAAAGAGCCCAAACTTTGATGGAGGATATCCGAAAACAAGTATAAAAATTCATCAAAACTGTAGAGGAATAATTTTTACAATATTTTTTTTGTACCTTTAACCAATCCCGAGATGCAATTGGTTTTATGATTCCGGCTTCTAAATGAAACAAGCTTTATCAACAGTATGATCATGAGAATGGTTAACTTCATCTTCTAGTTGAACTTTTTCATCATTATTTACTTATCTTACCCAAACAGCAATACAAAAAAGTAATATAAGTTGTGTTCTAGAGTTCGTTATTATGCTTCGATATAACGTACAATTCGATACAACGTACAATTTTGAATTATCGTTATATCGAAGTTATATCGTTATATCCAATTTTGCCTAGAGATATTTTTTTCCAAAACTCTATCAATATGGATATCAAATGAAAGGACTTCACTAGTAAAACACAGTTATTTATGAAAAATACAAATCCAAGATGGCTGCCACTACAAAATGGCGGATTACATATCATGTCAAAACCCCGTTAATATGGGTATCAAATGAAAGGGCTTCACTAGTAGAATACGGTTATTTATGAAAAATACAAATCCAAGATGGCTGCCATTGCCAAATGGCGGACTACATATTATGTCAAAACCCCAATAATATGGGTATCAATTGAAAGAGCTTGACTAGTAGAACACAGTTATTTAAGAAAAATGCAAATCCAAGGTGGCTGCCACTACCAAATGGCGGGCTACATATTTTCTCAAAACCCTTGTTAATATGGTTATCAAATGAAAATGCTTTAATAGTAGATCACAGTAGATCATGAAAAAACCAAATCCAAGATGACCGCAATCACAAAATAGCAAATTGCTTTATTAAACGGTTTTAATTAGCTTGAACTATTTGTATGTCTGTAGGGTTGTCCCACATTAATAGAAATTTGACCAATAGGAACTGACCGAATTTATAAAACACCTTTATCTCTGCTGTCATTTTAAAACTGCTTATCTTGAAAAATCCAATTTGGCCTCCGCTACAAAATAACTGATTCCATATCATCTCAAAAAAAAGTTGATTGATATTTGTGTATCAAACGAACGAACTTGACTTGGAGAACACACTATGTATTTGGTGCAATCCACTCAATAACGGTATCAAATGAAATTATTTGACTGATAGAATACAGTACAATGGTTTTATTGTAGAGAAATATTCTAATAAAACAGATAATGTACTAAAAACTAGAAAAATAAAATAAGTAAAAAAAAAACTTTTTAAGTTAAATGGTTTAATTGTGATCAAACATAATAATGTACTAAAAGCTAGAAAATAATTAGGCAAGTAGCAGTTAGCTGTTATCATACCTCTCCTTCATTAGTCTAGGGCATTGATAAGACTAAAATAAAATCGTGGGGCACGTTGGATTTCCATTATCCACAATTAGCGACTTCCTCATATGTCCCACGATTGTATTTCAGTCTTATCACCCTAAACTAATGAAGGAGAGGTATGATAACAGCTAACTGCTACTTGCCTAATTATTTTCTAGCTTTTAGTACATTATTATGTTTGATCACAATTAAACCGTATAACTTAAAAAGTTTTTTTTTACTTATTTTATTTCTTTGCTACAGCTGTACCGACAGTATCAGAAGCGTTATTCTTTTTGCTCATCAGCAGCGGCAGATAATTAGTCAGAAACGATGACATCTTTTCGGTTTCTTTTCCTCGACGCTCGACACCCGCCGGCAATCAATGCTGACCCAATGCCCACCAAACGAAAAGAGTTGCGCGCACGTATGTATGTGTGGCGGCTGTCTTCAATGCATCAATCCTTCTCGATGTTGGTGCTATGTTGGTCACCTTCGTAAGTTTATCTGCACATTCATGATGAGCGAAGTTAGCTTCGTTACAACAGCGATAACATGCTCCAATCGTTGTACAATCGTAACTGAGTGGATTTCCATGTAGATTTTCCCCCAGGCTCATTGGTTTTGAAGTCTGTGTTAGGGAAACACACAGATTCCAACGATCGTACATCAACCGCTGCGCAATCATAACTGAGTGGATTTTCGTGGCACCCGCTTATACACAGATTTGTGTGATTTCAATAGCCTGTTTTGAAGGTAATTTTAAAGCTATTGGAATAAGTTTTTGGATCAATAAGTAACAAAGCATATAACTTTTTATTTTATCTCTCGAATGAAGTGTCATATACAATCGTATATTCCCAACCGTGTTTGTTTTCCTGACTACACCAATTCCTCTGTACATTTCGATCTGTTCATGAAGGAGAAAATCCATAAAAATCCAGATTATCTTAGATTGGGGTTCGTTCCTACGATCTTCAATGCAAAGTATGGGCGTATCAATTGTGATAATATGTACTTTACTGATGGGTCCTCTATGAATGAGTCCACAGGATTTGGAGTGTTCAACGTATTTTTAGCACCTCACACAGTCTTCAGAATCCTTGCTCGGTATATATTGCTGAACTAGCAGCGATATACTGGGCGCTGGACAGCGTCGCCTCACGAAGCTCACGAAGTCTTAGCTCTGTCGAAGCTATCCGTTCAGTGAGGCCGGAAAAGCACTCGCCGTACTTCCTTGAGAGAATACGATAAATTTTTAGTGCTTTATCCAGACGCTGTTATGTCATTACCTTTGTCTGGGTCCCTTAACATTGCTCAATTCCGGGTAATGAGAGGGCTGACTCATTGGCAAAGGTAGATGCAATTGAAGGCGATATATATCAGCGTCAAATCGCCTTCAATGAATTTTATTCTTTAGTTCGCAAAAATACCATCGCTAACTGGCAACGCAAGTGGAATGAAGATGAATTGGGCCGGTGGTTTCACTCGATTATCCCTAAGATTAGCCTCAAACCGTGGTTCAAAAGTCTAGACTTGAGTCGGGACTTGAGTCATGTCCAATCACTGTTCGTTAGATGCACTACTCTTCCGTTTCAATCTTGCCAGCAGCAATCTCTGCGTTTGTGGCCAAGGTTATCACGACATCGAGCACGTTGTTTGGTCGTGCGAGGTGTATCTGGTCGCCAGATCGAATTTAGAAAACTCCCTTCGGGCCCGAGGAAGACAGGCCAATGTGCCGGTGAGAGATGTGTTGGCTCGGTTAGACCTTGATTACATGTCCCATATATATATTTTCCTTAAAGCTATAGATCTTCGTGTGTGATTGTCCCTACATCCTTATACCCTCCTTTCCTTCCTTTGCGGGTAATTCGTTCCCTTGCTATAAATAGTACAATAAGTTGAAATGTAAATAAACTATAGATATACGAATAGATTTAAGAATTGAGTGTTCATCAACATTGTTACAATTTCCTTATATCCCATCCTTCTCCTAAAAATATGTCACCCTTCTAAACTCGAGTACACCGCGAGTAATCGGTTTTCCACCTTACTAACCATAGATGTAAGAAAATTGGTTATATATATATAGTTTTAAAATTATATTTAAGAATTCGGCTCCTTTGAACTTAAGTAACTGAGCCTGTAAAAATAAACGAATTAATAAAAAAAAAGTGTCATATAATTTCTTCCAGTTGTTGAGGAGGTATTAACACTCAAAATCTTGTTACGTTGGCGTAAGGGGCTGTCCACATACCACGTGGACAACTTTAGGGGGGGTAGGGGTGACGAAAATGTCGACGCTTGTCCACGGTGAGGGGGGAGGGGGTTTTGATAATGTCCACGTGGACACGTTAAGTATTTTTTAAAGTAAAACATTCAAGTTAGAAGTCAAAATTGAATGAGATCTGTTTTGTATTTACACGATTTTTTTAACTTCACGTCCGCCCTGAGTACTCAGTATTCATCAATAGAAATACTGAACTGCCTGAGAGTGCTGCTCGGTCAAACATCCATATTTTTTCATATGATTGAACCTCTTTCCTGGAATGTATATTCTGAAGGTAACGCACATGAACTAGGATCAAATTTATTACAATCGGTAATAAAGGGCCATTAAATCCGCCAGGATAAAGACACCCAATAACACAAAGAATGTTGGATTTTTTGTAGTATTAAAAATCACGACTTAAGTGAGGGTTGAATTCAGCTTTTGCTCTTGATGACAAAACTGTTTGGTTTGTTTTCAAGAACTCCCAAGGATTTCTGAATATTGAAACGAAGGCCGTATCTCTGGAGATCTATTTTTTGCAATGATGTTGTTCTTCATTGATGTCTGGTAATTTTCGTAATACGCTTCTTCTGAGTTGTCTGGAAAGTTCATGCTGCTACTGCTGATTAATTAAAAGAAAAGATTAATCTTTCATGCACATGAAATCGTAGATTCACTACAGATGTCGAAAATCACCGAAATCACAGAAACGAAACATCACGTTTCAATCTGCAAATCGTTTCATAAACGCGACGAAAATACATATTTGTAGCGAAATTGTAAAGGGCAAATCATTTACAAGAAAGTTAAGTTAAAAAATCTTAGCAAGTGAATGGAACCCCGAAGCAGGTTTTCGCTTGAAGAAAGTTATGGCTGGGTCTGGTAGGACTGGAAGAAAATCTATATCATGAGCTTCTACCATGCAACTAGTTTCGATGAATTCCAACAAGTACTGCTAGCAGCTGAACGTATGAAAATCAACGATCCAGAACGCTTCTAGGGCACTTCTAAAACTCCACCCGCCTTACTCACCAGATATTGCATCTTCAGATTATTAACTGTTAATATTCTTGTAAGAACTTCAACGTACTGCATAGCATAAGTTCTGAGAGGATGGAATTCTCAAGTTGCATGAAGGATGCTGAAATATTCAGGAAAAAACGGTGCATCTATGACCGAAAAGATGTATGCCTACAAAAATATGCTTTTGGTTTTTTCCTTAGAATCGGCATGAATTTCTCAGGCCAATATTTAGCATGATTTAACAATTAAGGGTTGTAGGTCAACGGAATCATCGACTACGATGATACTGCAGATGTTTTGTTTTTACTAGGTTTATTATAGCCATCAGGCACTACCGAACCTGTAAAAGCGAATGTCATTGATGTTTAGACGAGAAAATTCTGTTTTCAAACGAAGTGCTTGATTTCATTGTCTGATTTTTTGAAAACTCAAACAGCCAGCCAGCTTTAACAAAAATACTCGAGAATAAGCTCACAATCGATATTTTAAAATGGATATGGAGATAACGTAAATGGAATTCGGAAGAAAATAATGAGCTCCCGAACAATGTTGAAAAAAATCAAAGATTTCAAGACAAATCGTTACCATTGGTAAGGCTATAATTTTTTATCATTAAACATATGGAATAGAAAATAGACACAATCTTGAAATTAAATTTAAGCGAAAAAATAGAATTTCTTGATTTTTTCCTCAAAACCAGAGGAATGTCCACGTGGACAACAGGGAGAGGGTTATAAGGAATGTCCACGCTTGTCCACGGAGGGGGAGGGGGTGTCTAAAATCATGCTTTTTCTGTCCACGTGGTATGTGGACAGCCCCTAACGCTCTCGTTTTCGATACTTTGAACTTACACCCCAGTATAAAAACGAAAGAGGTAATCCTACGTCAATATTATGATAGTGTGAATTGAAAATGATAAGAAGAATTTTTGAATGTTCACATATCCACATACCACATAATGTATACCACACACTAACCTGGGAGCAATTATTCTGACTTTTTTTCGTGTTGTGCTTCAATGTTTCTGTGTGCCAGAACTCGAATCCATGCCTTCTAATTGCTGAGCGCTATTTCGTGCATCCGTCACAAGAAAGTTAATCACCGGTACAGACACTCGCAGCTAAAGTGCCGCTGATAAGAATCAGCAAAAGAAAATGACAGAAATTATGCACACGTCCTCCAGTTTCGTATGTTTTGTTCTCGCCAACACCCGCCCCTCTCAGCCATCCCTCCGATGCTCACACAAAAAAAAAGAATCATGAGTTTGGGCACTTGAAGATGTGCGCTGCCTAGTTCTCTGTACGGTGCGAAGGGATATTCCAAGGACCGAAAGGATTGATGTGTGCCTCTAGGCAGCTCTGATAGGAGACCTCATCTTCCGCACACACACACTCGCTCATAGCAATCCGTTCCGACCGTGTTTGAAATTAATGGAACGTGTCTAATGACGCAAAAATTCGTTGCATCGCCATTCGATGGGAGCCACGACCACGGTCCCCCTCCGATGGGCGTCACAGAGGGAAGCGAGGCTGGCGAGATATTTTCCATCTGCTTTTTCAAATCTTGTCTTTCGAGAGGACACATGAAGTGGAAGGAAAAAGTTCAAATATTTGTACACATCGTCATTGTCTGTTGGTGCAATAAAATTTTTAAAACAATCCCTCATTATTTTTCAGGGCGAGCGTTTCTGTGATGTTGCACCCAGGCTGAGCGGTGTCCTTTTCGTTGGGTGTGCCGAGAAAATCTTCGGACGATTTTCCCCCAAAGTCATCAGCAGCCAGCACAGAGAGAAACCCGAGAAAACTCATGTTCCCCACCCCGTTGGAGTCAAAGATGACACATTTCGTTTGTGACAATTGAAGCGATAGTTCTCCAACTAAAGGAAGTCGTAATCACAGCGTACGGCCCGAGCTGTAGGAAAAATACTCATTAATAATAAAGCAAACATTGCCAGCGCTGGAAATATATGGACATATGAGCGACTTGAGCTAAGGAGATCATGATGGAACGAAATGAAATCGTCTTCGTAATGGAAGTTCAAACTTTGGAACAACATCCCAAAGGCGGAAGCGAGATGAGAGGCAGTACACACTCGAGAGTGCTTTCCGAGGATGAATCGCATTGCCTCTAACTGATTTGCTAGTTCATATACGACTTACATTCACCACGATTGAGTTCTTGCTATTTATGATACCATTTCTCAACAGAAATATACTCACGAGCACTTGTTTTTTTTCCACCGTTGCGTGCTGCTGTTCGAAGACCTTTACCCCGATTCGCTGCCATGTCATATTCCATTCCGGTGGGAAACAATGGAAAAATCACCTTCTTTTCCACCGATCGCAGCCGATTAATACCCACCTATCAAAGGCCGCATGATCTTGCAGGTTCGCTTAATAATAACAGCTTTCGCCATAAACCAAGACGCGAATCAGGCAGTAAAAGCAGAAACCGTTCTATCAGAGTCATGATTTCCCATAGTTAAAATTCTACAACCCGATCCAGGCGAACGATCATTCATTGCACGGCAGCGGTGGTCTTCGAGTCGTCGTCATGGAAGAGTAGAGCTGTTCTTGGTCGACTGTAAACTTCTGCGCTCACACCTTTTGGTCGCTTACTGTTGCCATTTTTTTTTCTTCCTCGCTCACTCATTGTGGCTCATTGAATTTAAATTAAATTTCCTATCGTTCAGAATCAATTTATCGACAGCTGATGTGGAACGCGAGTCCCGATTTGTATCGCCAAGCGCCAGAGGCAATGAGCTGGAACTAAGGCAAACTGTCCGTTCCCTGCGGAAATCGTCTAAAAAAATAAAATAAAAAACGCAAGAAATGGAATTGCTATACGGGGGAAGGCGAGACGGTTCCTTTTCAAAATGTAAAACAGAACAAGCCGAAACCAAACTGCGACAGGGTGACGAATCGGTTTAAATTGTTCCCCGGGTGTGGGGGAGGACTGCACGAGAGAATCCAATGGTTGGGAATTGATGGCATTTACAAGTGATTGATATCTCTATCAGAAACAGGAGTCAATTCGGAGAATGTTGTTTCGGCCCTCTCCTCCCTCCTGTGTGTATGTATGTACACACTTTAAACTAGGGGACAATTGATAGATCAGATCAATTTTATTCAGTGCTGGACGAAAATGTCGAAGGGAGGCCGATGCTCAGTCAAGCGTTGCTAATTGGGTGGCTGAAGTGTGTAGCGAATATTTTAAATTGTTCAAATACAACCGAACGAATGTAGAGCAAGCGAACGCCTGATGAAGGGGAAAGCACTTGTCTTGGGAAAGTGCAGAAATGTGCTGTGACATAGCTATCAATATTGCGTTAATAATTGAGGAATTCCCCGATGGATTTTTTTTTCCTTTTCTTGATTGAACCATTCGTAATATTTCTAGCGAACGCTATGGTAATAATTTAAAAACAAACCTATTTCAACACATCAAATATTAATTTTGATTTTAAAAAACCAAGAAAATTTCAAATAAAGAAATTTACGGGGTGATTAGAGTTGCTTGTCAGTGTTACTTTTCATTGGACATTTGTTGAACGAACAGACATTTGACTTTTGGCAAATGTAATTTTTTTTGCTAGATTGTGTGTTCTAGTGCCGCAGCAGTAATGAATGCAAAACAAGAACTGATTATTGACTTGCATTCGACGAAATTCCAACCATGAAAGATATTGAGATGGCTAAAACACATTGGCATCAACGAAATAATTATCTCTGCACTATTAAAAGGTAGGTATGTATTACTAAACGTGTACGTGAAAAATACGCCAATGCCATGAACCTCTGCCAACGGTTAGGATCAAAAGCTTGATAAAACGGGTTAAGGAGCTAGTTCGTCGGAATTCTGGACGAGAGATAATGGCTAAAGATTTGAATATTTCTCAATCGGCGAAATATATATTCAAAATCTAAAACTTTGTTGAATACATATCAAATAACGCTATCTTGACTTTAAAAAAATAGAATTAGTTGTAGTTTTCTCGAAGAAAACATGAAAAAGTTTTTATTAGATTTTTCTTGCCCTGAATATTTTAAGGTCTATTCATATATTTTTTTCAGAATTTTTTTTTAAAAATACATTTTTGAGAAAAATGAATCTCATTTTTTTATATTAATTTCTTTTCAGTGTATTTTTTAAATAAAGTTTTGGCATTTTTATGACAATATAAACAATTCCTTACATTTCCAGAATTTTGTAGATGTTATTGGTTTTGAGTTGATTTTTTTTTATATTAAGAGATTCACTACTACTCTAATTTATATTTAAATGTGTTCCTACGGCTTTTCTAGATATGTGTGATTTTTTTTCAGATTGTTTTCAGTGTTGCGCGGTACAATTTTTTTTTATTTCCAAAGGGCTTGGCTGGGTACGGGAGTAAAAAGTGCTCCCAAACCAAATCACTAGCTGTATGGAAAATATTATATAGAGTACTTCATATGAAGTTTTGACAGTAGTACCATATATTTGGGCTCTTATATGGTACAACAAAAGAATCTCTGGTGAAAAATACACCTTTTCGTTTTTTTTTTCACGCCATTCTCGATAGCTTTGAGACAAAAATATGAAAAAAATACTGGAAGTACATCTTGCTAAAGTGTATCGATCGTTATTTTCAAACAATTTTTTCATCAAAAAATATAATACTAAAAAAATTTTAATTGATTTTCATTTTTATTATGAAAATCAATTTAATTCTATACTAAAATTTCAAATTTTATTTTTTTTTATATTGAGATTAAGTACCACTCTAGTTTGTATTGACATTTCTTCCTACGTCTATTTTAGGTATTTGTGATTTTTTTCAGAATTTTTAGAGTGTTTTTCGCGGTACAAAAAAATTATATGTATAGGCATTTCGAAATTTTGAAAAAAAATTACTTTGAGACCCACTTTTGCTCTAATTTTTATTTAAATGCGTTCGTATGTGTTGTTTTCTCCACATGTAGTATTTTTTTTCTAATTTTAAGAGGATCGCACAAATACAAATACAGGTCGGACTCGATTATCCGGGATTCGATTATCCGGAATTTTAGACTCGATTATCCGGAGTATTTTATTTTTGATTATCGGAAATTTTGAATAATTTGTATAATAATTCCATATTGAATAGCCAATATGGGTATCCATCTTGGATTTGCATTTTTCATAAATAACTTCATTCTACTAGTTAAGCCCTTTCATTTGATACAGGTCAGACTCGATTATATGTGATTCGATTATATACAATTTTTGACTGACTTTTGACTTATATACAGTTTGGAAAAAAATATTTGTTTTTGTAATTCAAATATGACTTATGTCAAGAAGAAATGTAACCTTTCAACGTTAAGGTGAAATTTAAGTGCCTATTACATGTACAGTGGTGTAAAAATAGTGATTCTTGGAGATTTTGCTTGATTTTTTAACAGGAATTCTTTATATCGATATTGCAGCCAAATTAAGAAAGATAGAATTTGGATGTCAAATAACAAATTGTAGAGCGGTTCGAGAGCTTCAATTTAATTGATAGGAACAATCCAATTAGTACAGTTTTTAGGATAAAAGTAATAATAACACATTAAAAATGATTAACTTTTAAGTTTTTCACTTCCGAAATGTTATTAAAATACACTAATTTAGATGTTCCACTACTATATCCTATACTAAATTTTCTCATCTTTCAAATGAAGGCAACAGAGTTGTCTTCCGTAGCGTACTTTTTAATGTAGAGCCAGTTTGAGGCAATAAAGAAGGATTTTTTTCATCAAATATGATCACCTCCTGAGAGAATCTGGATAAATTTATTTTTTTCATGTGAGAAAGGTGTTTTCTGACTTTAAGGGGATGAATCAAAAATAAAATTCCTCTTTTATATTCAAAAAACAAAAAACACATGCAAAAAAACAATAAAAAAAAACTTTTTTTTTGACTCGATTATCCGGAGAATTCGATTATCCGGAGTGAAAAAAAAAATCAACACTCCGGATAATCGAGTTCGACCTGTAATACTTTTTCGGCCTTTGGGTATTTTTAATTTATTTTGAGTTTAGAGACCCAGTACTGCTCTAATATTTATTTAAATTTTGTTTTTTATATGTCTAAATTTTGTCGGTGTATTTAGTGCATTTCACGGTACAAAGATTTTTTTTCTCGTATCTTAAAATATATGAGATTATCTTTACATTGGATTTAGATGGTTTACCAAAAAAAAGTCCTTGTGGAAAGATCATTCGGATTAATGAGTGATTCAAAAATCCAAATTATTTTTAGTTTTTTTATTTTTATCTTACAATTGAAAACCACGAAAACAATAAAATAATCGATTTCAAGAAAATAAACATGATAATGCAGACGATGAAGAAAATTACTTTTTGTGTCTCGCAATGCTCTTAAAAAATCAGGAAAAAAATACGCCACATGTAAACAACAACAACGAAAAGGTGCATTTTTCACCATAGATCTATGTTGTACCATATAAGGACTCAAATATATGATGCTATTGCCAAAATGTTTTATTTAGTACCCTATACAACATTTTCCATACAGCTGGTGATTTGGTTTGGGGGCACTTTCTACTCCCTTATCCATCCAGACCCTTTAAAATTAGAACAAAAATATTTCTTTGTACTGCGCAACACTGAAAAATCTTTGAAAAAAATCACACATCTTGAAACGCCGTAGGAACACATTTAAATATGAAATAGAGTAGTACCGAATCTCTAAATCCAAAAACTTTTCATTTTTGATAATTTTTCTTGATACACCTTAGTGAGATGCACATTCAGTATTTTTTCCAAATTTTTATCTCGAAGCTTTTGAGGATGGCGTGAAATAACCGAAAAAGTACGTTTTCACTATAGATCCTATGTTAAGCCACATAGGGGTTCAAAAAAACCGCAAAAATTTCTTATTTTTATATATAATACTATACAATATTGCCACAGAGCTAGTGATTTGGTTTGGGGGCACTTTTTACTCCCTTACCCGGCCAGGCCTTTTTCGTAAAAAATAACGAGAAAAAATTGGCTCTATTGTAAAAGTAGTCTAATTTGTGTTTGAAGATTTCAAGTGTGCAAAGTTGCTTGAATGATCAGTGTTTTCATACCCACAACGTTTCACTGCTACCCTAGATGGTGCTGCCAACTCCCAAGACGAGTTGCCATGAAACCCGTCAATATTTATATTCCACTGTGAATCAAATGCAGCGTTCGTACTATGGACAGATTGGAGATAGGAAATATTGCAACTGAAGCTCATCCCGTTCATCACTTATTTGGTATAAAAGGAACGATGCACGTTTTTTAGCACTTCCAGAGAGCACTAGGTCAACGCATTTATCGATGACATTCCCTCATGCATTTGTTCTGTGCGTTTCAACTTTACTTTATTACTGCAGATCAATATTGTGTAAACCATTCGCTGAACATGCAATGATTCCTCTGCGGACATTGAGGAAAATGTAAATACACTCTGTCCAACTTCTAAACAAACAACGTCTCAATTTTTATTCAAGTGTATTGGTATTGGTAACTAACATACACTGCATGATTTTCATATGTTTGTGCAAGCACTGAGCGTGAACAATTTTTTTTTTGTATTTTTCAAGTGTCAAGTTTCTATAAGACCAGTTACATTTTCCGTTGTTTTAGTTGTTTTGATCAAAAATCTGTAAAATTCCGAAGGGAAAAGTGCTCACGGAGAGAGAAAAAGGACAGATTGATGCTTTTCACCAAGAAAATGTTGGTATCAGCGAAATTGTTCATCGGATTGGACGATCCCATCAAGTAGTGTTTAATTATTTGACGAATCCTCAAGGATATGGTAAGAAGAAGAGAGCTCCACGTAAATCGAAGCTCTCTGGCCGGGATAAGCGGGAAATAATTAGGAGGACCTGAAAGGTTAAAGCTCCTAATATTCCACCATCTCACATCGAAAGAGCTCTGAGTTTTGCCAAAGCTCACATGAACCGACAATGGAAAATGGTATGTTATGACAAAGAATGTTTTCAACAGAATACATTTTGCTATATATCATATGAAAAGTTCTTCAATGTAGGACAGCTATTTTTTAACTTTTAAATTTGCTCAGTTCCTTCCCTGATCTCATCGGAGAAGGACGTGTTTTTCTTCCGCTCCAGAGTGGAAAGGAAGTACCAAGTTTTTTTTATTACTCTTTTGCTATCTATTTTAAAAAAATTGTGTTTTTACAGGTATACATACTCGCCAGCACTCAAAATCTAAACAGGGCACCCATCGACTACCTGGACTAACATCATCACCGGCTTGCAGTCAGCTACCCTGCTCGTTGGAGTTACTTTTCGGAAACAGCTAGGCTAAGCTCTGCTTTTTGCTACCCTCTTTTTGCTTTTCCTTCCTGTTGTTATCGTCTTCATTGGCAAGAAACTTATTTCTTGCTTTCTCAATGGAAGTGGATGTTACTAAACACCATTATCCCTCTGCCCCTCCCATTCCTAATATTGACCCAACTATCCCGGTGTCGGAAAACCCCGATCCACCATCAAAATAGCTCCTCGTAAGACCGGTAAGGCAGATGGACCTTATCATGTTTTTTTCGCACCCCTCAGAAAGCTCTGCGAATTTCGACAATAGCCAGAGAACTCAAAAAGAATTTGAGCACGGTTAATTCGACAAAGCCTATTAGGCAGAACAAGCTTCGCCTTGTTGTCAAAGACCCCAAGCGAGCCACTGAGAATACCCAATGCAAACTTTTACGGAGGAATATTTTGTTTATATTCCTAAGACGTTGAAATCGATGGTGTCATCACCGACCCTAGTCGAACGTGTGGTGAACTATTACACGAAGGAAAAGGTCGATTCATGGATGCCAACATTGATACTCTGAAGATACTCGCTTGTAAGAAACCGCATTCGGTATCTCACTCCGAAAAAGGAAAACAGTACAGTGATGCCGGACGTTTTTTTATCCGGACACTTTTTCATTACATTCAATATTATGCCAAAACCATGAAATTTTTGGCATGTTGAATTGATGTGACTGATAGTTACTGTTGTGTCAGTTCAGTTTAGTGTCAAACATGGTACCTAACTGTTAACAAAAAAAATGTTAAAAATCAAAAATCAATGTGAATTTCACAAACCAACGTCCGGAATAAAAAGCACATTCAGAAAATGATTTCAAATCCGGACGGTCAGAAGTTGACGATTAAATTTCTCATTGAGGGAGTTGCATAAAGGTATGTTGGATGTCTTAGTATGGAGTATGGAGTGTGGAGCAAAGATTGTCGATACGGGAAAGCGCAAAACTCTTCGGTATACAGGTCGGGGTCGATTATATGACCCGTTTGTGTGTACGTGGGTAACTTCGTAACTTTGTCTGTAGCGCTGTCCCACATTAATAGGAATTTAACTCCTTCCCTGTTGACCAATTGATCTGAAATTTGGAACACACCTTTATCTCTGCAGTCATTATAAAACTACGTATTTCATAATCTTGAAAATCCAAAATGGCGGCTGCTGTAAAATGGCGGATTTCATATTTTCCCTAAACCCCATCAATATGGGGTATCAACTTTGATACCCATATTGATAGTATTTTGAAAATATATATAAATGGCGCCATCTTGTAGTAATCATCTTGTGAAAATAATTGGATTAATAAAAAACTTTTGTACCAAACCCGTTTCCATTTGATCCCGCTACTTAAAAATTAAAAAATAATTTCTCTCAAAGAATTGCAAAAAAAAAGGTGTCCGGATTTAAAAGCAAAAGTGTCCGGATTTAAAAGCATGATTAAAAAAGTGTCCGGATTTAAAATCACGACACGATGAAAGAAATTTCAAATTTTGAACAAATATAACATGATTTTGTGGAGTTCTGTGATTCATAACACAGACGAAGGCCTTCTAATTCCATAGGAACGCTAATTTTTAGTGCTATGATATGTCAATATTTTTTAGTAGTTGAAGTTATATTCGTGAGCGCTTAAGCGTCCGGATTTCGATGCATTACTATACTTCGGTTCGTTTCGAGTAACCTTTCTCGGAAAAGCACTTCCACAGTTCGTGGAAATTGAAAAAGTTTTGCTTCCGGTGCGCCTTTACGTACCCAAAGTGATGAGTTCTATGAAATGTAAGCAATTGGGACATACAGACTCCCACTACAGCAACAAGCAAAATGTGGGGGGATGCATGAGGATAAATCATGCTCTGAAGATGCCGATAACTGTATTCTTTGCAAAGCAGAAGTTCACGATCTTCTGCGTGTCCAGCGTTTAAATCGCGGGAGGCAAACTAAGCAAACTAAGAACTCTCTCAAACAACGATCCAAGATGAATTATGCTGAAATGCTATAAAGGACTGTTTTGTTTGGGGGGTTTTTGTTGTGTGCTTTTTGCATTCCATCGTGTATACAGTGTAATCGAACCTTCTCGTTCAATATGGGATGAAGGCGGTCCCAGTGTTCGTAATGGTTCAATCATGTTCTACACTGATGGGTCAAAAATGGGAATCAGAACAGGTGCTGGAGTGTATGGTCCCAGAACAAAAATCTCTGTAGCTATGGGAAACTGGCCAACAGTTTTTCAAGCAGAAATAGCTGCGATAATAGAATGCTCAAATGTTTGCCTTAAAAGAAAATATAGACATGCTAACATCTGCATATTCTCAGACAGTCAAGCGGCACTTAAAGCTCTAAATGCTTTTAAATGCTCCTCAAAAATTGTCTTGGAATGCATTCTCCTCTTACGGCAACTAAGTCGGATAAGTTCGGTACAACTGTACTGGATTCCTGGCCATTGTGGAATAGAGGGAAACGTGCGAGCAGATTAACTTGCCAGAAACGGCTCACGCTTACCTTTCACTGGTCCAGAACCATTCTGTGGAATATCTGACTGTGTGTTGAAAGGTGAGCTGAAGAACTGGGAAGACCGGGAAGTGTTAGCCAACTGGTTGGCGGTACAACTTAACCAGTCAAAAAAATTTATCACGCCGAGTATTAAAATTACTCAACAATTGCTGAGTCTTAATAAGAAAGACTTAGGCACAATCACAGGCCTTATAACAGGACACTGTCCGAGCAAATACCATCTCAAAAACATAGGTTTAGTGCAAGATGATATTTGTCGTTTTTGTAATACCCAAAGCGAAACCTCGGAGCATTTGCTCTGTAATTGTGGAGCTCTAACTAGACGCAGACTTAAATACCTTGATAAGGCTATTCTGGAGCCCAAGGAAATTTGGTCTGCGTCGCCAATCAGGATTATAAAATTTATCAAACAGAGTATTCCTGATTGGCACCTATCTCGCTATAGCTTTCAGTCTACTTCTTCATCAATAAGCAGTAGGTAAGCTTGAAGCGGAGTACAAAAAAATGGGATATACCACAATAGTTCAGAATAATGGACGCAGTGGTTCACATCCAACAGGGGAAAGAAAAAGGGCTGTTGAAAAAGAGACCCCTAATCCTGGAGCACAAAAGAACCCTTATGCAATTCTGCCAACCGATGATTGTGAAAATTTTACTTCCATTGAAAAAGCATTCATGTCAATACCGGGAGGCTCAAGAAAAAGAACAAATTCCGCTCCTCTTACACCTCCGACTCCACTTAAGAAGCAAAAAAATGTTAAACCACTTGAGAGGTCCTCTGGAAATGATAAAATTCCAAAGCAAACACCTCCTGGTTTTACTTCCCCGCGAACACAAAAAGACGTGAATATTCCGTCCGGGTCTTCCAAAGCTGGGTTATTGACCTTTCCAAGTATTGCGAGTCACATTTTAGATGCTCTAAGCATTCCCGAGCACCTCAAAAGTATTATCGTTAATTTGGTTCCTGCACTGTTTGAATTCTTGACAGAAAAATGGCCCCTCCTTGCAACCATTTTCTCTCTCGATGCCTAATTGTTCTATAAGCGATATAGACACAATTAAAGTTATTCAATGGAACTGCAGAAGTATTAAATCCAAAATCGAATCGTTAAAATTTTTAGTCCGCTTTAACGTCAGATTGTATGTGGGAAGTAATCCAAGATCCTCACGGTAGCGATCACTTACCAATCCTTGTTTCTATTGCCAATGATATGTGCCCACAGAAATTGGTCGAAGTTGTATACGATCTTACCCATAATATTGACTGGGAGAAATTTGCTGGTATTATATCAGAAAGCTTCAATTCGACTCCTGAACTTCCACCTCTCGAAGAATATGATTTCATTGCTAGTTTGATTTACCACACTGCCATTCAAGCTCAAACGAAACGTTTCCCTGGTGCAAAACTTCGCCGACGCCCTGGTGCTCCTTGGTGGGACAAAGAGTGCTCGATGCTTATTTCAAGAAATCCTCTGCTTTCGAAAATTTTCGCAAAAATGGCTCAATGGAAAATTTTGATATGTATGAACTTTTGGAGACCAAATTCAAAAATCTTATTGGAGAGAAAAAACGTAGTTACTGGCGACGATATGTCAATGGTTTGTGAAGGGAAACATCTATGAGTACCCTATGGAACACAGCCAGGTGTCCTGGCGAAACAAAAACCATACAAACGAAAACAATGAGTATTCCGACCGATGGATTCTCCATTTTGTCGAAAAAAGTATGTCCAGATTTTATCCCTGCAGAAGACATATTTCGTAATACCGGTCGGACTCGATTATATATAATCGCAATTTTACTTTCAACGTTAATTTTCGAATCCAATACATAATCGAATCACAAAAAAGTTATTTTTCTATTAATGTTTGACATTCATACATTAATGAAAAAAATGTTTACTTGAGATTCGATTATGTATAGTATTTGAAAAAAATTGTTGAAAAAAAATGGTCGACTAAACATAATCGAGTCCGACCTGTACATCGTCTTCTAATAGTAATAATGAGCCATGGTTTTCAATGACTGAATTCTCACTTGCACTTCTTTCGTGCAATAATTCAGCTCCTGGTTCCATAGGCATCAAATTTAATCTTTTGAAGAATCTTCCAAACGTCACTAGGAAACGTTTATTAAGGTTACTCAATAAGTTTATTGAGCAAAATATTGTCCCTATTGAATGGAGGCAAGTGAGAGTAATAGCCATTCAAAACCCAAAGTTTTTTTTTCCAAAGTTATTGGAAAAAATGATACTCCGACGTTTAGACGAATGGGTCGAAACGAATAACTTTTTATCAGATACGCAGTTCGGTTTCCGCAAGGGCAAAAGGACAAATGATAGTCTCGCGTTACTCGCTTCCGAAATTCAGACGATCTTTGGTAATAAAAAACAGATGGCTTCTGTTTTCTTAGACATTAAAGGGGCGTTTGACTCACTTTTTTCCGACAAACTTCACAACCATGGATTTTCACCAATTTTAAACAACTTTCTGTTTAATCTGTTATCCACATGCACTTTTCTCATGGAAATTGTGCCGTTTCTAGGACTAACTCCCTCCAGGCCCTTGCTTAAGTCCTCTTCTGTATAATTTCTATATGAATGATATAGATGATCATCTTGCAGATGGATGTACTTTGAGGCAACTGCCAGATGATAGTGTTGTATCCATATCAGATACTAAAACTATCGATTTGCAAAGACCGCCGCAAATTTCCCTCAATAATTTATCTACATGGGCTGTGAAGCTAGGTATTGAATTCTCAACTGAGAAAACAGAAATGGTTGTATTTTCTAGGAAGCACCAACCTCCCGATCTTCAGTTTCAATTGTTCAACAAAACCGTCGTTCAATCCACAGGCTTCAAATATCTTGGAGTTTAGTTTGATTCTAAATGTACATGGGGAAAACATATTGCGTATCTGAATAAAAATGTCAACAGAGAACAAATTTTATTCGGACAGTTACTGGAACACGGTGGGGTACTCATCCAGAAGACCTAATACGATTGTACAAAACTGCAATATTGTCAGTCATGGAATATGGT
This sequence comes from Toxorhynchites rutilus septentrionalis, assembly GCF_029784135.1. NCBI lineage: Eukaryota > Metazoa > Arthropoda > Insecta > Diptera > Culicidae > Toxorhynchites > Toxorhynchites rutilus. The sequence goes on along the minus strand of NC_073746.1, from coordinate 302,959,383 downwards.
TCGTTTTGTTTCCGTTCTGCTGCTAAAACCCACATCATTAAACTGGAGAGGATACAGTATCGTTGCTTGCGTTTAGCCTTAGGGTGCATGCAATCAACACACAACATGAGCCTTGAAGTCCTGACAGGTGTTTTACAACTGCAGGTTCGGTTTTGGGAACTGTCCTATCGCTTCTTAATCTGAAGCGAAATCATGAACCCATTAGTAATTGAGAATTGTAAGAAGCTACAGAAGCTACAAGCTACAGTACATTTCTCCAGAAATAAAACCTTCAGCAGACATCTTCAATAATGTTAGCTTTCCGAACTTCTGAAGATCTTCCGTTGATTTCGATCTTTCTATGAAGAACGAAACTCGAGACATTTCAGATCATCTTCGATCATCGTTAATCCCTAATATTTTCGCTTCAAAATATAATCATATCAATTATTCAAGAATGTTTTTCACTGATGGTTCAATAATCAACGGATTGACTGGTTTTGGTATCATTAATGAACATCACACTAGCTTCCATAAACTTGAAGACCGTTGTTCAGTGTATGTTGCCGAACTGGCTGCAATATATCATGCAATTAGAACCATTGAGTCCTTACCACCTGATCACTATTTTATTTTCTCGGATAGTCTTAGCAGCATACAAGCCATTCAATCCTTGAAGCAACAGACGAAAGCATCATACTTTCATATCAAAATTAGGGATGCATTGAATTCTCTTGTTTGTTGATAAAAGTATTCGAATCACTTTCATTTGTATTCCTTCTCATTGCTCTATTCCTGGTAATGAGAAAGCGGTGGGTAGAAAAGATGGGTAGTATGCAGGGCACAGTTTTTGAAAGACAAATAGCGTATCGGGAATTCTTCTTCATTTCCCGACAGCAGTCACTCACCAGTTGGCAAAACCAATGGAACAGAGATGAGCTTGGAAGATGGCAAAAAAAAATCCCGAATTCATCCTGGTTGTCATGTGGACATCAATGTATCATATGAGCGTGTTAGAGGTGTGTGTTGATGCGATTACGAATGGTTTATTCGAATTTTTGAAAATTGCCTTTTTGTTCGCATGTGCCCCATGTGTGGGGCACTTTCGGACAACGAAAAAAAAAAGTTTTATGTCTATCAACAATTACTTCCGTTTCCTCTTATTTCCAGCATATTCTGCATTTTTCTATTTATCATTTGTCTGAAAGGAAACTGCTTGCTATAAGAGTCAGTAAAAATTCGTGATTTTGCTTTCTTTAGTTTTCGAGTGGTGGTTTTACGCGGTGAAGTTTTTGGAAAAGGTTCAACATTTACCGGGGACAAAGTTGCCAAAGTAAAATCTATCTGTGCTGTAAACGCAATGTTTTGCAGCATTGTTGTATCACCCGATGAGTCAGTTGCTACCTCTGCTCCAGTAGGTGAAATCATTTGAGCATTGACATAAGGTGGAAAAGATACGTGAATTACGCAATTTTCTCGGAGATATTCAATTGTTTCTAAAGTGCAATTACTTTTTGATTGATTTTTGATTGTTTGAAATTGATTCGTCGCCAACAAAAAGTGACTTTACTAGAAAATGAATTGACTAGCGTTGACTAGCGAGGATGACTGGTGAACTAGTCCAGTCAATGGTTATTTGAACTGGCTCGACTAATGAATACAGTGAGAGGAAAATTTAGTAAATATGACGAATTTTTTGGTACATGTTACCAATTCTCTAGTCATTTTCTACCCTACTAATCATTGGTACATGTTACAAGAGAAGAATGGTGGACACAAGTGTCAAACAAACAAAGAATTGTTGGTCCAACATTGGTGCAATATCAGTGAAAATTCTGCTTCATATTTGTGAGAGGCAATCATCAGGGATAATGACAATATTTTTTTGATAATTAGTTATAATTTAAAAAATTGTATTTGATTACATTTAATTCCACATATTTCGAATACATTATATTAATAACTTATTCTATAAACAACATCAATTATTATATAATAGAAAAAAATATTGTTGTGAATAATAATAACAATACTTAATAACATCAATAATTCTCGTAGCAATTATTCTATAAACTGCGTACAAGAGACAAGTTTAGTCGCAGCCACAACCGCATCAATTTCATACGCATTTCCAAAGTACTCGAACAAGTTTCCGTTGCTCTTCCTGCTGCATCGCTTTGATTTGCCTTATTTAGACCGACCGACACTCTGCTAATCAGCTTATTCAGGGGTAGCTGATTAGCAGAGTGTCGGTTGAATTAGCACGTTTCATCCGTATTTTGTTTTATCGTGTCCCTATGAAGAAAAGAAATGCGTATGTTAATGATATTGAACATGCAATAAATTATGTATGTACACCTTAATTTTTTTGCGGTCGATGATGTGTTGAAGAAAGATTCCAATGTTAGCGACAAACTTACCGTTACCTTCAATCCCACAGCTTGGATGGATTTGGTAAACAAGAATTACGAGTCTGGAAAGATGTCAGCTGTAAAGACTAGGAAAAAGGTCAATTGTGTTGTAATGTATAGAATATAACTGATGTTTATTCCCGGCGGGAATATGAAAATAGTTTCCCGACTGATGATGTAATGATGTAATGATTTAAAAAAAAAGAATACTTATCTCCGACTTGTTTATGATGAATAATGGTACTGCATATAATTTTCAAGGCCAGCTAAAAAAGAAAAAAATAGTAATTATGGTTAATTAGGTTAATTATGTTGATATGGATCAAAATTTCTTGCGATATTTTCCCCGCCGAAAATATGAAAACAAATTCTCTACCGGGGGAGATGAATACATATTTAAATTCAATAAAAACAAAATGCTTACCTCCGAATCGCTTCGTCTCCAAAAGACAAATGATGATTGCAGATGTGCGCACATCACAGTTGTTAGGTATGACAATAAAAACAAGCTTACTAATGGTATGAAGTAAAATATACGAATTTCTGGTAGGAATATTTATTGCGTCTGACATCGTTTTTTCGCGATTTTGGTAATATTTACAAAAAATGTGTATATTTTACCAATGTTTTTGCTACTAAAGATTTGGTAGCTGCTTTTACTAAACTATTTCTTCAGTGTACAAATCTACCTCTTCATTCAACTGACTTCAATCCACACTTCCATTTTCCCCCTGACACTAATTCATACCCGCGTACGCAATATTATTTTTACGTCCATATAAAGAGGAACGAAAACATGATTTCTGATGCAAGAAAAGAAGTTACCCTATCAATGGACGGTTTAAAAAATAGCGCATAAACACTGTACTTTATTTTAAACGTGTAAGTAATTTTCGTGTACGATACAAAAGAATCTAGCTCAACTGTAGCGTATGTCAAACCACGTTGAACTCAAACATCGATGCATGCACATGTACATGGGAGAGAGAAAGAGAGGCACGAATTCGGTTTGGGGGAAGTCATTTCAAAATGCAATGAGGACAATTTGACTGGGAAGAATGAAATGATATAGTCGAGTCGGTAGAGGGAGATAGTGACTAAACGCCCGACTGACTGTTCAGTCGTTTTGGCGGAGAAACTGCGTGAAGAAGCCAAAAGTCATTACTAACTGACTATGGATATAGTCAGTTGACTATGACTATGCAGAGCCCTGGTTAGAATCACGAAAACGTTCTATTCGAAACTAGTTCGATAGCTCTTTCCATCTCACCTTCGTTCTATCGGTTTTCTCTTTGTAGATTCGAACCATCATTAGGTCTGAGAATCAGACTAAATTGATGTTTGTTAGTAAACAACAATCAGGCACAAATGTTTTTTTTTTTTTTATCTTCGCTTATTTTTCGTCGGCCTATTTCCGCCACTTTAGTGCCAATCACCGACATCAGGGAGGCGACTCCACCTGTTCCTACCTATCAGACTCAACAACTCATGAGCCGGGCCAACTTCTTTTACTTCCCCTCCGAAGGAAGACGTAACCAGAGATTTTTCGCCTCAGAAAATCCCAACGACGCCAGCTGGGATTGAACCCGGGCCGATCGGATTGTGAGGCTGTTACGCTAACCACACAACCACTGGCGCCGTCCGGCACAAATGTTATTGAGGTATTAAACAGTGTCCGAATGGGCCCCACCACCATCCGAAGACAAATCATAACTGTATCTAATAAATAGACCTTCATTTCCCCATTGTCTGCTCGCTTTTTTCATTTCATATTATTTACTAACTGAGGTGGTGTACTTAAATTTCAAAATCGTTCACAAAGGAATTAAGGAAATACAGGTCGGACTCGATTATATATAGTCGACCATTTTTTTTCAACAATTATTTTCAAATCCTATACATAATTGAATCTCAAGAAAACAATTTTTTCATTAATGTATGAATGTCAAACATTAATAGAAAAATAGCTTTTTTGTGATTCGATTATGTATTGGATTCGAAAATTAACGTTGAAAGTGAAATTGCGATTATATATAATCGAGTCCGACCTGTACTTACAACTTCAAGCTCAAAATTTTCGAAACGTGTATAAAAAAGGGCACTGTGTTGTTTTCGTAAGTAATAAACGACCAGGAGATGTCAAACCATATGACAGCTGTTGGTGGAAAGGCTGTTAAATTACTTATATTTGGTTGAAAATTGTACCACTTAATTTTTACAAGCGTTGTCCGAAACTGCCCCCCTTTCACCTACTGCTTGATGATGGATCTTTATCCACATGAGCCTAATTAAATAAATAAAGGAAAAAGAAGGTGACTGCAGATCTTCCGGCACAGGATATTCCTGTCGCGGATTGGCAGATTACCGATGAGCTTCCCCTGGCCGATCCTGGACTCTACATGAAATGATGTATCCATGGTTATTATAGACTCAAGTACCACGATGAAACTTCGAATGGTATTCGACGGCTCTGCTAAACATCCACTGGTTACTCCCTCAATGAACCATCGGCCCGGTCGTACATGAAAGTAAAAGTAACCGTTCCCGGCAGATTCATGAATGAGAGTTTTATACCTACTTCGTTCGACAGAGTGCCTCAAAAGACTGCAAAATAAAAAAAAAGGAGCTCGAAGGCCAAAGTCAAAAAGTGATACAAAGACAATAAGGTCACAGTGTTTCCAGAGAGTGGAATCCAGCTAATCCTCTGGCGCTTTATCATTGTTGTTTCGTGAACTCCGTTCACCATAATCTATCTATTCCAAAATTTCAAAGAAGACTATGAAAAAAGAATCGGTGATTAAGAATCGGAATCGCTAGAGCAACTGAACATTCTTACGCAAAACGAGTGAATAGCCTGTTCAGAGTAGTTCCAGTAGCTACCTAGCCACCCTAAATTGAAGAGAAACACTATAAAATTAGCTTCGTTCAGCTGGGATCACCTAAAATTACAGTACAACAACAAAAATAACACTAAACACTAAACATGCAGTAAGTTGAGTAATGTTTTAAAAACTTATCATTCCGATTAAAGTTTTGTTATTCAGTTATTCAAAATAAGATAAATAAAAATTAGAACAAATGCTGCTGATTCAACACTTCTTGAATTTTAAATTTATCACCATTCAGAGTAGAACTCAATTCGACTTCAAAGCAGTATAATGAGCTTGAATGTTACAATCCATGGGTTCCGTCAACTGTTTTGGTTCTCATGATTATGCGAAACAAATTTCAGTATTATGCATTTATCGAAAAGAAAAATTAGACATCATTCCGATCAAAAATTTCAAACCAGGTTCCCACCTTCACCTACTCTAAATCCACTCTGTAACTCGCTATCGCCAGCCGAGAGTCGACGGGGGGACGACGGCGGGGATCAGCCGGAAGAGATTCCGCCGACCCGATAAGCCGACCATTAGATCTTAACGAATCGAATCGAAACGCGCTACTTCCGGCCAACCGGCAAGGGTCATTCCCGAACACAAAGCAACCGAAGTCCCGCAGGCCAAGTGCGCGGTCAACCGGCAAACCCCCATCGGTCGCAACGTATAAATGGGTATAAAAAATTTAGTTTTGTTTTATGATCGCGTTTTTCGGTTGGTCAAGTTGAAGTTCTGCGGGTTCGATAGCGGCGATAGGCCTGTGGCTGCATGGCGGAGGTGGGGAAGTTTGGTTCTCTCCCCCACTCGGCCCACGGCGTGACATAGACAAAAGCTAATAAGTCAGCGAGCCATTTTGGTTCCCTCCTTCGGTTTGCATGCACGCTAATATACCGCGGCCGCGCGGGCATTCAAATTGGCCACAAACCAAACACAGAAAGCGGTCATCGGATACACACACACATACACACACCTACGCACACGCGCACACAAACCGTGGGTTCGGGGTTAACTATCAGCTTTTATTAATTATTCGTATGTTTTTATTACGTTTGTGTATAGGTTTTGTGTCCCGCGCTTCGCCAGTATCGAGAGTTCGGGTTTCTTTGTTTTGTTCCGCCGAAACCGCGGCCAAATGCGAGTGGGGGAGGGTGCTAATAACATTATTTACATTTTGGGTGCCGAAATGTGTTCGCATTGGACCCCGTAATAACTTTCGCAGTGGTCATGGAGGTGGCACAATGGCACTCTGTTGCGTTCGATTCGGACCGTTTTCTGGTTGTTGTTGCTGTCTCGCTTCGGCGTTTCGTGCTCCTTCCTGGCGAGCCGGAGATTTCTGGCCACCGCGTGGTCATAAATTACGAACATAATTGATTTTGTGGCTAATTTTATTAGAAGCTAGAGTTTATGGTTGTAAACGGTGATGTTGAGAGAGAGAAAAAAAGTGTGTATTAAATATGGTTAATTAAGTGACCGAGCCGAAGGCGAGTTCGGAAGGCTTTGGGGTGGGAGAGGGTATCAGCGTATCAGCAGGCGCAGGTTACGAAGGGTGTGCTTTCGACTTTGAGGATATTAATTAACAAGTAGCGAGCATGTGTTCTCGGCCGGGCCACATGCGATATGGAATTATTAATTTGGATTTGTTTTAGCTTTGGCACATTTATATCCTTTGAACGATGCGTTCCCATTATAGCGCTAGTTGAAAGTGATTATAGCGTGACTGCAGAGACGCTTGGGGAGTTGCACTGTGAAAAGATTCAATTGACTTAATTGTCAAAATAGTCGAAAAGCACTTGAAGACCAACATTTTGACTGTAACTACTGGGATATTGTATTGGTCAGGGAACAGTAGAGCACTTTAAAAGCAACAACCTTGCTGTTTTTACTCTCATTGGCAGAAATAACTAACTTCAAATAACCAACTTACAATGCTATTTTCATTCAGCGATATTTTTCATCGTAAGATAACATTCTTTCAAATCGTAATACTTCTCAAAATATTGGATAAATAAATAGTGGTCCTTATTCTCATCATGACCTTTTTTTTTTTTTTTTTTTTATCCAAAATATATATTTTTATTAAGGCTCATATGGCGTCAACCTGACGGGGCCGGGAGTTCAATATTTCGACAATGTTTGCCCTATAACTATGTTAGTAATATGTAACCGATTACTCGCGGTTGGCTCGAGGTTAGTATTACAAGTGTTTTCGTAATTGTGATGTTGCTGTCTTCAATGATCTGTACCTGTGCCCGACACGGGATACTTCCTATTGGGATGCAGCTGACCATTAATCAGCAACGCCCCCCTAGTCTGTACCCCATATCTAGCGTGGTGCGTCTTCTCGAGGAATCCAGGATAGAAGGGTCACTAGCCGGCGCAATCATCAGCTCGTGTAGAGTTGTCATGAGCGGTACAACCTTTGGCTTTTGTTGAATCATCAGTGGATTGCACAACCTTTGGCCCGTGTATCTGTAAAGAGTGTGTGTATGTATTGCCGCGACTAAGTAAAAGTTTATAGATCGAATAGGAGGGATACGAAACAGGGACACAACGAAGGAAAAATCATTAAACGTTGACATCGGCGTTCCTGAGGAACAGGTATAGATGAAGCAGAAGATCAGGATCACGGCTACCTAAGATATCCCGGACGGGGATATCCGATTGTCTGCCTTTTGCTCTCAGTGCTCTAGAGAGCTGAGAGCGAGCAGCATGGAACCGGATACACGACCAGACAATATGCTCGATGTCGTGGTAGCCATCGCCACAATCACAAAGATTGTTTGCTGCGAGCCCAATTCGATAGAGATGCGCGTTTAGGTTGTAGTGATTGGACATAAGCCGAGATATCACGCGAATGAAATCACGACCGACATTCAATCCCTTAAACCAAGCTTTCGTCGAAACCTTAGGGATAATCGTGTGTAACCAACGACCGAACTCATCTTCACTCCACATGCGCTGCCAACTAACGAGTGTGTCCTGACGAGGAATGTGAAAAAATTCGTTATAAGTAATTTGCCTTTCAAAAAGTGTGCCTTCTGAAGCGCCCACCTTAGCTAGCGAGTCCGCTTTCTCATTCCCCGGAATCGAGCAATGAGAGGGAACCCATGCTAAGGTAATCTTGAATAATTTTTCGACCAAAACACTCAATAGATGTCTTATTCTTGTTAGGAAATAAGATGAGCGTTTATCAACTTTCATTGAGCGGATTGCCTCTATTGAGCTGAGACTGTCTGAAAAAATAAAATAGTGGTCGATGGGCAATGTTTCAATGATCCCTAATGCGTAATATATCGCACCCAGTTCAGCGACATACACGGAACAAGGATCTTTGAGTTTGAAAGAGGCACTGGAATTTTCATTGAAGATGCCGAAGCCAGTGGACCCGTTTATGCATGAACCGTCAGTAAAGAACATTTTATCAGATCTAACTTTCCCATATTCTGCCGAAAATATCTCCGGAATGTAATCGGAGCGTAGATGATCTGGGATTCCATGGATCTTTTGTCGCATGGACAGATCAAAATTGACAGAGGAATTGCAAAAGTATGGGAAGCAAACTTGGTTGGAGATGCCCGGTGAAGGGTGCACTTCATGGGTAAGGTACTCATGGTATAGAGACATAAAACTTGACTGAGGAGTCAGTTGGAGTAGATTTTCGAAGTTATCAATCACCAATGGATTCATGATCTTGCAACGGATGAGAAATCTGTAGGATAATTCTGTGAACCGAAGAGTAAGCGGGGGTACTCCTGCCAAAACTTCGAGACTCATCGTATGTGTCGAATGCAAACACCCCATGGCTATACGCAAGCAACGATATTGTATTCTCTCCAGCTTGAGAATATGAATCCTGGCAGCTGATCGGAAGCAAAAATTGCCATATTCTAACACTGATAATATCGTTGTTTTGTATAACTGAATGAGGTCTCCTGGATGGGCACCCCACCATGTTCCGGTTATTGTTTGGAGAAAATTGATTCTTTGCTGGCATTTCTGTTTCAAATACGCAATGTGTATTCCCCAGGTACATTTAGAGTCAAAATATACTCCAAGGTATTTGAAAAACATCGAGTGCTTGATCGTTTTGCCGGATAGGTGAAGCTGGAATTGGGCGGGTTCGTGCTTCCTAGAAAAAAGGACCATTTCAGTTTTCTCCGTAGAGAATTCGATACCCAGCTTGAGAGCCCACTTGAACAGGTTGTTCAGGGTATCTTGCAAGGAATTTTGCAGAACGGCGGGATTAGTACCCGTGATGGAAATAACTCCATCGTCTGCAAGTTGTCTCAACGTGCAATCTCTAGTTAGACAATCATCTATATCATTGACGTAAAAACTGTACAAGAGGGGGCTTAGGCAGGAGCCTTGTGGGAGGCCCATAAAACTGTAACGAGAAGATTTCAAGCTGCCATGATTGAAAAACATGTGCTTTTCTGAGAGTAAATTGTACAGGAAATTATTCAGAATTGGTGAAAGTCCACGATTATGAAGTTTCTCTGAGAGAATTTCCATGGAAACTGAATCAAATGCCCCTTTGATATCGAGAAAAACGGAAGCCATTTGTTCTTTGCGAGCAAATGCGATTTGGATTTCAGAAGATAGCAGCGCGAGACAATCGTTCGTTCCTTTACCTCGGCGGAAGCCAAACTGCGTATTTGACAGCAAATTGTTCGTTTCAACCCACTTGTCCAAACGAAGTAGAATCATTTTCTCTAACAATTTACGAATACAGGATAACATTGCAATCGGCCTATACGAATTGTGATCGCAAGCCGGCTTGTTGGGTTTCCGTATGGCTATCACTCTCACTTGTCTCCAGTCATGCGGGACTATATTCAGCTCCAGAAACTTGTTGAACAAGTTCAGCAAACGATGTTTTGCCAAGTCGGGAAGATTCTTCAATAAGTTGAATTTAATCTTGTCCGACCCCGGAGCTGAATTGTTACATGAGAGAAGTGCAATTGAGAATTCTACCATCGAAAAATTCTCATAATCGCCTTGGAGCGGAATGTCGCGTACGACGTTTTGTGCAGGAACGGAATCGGGACAAACCTTTCTTGCAAATTTGAAAATCCAACGGTCAGAGTATTCCTCACTTTCATTTGTATGGTTCCGGCCACGCATTCTCCTAGCCGTATTCCAAAGAGTGCTCATAGCTGTCTCCCTTGACAAACCATTGACGAACTTCCGCCAATATCCACGCTTTTTTGCTTTAATCAGACCTTTTAGTTTGGCTTCTAGAGCTTGGTACTTTCGAAACCATTCCACTAATCCAGTTTTCCTGAATTTTTTGAAAGCGGATGATTTTTCAAGGTAGACCTTTGAGCACTCCTTGTCCCACCAAAGTGATGGAGGACGACGTCGGAAAGTGGTAGCAGGAACACGTTTCTTTTGAGCTTGAAGTGCGCTTTCGTAAATCAAACTCGATATAAAGTTATACTCTTCGAGTGGAGGAAGTTCATGCATTGAAACAAGTGCTTCAGATATTATTTCTGCAAATTTTCTCCAGTCAATATTTTTCGTGAGGTCATACGCAATATCGACTGACTCACGAGAACCTGATTCATTGGCGATCGATAAAATTATTGGCAGGTGATCACTACCGTGGGGATCTTGGATTACCTTCCACGTGCAATCCAGGGATAATGAAGAAGAGCAAAGTGATATGTCTAGCATACTTGCCCGTGCAGGAGGGTTGGCTATCCTAGTTGCTTCCCCTGTATTTAAAACTGTCATGTTGAAGTTGTCGCACAGATCATAAATCAACGTGGCACGGCTGTCATCGTAGAGTGACCCCCATGCTGTTCCATGGGAGTTGAGGTCACCTAAGATTAGCCGCGGCTCCGGCAATGCCGCGATGATATCAAAAAACTGATGGCGGCCGACCATGGTTCTTGGAGGAATATATATCGAGGCAATGCAGAAGTCTTTGCCATTGATTTGTGTCTGGCAAGCGACAACTTCAATGCCTATCATCGATGGGAGAGTGACTCTATAGAAGGAGTGACATTTTTTAATCCCCAATAGTACGCCACCAAACGAGTCATTTCGATCGAGGCGAATAATGTTGAAATCGTGGAAATTCAGCTCGTCGGCTGAAGAAAGCCATGTTTCACAGAGGGAAAATACATCACAGTTAGAACTATGAACTAAAAATTTAAATTGATCTAGTTTAGGGATGATGCTTCTGCAATTCCACTGTATTACAGTGGTCAAATCCTTGACCTCTTGCACTGAATCAGGCATCGAGGGAAATGAACGCTGCTAAAAAACCACATTTTTCTTTCAAAAATGTTCTCACAATCGGAAGCAAACATAATACTATGCTTTTAAGAGGGTCATTTATATTTAGAGCATTTAAAATGTTGTCCACCAGGTCAGAAAGCGCAAGCAAACCAGATTGTGGCTGTTGCCTCGACCGCGAAAATGGAACAGACCGGGTGGGTGCTGCTCCGAGAAGTGCTGAGGACCCCTGGTGCGTAGAAGAACCGCTTAAACCAGGAGGTACTTGCTTCGGTCTATTCTCAGCACGTTCAATTCGAGTTTTCATTCCAACTTGGGAAGTTTCGGTCGTCTTTCTGGGGAGTGAAGGAAAAGAAGTAATTTTTCTTTTCCTGACGGCACCCTGCGATGTACCGGAACTTCCTGCATTGGGAGCGTCAGCAACAGGCTCGTCGTTCTGCAGAATGGAGTAGGGATTGTCCTGAGTCGTTGGAACGGAACTCTTAAGCATTTCTGCATAAGTCCGCTTGGAACGTTCCTTTAAGGAACGCTTGATTTTTTCCCCTCGTTGTTTGTACACCGGGCATTGAATAATATCATGAGGAGTCCCGCCGCAATGAAGACACTTGTGCTCTTTCGCGCAAGGATTCTCATCATGGCTCTCTCCACAATCTGCGCAACGTTTTTTGTTGCAACAATAGGCGGCCGTGTGACCGAGTTGCATACATTTGTTGCATTTCATTACCCGGGGTACAAACAACCGAACAGGTAAACGAAGTGCACCTATTGCAACGTAGTTTGGAAGGGCGGAACCCTCAAAAGTCACACGAAAAGAGTTTGTCCGATTGAGAACCCTTTTGTCATTTTTTTGTGACACAGATTTCAGTCGATCGCATGCAAGAATCTTCACAGTTTTTAGTGAAGAGTTCTTGAAGCGACCGACACCATCGATAATCTCTTTTCGAGTCAAACCCTTTTCGGTTATTACGCCGTCTATTTCGACGTTGCAACAGGGCACGTATACGCGATACTCAATCGCAAAGAGGTCGCAGCGCGTGATTTCGTTCGCTTGGGTCCTGCTTGAGACGACAACTCGTAGTTTGTCTGGCCCCATCCGTGTAATCTCGGTAACTGCAGAAAACTTCTGAGTAAGTTCCTTCGAGATACGAATGACATTGAGAGGTTTAGATTTTCGTCTAAAGTATACAATGAATGGGCCTTTGGAGCCTTCATGGTATTCTTTTGGACGAAAATCCTGTTTTTCGTCAATGTCCTCATCTTCGGAACTTCCAACTTCATATACAGAAGTTTCTTCCTCAACTTCAGCTTCATCTTCCTGCTCTTCAGGAGGAGGATCGGTATCGGAAATATTCAATAGCGTCGATGGGGGATCCTTCCCGCCCTCAGCCATATCAAAAAAATCGGTCAACTGTTCGATATGAACAGAATATAATGATAATCAAAATAAATAAATAAGTGAAAAAAATATTTTTTATAGGGTTATGATGCGAATATTAAATTCAATTTATTTTATGTTAAATAAAATGATAAAATGAAAAAAAATTCCAATAAAAGTTCAACGGTATATAAGAAATAATGATCACCCCTAATGCCAACGTTTGCCGATTTGGTTAACACAAAGTTGAACAATGGTGTAAATCGTGCACAGAAGGAAGAAGGAATGATAGGGAAACAAAAGAAAAATAAATTTCTACTTGCCGCGGCTGTGTGGCGTGTGTGATGAATGTGTCTGATTTGGATCCTCAGCGCGCACCACTTTAAACTTCGCTCCACTCGCAAGCGCAACCGGTGAAAAAGAACACTATTATTCGATGTGAAAAAAACACCTTTGTTGGATCGATTAAAAACTTGTCCGATCTGCTTGCGAGTTGTCGAACCAATGCTATCATGACCTTGTTCTGAAATATTGTGCATTCCGTTTTGATTAAATTCTTTTCTATTCATCTCCATTCTTTAACTATCCATTAAATTAGTTTTTTTTTTAATTCTTCATATTGAACTCTTCCTGTGTGCGACGAACTTTATCGTCGATATTATATTGCATGAATAAACAAAACTTCAATAAAAATCAGAGCATTATCAAATGTGGCCTTTTTACGATGAATGTTATACGGGCTTGCCTCGTAATCATTCTATTTGGGCCAAAATTTTCATCACGAGTCAAATTATCAATTTACATCCGTACAACTGCAAACGCACAATATTTTATTATGTAATTAATCGAGACATGAAGTTTTGCGTTGGCGTCATGTGAAGATTACGCCTATCACATAGACTAATTCACGATGTTTGTTCTGGATCGCTGCCTTCAATTTGTCCAGTTGCTAGCAGTACTTATGGGAATTTATCGACTGGTTACTTAGTAGAAAGTTGTTGTACAGAACTGTACAATCGCACCAGACACAGAGCATGACTTTCTTCGGCTGAAGACCGACTTTTGGGTTAGTTTAAGGCTGTTTATTTCGCGTATATCTTTTTTGTCGAACAAAATGATTGTAAATTATCCATTTTCATCAACCGTCACTCTTCAAAACGGCATTTTCGTTGCGTTTTTGAAGCGAGTCGCAGATTGAAATGCAGTCTAATGAAGATATTTCAATCAAATTGTGTGGAACCTACATATCGTAAAGAATTACCAAGGCCAAGCTTCACCAGATGCTCATCAACGGTGGATCAATGGCGGCACGAACTGGATTTTAGAGTGAAAGAAAGCAAAATTATCCTCAATGTTCATTCATTCAATTGGCGTTCACGACATTGAGCTTCATTTTCTGTCATAGTGAAGCAAAAATCATAATGGATTTTCATGTGGAATAAATGCACTACGTGTTTTAAACATTCAAAAAACACCAAGTCATTTTCTTTCAAGATATAAAAAATAAACTGTATTCGAGCGTGCCAATCTGATAGAGAATCTTTCTTTTACGTTAACTTCAAAGTTTAATAAATGTCGACATAGTACTTTCAATAACGTGAATTGCTTCGGAATAAATAATTAACGAAATAAAGACCAATCATTTAGTCTATTCTGAACTTTTTTATGTTTATGTTCCATGTTATGTATTATGTATGTTATGTCATTTCAGAAATCCTGAAAAATCAGGATGTTTGGCATCTCTGCTCAGAATATAAAAAAAAGGAGAGAAAATCAACTTTTCCAATTCAAACATGTATCTTCATAATAAAGCAACATGTTCATTCTTGTGGTGAAATAAATTGATAATTGTGTTTGATAATGATAATTATCTTATATTACATTGGTGAGTTCTTTCATAATTTTCTTTGATATATGCCTCAATGCAAATTTCAATGGGACTAACAACACATTATACGATGTGTAGAACAAAGGGAAAATCACATTTTCGAATATTCCTTTACTTTTTCACTTCTCGACACCCGAACTTTCCTTGGGTAATGATAAACGCAATAAAACAAACAGTGTCTCAAATCGAACGATCCGTTCTTGAGCGGGAACTCGCATTGGTTTTTATTTATTTATTTTTATTTATTGAAATAAATCGTTTCATATTAGAAGTAATTTCTAACACAATCGCATGTTCGGTCATCAATATAAAACTTCGCGAAGGAACCAACACTAAAGTTCAAGATTAATAATTTTTTTTTTCCTAGAATTAATCATCACTCACCTAACTAGCGGTACAAAAATTCCTACGACATGCAAATATTTGCAACGCCGATTTTCCCAGGCGAATCGACCAATCAGAACGCGTGATTTCCATTGAGACAATTCTTGAGATTTTTATATTGATTAATAGTTTAATAAAATATATTATTTTATTCAATTTAACTGTAATGAATTGTCATGGATGAAATGTAGGAAATTGTTTGTATTTTCATTAAAAAAATATAAATGAATATAAATAAAAAAATAGTTACAAATTAAAATAATTTTTTCTCAAAAATATATTTTTCAAAAATTCTCAATAAAATATATATGAATAGCCCTTGCAATTTCCAACAAGTCGTCCATACATCGGATGATGGGCACTTTTACAGGGAAAAAGTTTTTTTAACAACAAACTTTTTCATGTTTTCTTTGATTTTTGTTTTAGCATTTTTGTATGGTACTTCTGAAAAGTTACGTTTTACTCGTAACATTTGGCATGTTCTTGACATATTTCTAAATTGAAAAAATTAGCAGAGAATGTAAATCGCGATAATTTATACATAATAATGTTACGAAATAGATATTAATAGTAATTTTTCAAAGTTCGAAAAACTTTTTTCCTGTAAAAGTGACCATCTTCCGATGTATTCCGATTGACTTATTGGAAATTGTAAGTGCTATTCATATATATTTTTCAGAGTTTTAAGAAAACTCAATTTTCAATCTTTTTTCAATGAATTTTTTTTCAAAAATTTGTTTCATACTTTTCAATGCAAACATAAAAATTTATTTTAGAAAGTTGACGTGTTTGACGAAAGTTCATATTTGAATAATATTAGGCTGTCAAAAAAGTCCTGCGGTATTTTTTTTTGAATTTTCATTTGTTCATAAAATTAGTTACAATCATCTGTTTTAAGTCAAATATGCGCCGTTTTGTTCGTTGATCCCAACGAGATGCCAACTTCATAATACCCCTGTTATAGAAGCTCGCTTCCTTATTGGCAAAAAACTCGGATAGCCAATTTTCACAGGCCTCTTTTGTGGCTAACTTCTGACTACCTAGCTCGTTCGCCATGGACAAAAACAGGTGGTAGTCACTTGGTGCAAGGTCCGGACTATACGGCGGATGCAAAAGAACCTCCCATCCGAGCTCCCGGAGCTTCTGGCGCGTGACCAAAGAAGTGTGTGGCCTGGCGTTGTCCTGATGGAAGACAATGCGGCCTCTGTTTATCAAAGATGGCCTCTTCTTCATGAGTGCTACCTTCAAGCGGTTCGGACCAGTTGTTGGCAGTACAGGTCCGAATTGAGCGTTTGGCCATAGAGAAGCAGCTCATAATAGATTATTCCTTGACAATCCCACCAAACACACAGCAGAACCTTCCTGGCCGGTAATGAGGGCTTGGCCACCGTCTGAGCCGCTTCAGCGGGCTTCGACCACGACCGTTTGCGCTTCACGTTGTCGTAAGTGACCCACTTTTCATCGCCAGTCACCATCCGCTTCAGAAACGGGTCGATTTTGTTGCGATTCAGCAGCGATTCACATGCGTCGATACGGTCAAAGATGTTTTTTTGCGTCAACGTATGTGGCACCCATACATCGAGCTTCTTTGTGAATCCAAGCTTCTTCAAATGGTTAATAACGGTTTGATGACTTATCCCCAGCTCTTGGCCGATGCTACGGCTGCTACTATGCCAGTCTTTCTCGGCTAATTCAGCGATTTTGTCGCAATTTTCGACGACAAGCCTTCCGGAGCGTGGCGCATCTTCGACGACCTCTACACCAGAACGAAAACGTTGAAACCATCGTTGTGCGGTGGAAATGGAAACTGTATCGGGTCCATAAACTGCACAAATTTTATTGGCAGCTTGAGATGCATTTTTGCCTTTCTCATAGTAGTACTGTAAAATATGTGGGATTTTATCTTTATTTTGCTCCATATTTGCGACACTATAACTCACGAACGACTTAACCAAACAAAACACTGACAAGAACTATATTATAGCGCGCAAAAATACCTTTCCAACAAGCTATAGTATGACTCGATACAATGAATACAACTAGAACTACGCGCTTACAACGACACCTCGCGGAAGTACCGCAGGACTTTTTTGACAGTATATATATATATACTCCTCCGAAACGGCTCGACCGATTTTGATGATTTGATGAAATTATACTCAAAATACTTGGTAGGTATGAGAATAGGTTGTAAACTATATATGATACCGGTAGGATACCGATAACCATACATTTAATACCGAATAGGATGGCTCTATGCAGAAAAAAAGATCTGGATTTTTTTTTCAAAACTTTGACTTCATACCATACATATAACCTTAAATTTTGACCCCGATTCCCTATTTTTAATTGCGATTTTATTATTTTTGTGTCAAAAATATTCTAATAATTTAACCGTTGTTCGTTCTTTCAACAGAACCAATTCATTTAAGTTGTTCAATGACTGATGGCGTAACGCCCGCTTAATTGAACATCCACAAATACACAAGTAACATCAATTCATCTAATGCAGGGAGCATCTCCGACGAGCTGGAAGCCTTTTTGAATGAGCACAATGAGT